>NW_008825283.1:364814-377952 GCF_000699105.1 Pygoscelis adeliae
CCAGGGAAGTGGTTGAGTCACCATCCCTGGAGGTATTTAAAAGACGTGTAGACGTGGTGCTTAGGGACATGGTTTAGTGGGCGTGGTGGTGTTGGGTTGACGGTTGGACTCGATGATCTTAGAGGTCTTTTCCAACCTTAATGATTCTATGATTTTAATAACAGACAGATAATTAGCAGATGCATTTTCATGGCTTGGTGGACCATATTTTCACCCTGAGATATGGTCAAATCTTTATCCATTGTAGAAACTTGTGTCCCAGTTACACGAGTCTTTTTTCCATCCTAAAATGGAAGGATTTTCTCTTAGTTCCCTGAGCATGTGTCTCAGTGCAGTTTCCAAATATCTTTTAGTGGGAAAGTGGAGAGAATATTGTCCCATCGCTCCTTGTCAGGGCTCTCTGGGGACCTTTGAGGGTTTTTCCATCAATTAATTACTCTGTTTTACAGTGAAACCATAAGTTTGGGCTGATCTTCCTCCTGAGCCAGCTTTTGAACCCGCAGCTGTATGTTCTCTCCTCTGTAGAGTCACAGAAGTGCTGGTTGGAAGGGTTCTCTGAAGTCCTGCTCCGAGAAGGACTACGTTAGGTCAGCTGTGGCTCTGTCCAGCCAAGCCTTAGAAACATTCTGCAGGAAACCCATCTGCAGGATGGTGGTGCTGCAGTCTTTCTGGTGGCCTGTTCTGGGGCTGTACTGCTCTCCTTGGAAGGTTTTTTTTGCTGAAGTCCGAGTCCAACCTGAACCTCCCAAACCACAGTTTGTGGCTGTTGGCCACATTCATTACATCATCTGCCACTTCCAGGAAGAGTTTCGCTCAGTCATTTTTTGTCAGTGCCCTGCAAGCAGTTGTAGGCTACTTGCTTTTTTTGTCATGCAGTCTGGGTCTGGACCCTCTACAGTTTTTCCCTGTCTCTCTTGAACTCAGTGGGCAAAAGCTGAACACAATATTCCAGGTGCATCCTCACCAGGGCTGAGTAAAAAGGGCAATAACTTCCCTCGATCTGCTGGCCAGGCTGCTTGTTATGTAGCCCAGTATGCAGCCTGCCTTGTTCTCACCTCATCTGTGAGAGTGCATTACAGGCTCATACTCAGCCTGGCAGTCATTGTAAATCCCTTTTCAGCCTCTTGAATGGAGCTGCCACTTGGGCAGTCTCTCCTGAGCCTGGACCAATGTGTTGGGTTGGTCCACCCCAGATGCACACCTTTTGTCTTCCCATTGTTGAACTTCATGCTTCATGAGGTTTCTGTTAGCCTGGTCCTCAAATTTCCCAAGGCCCCTCTGGTTTGAAGCTTTGCATCTCACTATGTCAGACACTCCCCCCAATTTAATATCATCTGTACTTTTGCCAAGGGTGTCTTCTGTGTGATCTGCATTGTTTATGAGGGTGTTGAACAAGATGGGCCCCAGGACTGGCCTCTAGAGCACTCTGCTTATTACTAGCTGCCTAATCATTAATCACTACCTTTTCATGCAGCAGTCCACTCAATTCTCAGCCCACCTAGCTGTCCCTGTGTCTGGTCCATAGCTCCTCAGTTTCCAAATGAGAATGCTGTGGGAGTCGGTGTCAGAAGCCTTGCTGGAGTCGTGGTATGTCACATCCACCACTCCCCCCTTGCCCACAGAAAACAGTCATATTCTATTGGTTAAGCACAGTTTGCTGTTGGGAAATCCATATTGACTGTTCCTGTTTGCCTTCTTGTCCTTCAAATGTTTGTGCACAAAGAGGACATGCTCCATGGCCTTAACAAGGCTGAGGAAGGGCTGACTCTCCTTCCCTTCTCAAAGGTGAGTGTCACATTCGGGACCAGTTGGCAGGGACCTTCCAAATCACCATGAGTTCTCCTAGGGAATAGACAGTAGCCTTGCGATTGCTTCAGCAGCTCCCTCAGCCCCCTCTGCTGAATCCCACTGGGCCTGTGGACCTGGATGCAGCAGCTCTTCTAAGAAGTCCCTAACCTGTTGCTTCCCCACTACTGGCTGCGCATCTTATATTGTCCGCTACACTCCAAGGTCTGGGAGCATGTTTTGTCCATGAACACTGAGACATAAAACGAAGTTAAGCACTTTGGTCATATCTGTACTGTCCATGGCTGATTTTTCATCAGCAGACTCGCATTTTCCCTGAACTTCCTTTTGGTGCCAGTGTACCACAACAAGATGTCCTTGTTCTGCTTAATGTCTTTTGATAGTCTTTGCTCCAGCTGGGCTTTGGCCTTCCTGATATTGTCCCTAGTCCTTGAGCAATATTTTTATTGTTTTGGTGCCTATCACTGTTTCTCTTTCTTGCATGCGCTCTTTGCATTTTAGTTCATTAAGAAGCTTGCTACCTTACCAAGCAAGCCTTCTGCAAAAATATCCGGTCTTCCTAAACGATAGGGTTGGTGGGTTGTTCCTGAGATCTCAAAAATTTTTCTTTGAAAACCAGCACCCCCTTCCCTTTGTCTGCTTCTCAGGAAGCTGAAGTCTGTCCTGAACCTCAGGGTCCTAGCTCTGCTCTGCTGCTCACCTTTCAAGCCTTCCTCCAGATGCTCAGTGCAGCCATGTCGCAGTTGCTGCAGCTCAAGCTGCCCTGTGACCACATTCACCGCCAGCTTTTCCCTGTTGGTGAGCAGCAAGCCAAGCAGAAGTTCACCTCTAGCATCCCTCTCCGGTGTTTGTGTTCGGAAATTGTCACCAGCGGTCTGGGAGCCTCCTGGGTTCCTTGGCCAGTGATCCATTGCCTTCCCAGCAGATGTCTGGACAGTTGAAATTCCAGAGAGGGTGAGGGCTTGCGAGATGTCCACTAGTTGTTTATGGACAACCTCACCCACCACCTCCTCTCGGGCAGTGGTAACAGACCCAGCATCCCTCCTGCTCCTAGCCTAGATCCAGAGACTCTCAGAAGGCGTATCTGTGCTCCCGCACTGCAGCTCTGTGCGATTGGGAGCTCCATCACGTGGAGACACCTCCCTTCCCTGCCTATCATTCCTGAACAGCCTGTAGGCAGCTGTGGCCACGTCCTGATCAATGCGTGCTGTCCCAAGTCTCTGAGTCTGACCACATCATAGCCCTGTGACTGCAGCAGGACGTGCAGTTCTTCGTGCTGTCCGTCCTCTGTGAACCTGAGGAAAGCCTCTGAATGCCCAGTCCTCTGGCAAGAAAATCAATGTCCCCTTTTACTGGCATACCTTCTCCATACCGTCCTCTCTTATCTCTGGGCTTAGGTCCCCTTTATCTGATGAACCTAGCTTAAAACCCTTCTCTCCACACCAGCAAGTGTGGTTGCAAAGGTGTTCTTCCCTCTTGTAGTTATACAGGGTCTTTCTCTTCCTGGTAGTCTTCCATCATCCTCCAGTGAGGCACCAGGATCAAGGAAGCTGAATCGTAGCTGGCAGCATCAGCAATCTGGCAGATGTGTGCACTTCACAGTGGGTCTTTCCTTCAGCCAGAAGAGTTTCTGGGGACAGACTGCTGAGAACACAGCTGGAACATGCTCTCACTGTGTCTCCATTGCCCTTGACCCCAAAGCCCTGCAGTCACCTTTGAGCTGCTCAAGGTTTTTCCTGGATGTATCACTGTTACCCACCTGGATGAGCAACAAGGGGTAGTAATCAGAAGGGCAGAGGAGTCCCAAAATCTTTCCACAACACCACCAAACCAGGCCCTGGGGCAGGTAGCAAACCTTCCAGGACAGTAGTTCTGGCTGGCACATGGTGTCTTTGTCTCATGCCTGGTGACAGCCTTCCCCATGACAATAGCATGGGCTAGGGTAATGAGGAAGAGCCCTAAATAAGGTTTCTCACTCTTTTCCGGCACAAAGTGACCTAGCAGAAACACTGAAGGTTTTTAGCCAAGGTGGCCTCTGAATTGTATCTGTTTTCTTTCCTGAGCTTTGTCCTTCCAAGGCAAAGGTCTCTCTCCATTTTAAATGCATTTTGTTGTTCTTTATTCATTTGACAAAATCTGTTAGGAAGACTCCTGCATCTCTCGTGTTCTGCAGCAGAGATGTCTGACAAGGCAGAATCTGAGTGCAGAGACTGTCTTACTGGAGAGCAGCGCAGGGCAAGACTTTGTGTGGTAGCTGAGGTGGAGCTGCCAGCAACTCTCCAGGCATATTTCAGTAGGGCTCAGGTGTCTTCCAGGTTGCCTTTGGGAAATGTCTCCATTCTTGAGTTCAGGGCGTACCACACTTAATGTCATTGCTAGTGCTGCAACCTTCAGGTGAGACACAGGGATGGGGAAAGCAGTGCTGTCACCTCCCCGGCTAGGAACTCGGTCTGCTGTTGTCACTTTTTCTCTTCGATCTTGCTGTGTGGCATGAACCGTTGAGTGAGGATGCACATAGGTAAGTGAATTGAAGGAGAAAAGAAGGTAATTGCTCGCATGTTCCTAGGAATTCGGCATCCAGCGCACAGTCACCACGTCTTCTGGGCTCTTTCACTCAGAACTGAAAGGTTTGGCAGAACGATAGGAGTAGGTGGGCTTTACCCTTTCATACTACGTTCAGACAGCCTGGGTCAACAAATCCCGCAGATACTGCTAAGGCAAAGAGTGTCTGTGCTTGGGTCCTGGGATGGATACTCAACCAGAGTTTGAAAGTGCTTGTGGGCAGTGCATCCTGAAGATGCTCTACTTACTGGTAGGTAATCTTTAAAAGGCAGGGGAAATGGATGTGACTGTTACAATGTCATGTAGCTGGATGAAATGCAGTAGCACAAAGATGTGGTGTTTCTTGAGGGAAGGTTTCAAACTGCAAAGATTTAGGCAGTCATGCAGAGTTCAGCAATGGGCTTTATTGAGATGTCTTTGAACGGAGTGGAATTTGAATCTGGTAGCTGCTGCAGAGGGTACCCAGGTGACTGCCTCTCCATGCCTGGCACCAGAACGAAATACATGCAGACAATTAACACCATTATGCAATTAGTGCTCACGCGGCTCACTGGAGTCAGTGGGACAGTGCCAGACTGTGAAAGTGCCACAGTTTAGGGCTAGATTAGACCTATCGGGGCATGGGATTTTGAAAATCCTACTTTAACCGACCAGGATTCAAGATCACGGTCTATAGTGTCTAGCCTTGTGTCTTCCTCTGAGCCTGGCAGGTTTTAGATCCTTGATTTTTTTTCCTTGAGGAGGCTGTAACTAGTGATGTAGACAACAGCCTTTGTACATATACCATTCTATACATACATTGAGCATGTGTGCATATACAGACAGGACTTACGGACAGTAAATACAAATATGGATATAAATTTGTGGATATTTTCATTACTTAGGTCTGTATTCTATAGTCATACAAAAGCATTGTTAGAAGAAAAGAAAATGGCACCTAACAATTGACCTGGGATCTCACTGCCAGAACAGTGGGGTGTGTAGGCCAGTGAGAAGCTTCTGGGGCGATGTCTGCATTGGTGCTGAAAAGACTCCACCAGTCACCTTTCCATACGGGTAAGGAGAAAACCTGCTATGGCAGAGGTTAGTTCAACAGGGGGACATATTCTGAACGTCTCTTCTGCCTCTAGTGAAATATTGTTGCTGTGAGATAATGTAATCTAGTATTAATTTCATTTGACAGATTAAAAAAAAAGAATTGATGGCTGCAATAAAAATGTGCAGGTGTAGCAGCAGATCTGATGGTCGGGCTCTGGCTGTGCTTATCATGTGCAGAGTATGTCAGCAACCCGTGAGTGTCTCCTGGGGAGGGAAGGGTGCCATTTTTCTGAACCTCAGAGTTTTTGATATTTGGGAACATAAATTTTACATAATTAACAAAATCTAAGGGTTATTTGAGGACACGTTGCTAAACGCAGTCCAAAAAATCAAGGGGGGAAAATCTGCTGGGCAAGACATCACCCACTTCAGCGAGATAATGAAGGAGCAGTTAAATATTACTTACAGATACACGTATCCCCTTCTTACTGGAAAGGTTAGCAAGTAAAGGAAAAGGAAATGCGGTTAATTTGAGCTAAAGTGTGTAGGAGGTTGATAAGGGGAGCCAAAGGAAATATCAAAGGCCACTATGTAAAAATAATAAGAAATTTTAGAGCATTAAAAGAGAAAAAAAAAGTCTGGTAGAGATTCATTTCTATATGTAAATGATAAAATTGTATATTCTGGTGCAAAAAAAAAAGGCAGAAATGTTCTGTTCTGAGTTTGGAACAAATCAGGAGGATGTATCTATCCATATGATGTGCTTGGAACAGAAAGTTTCCCAGCTGTAACCAAGGAGAAAGTGAGATAGTATTTGCTAAAAATAAACATACTCAAATTAACAGGCTTGAATAACATATACCCAAGTGTCTAAAAGAGCCTAGCTGAGGAGTTGTCTCAACCACTGATGTTAATACCTCAAAATCTTGCTCATCCATGAAATTTCAAAGAGTTGGTAGAGGGCTGTTGCTATTCTAATATTTTGAGGGTATAAAATAGGTGATTCAGGAAACTATAGCTTGTTTAGCTCAGCATCAATGCTAGGTAAAATAACGAAGCAATTTGGAGCACAATCAATGAAGTATTAGAGAATGAAAATACAATTAATATCATACGGTGTGGTTCCATGGAAGGTGGAAACAAACCTGCTGTCTTTTCTTGACAGCATCATAGGACTGGTTAAAGTGAGGACTGTGTTTACATAGTATGTTTTGACTTCCTTAATAACCACGTGACTTGTGTATAAATAACCTTACAATAAATGGAATTAACAGAACAAACGTGGCTTAGAAGCATTGCAGAATCATGCAGGGGCACATTTCAGAAAGCAGCTGCTAAGGGGAAGGTACCAGTGTGTCGGGCCATCACCAGCAAAGTTTCTTTACAGTTTTTGATCCCCGCAGCTCAAGACTTCTGTCAGCGTTTCAAAATAGTGACAAAAACCCATGTTTGTAGCATTGCAGGTATCACAAGCAGTGGGGGAATAGCCAACAGTAAAGTTACTGCTGCGGAATGATCCGGCTTCCCTCCTGAAGCAGCCATGTTCCAGCAGACGATGCAAGGTGGCATGTCTGCAAGCAAAGAATGTGGGTTACAGGATATGAAGCTACCCTGGAAAAATGTGATTCAGCAAAGGACATGGGTTTCTCCAAGATAATTGTGTTAATGTTAGTTGATTGCATAGGATGTGGCAGAGAGATTTTGTGTATGTAAAGGACCCACTTCCAGAGTTATGTGAACTTGCATATTCTGGTTGCAGCTATGGAAGATCACTAAAACATCACTTTGTGCAAGTCAGACATTCACACCGCGGGATGAATCTGGCATTACCGAGTGGAATTCTAAAAGGGCCTCAGAATGATTCACGAGCTGAAAAAAGGTTTGAGGCTTAAGGAGTCCATCTTGCTCAGCGTATTGAAGCAGGGCTGATGAGGGCAATAGCTCTGGTGCGTGGGTATTTAATTCCGTCGCCTGGCTTGGAGGGAGACAGCTCATTGCAGATCTCAGTGCATGTACAGAAGATCCCCTGGATAACCACAGTCATGGATTTTAGTGAAAACCCATTTCAAACATTTCTGCACCAGTACGTCCTATGCCCAGAGAATAAGATTGTCTGGGAGAGGTGGGAAAAAGAGTTTAGAGCTCAAGTTCTCAGAAGGTGCGTCTTAGGATCTGGATAATCTTGCAGCCTTTCTCCAGTTTGAGTGCTCTGAGATGCTGAAAGGGTGAAGCTGGCAATCAGAAATCCAGAGAGCTCCACTCTCTGGAGTGACGTACGGCTTTGTTCCTGTTGGTGAAGATTTACCCCCAAAGCCCCCTGAGTTTTGCCTAGTGGTCTGTGCATATCCTGGTTGATGGACCCATTGTCCTCCTGGTAGATGTCCATAACGGAGCTCTGGAGCAGAACAAACTTATTTCAGGCTTCAGAGCTTACATTCCTCTGAGCAACTTCTTATTCCTGGGAACATGCATGATTCAGGTGATTCATCGTCAGGTCAGGCTTCTTATGTACAGACAGAGACCACATAATGAAGGTATGGACAGATACCACATAATGCAGGGTTCTTCCAGTCTTTCCTCAGAACTCAGCCCTTCTAATTTTCTGATAATACTGTGAATTTCTCAAAGCTGCTTCTCACTGGTTAACATCATTTGGGTAATGAAGTGTCCAGAATGGACCACAGCATGCTTGCTGAAGCTGCAGGGATAGTACCTTTATCCTCCTTCCACAATCAAACACAACGTTGTCATAGCTTTGTATACTGGTTGCCATTAAAGGATTCCTTCCTTGCACGGGGACAGAGTTTTCTGTTCTCTTTTTTCCACAGCCTGACTTTAGCTGGGAACATTTTGTTTGTCCCAGCACTGCTGGCACCATGCTAGGGGACTGCATGAAAAGTACCATTGATCTCCACATAGGTGGCATCTCCTTGAGGAGGAAGTTTTCTCATGCTTTAGAATAGCCAGATGTGCTGAACCCAGGTCACAGTCCAGTACTCTGACCAGCTGCTTTTAGATATTCCACATGTGGCAGGTTCAGTGTTTCATATCAAATTCACTTATTTGAAGTTATTTGACATTACACTTTTGTAATTTATGGATTTTGATTTAGCAGAGTGATACAGCAATGTACTTAAAATTAAATGCAAGTATAAATTACACTTAGCAGAGTATAGCAGATGCAATATACAGCTGAATCACCATACAGATGTGATTCTTGTTACCAGTCTCTATAATCTGCTCACCATCATGACACTGGCTGTCCCCAGTCACCTCAAAGGCATAAGTGGGTTGACACCAGCTCAAGCCCGTTGCTGTCTTTGAGTTCTTTCTGTCTGTTGTTCAGTTTTTATATTCTCTGTCAGGCTAATCCACTTACACAGTCCTTCTCCCCATTCTGGTCTTGCTACCTTAGGAAGACTTTTGCACTCTTCTCATTAATTCAAGGGTGAAGTTACAGAGCTGGTTGACCCACTCAGCTGGTACAGCCAGTTGATCTAAAACAAAGACTGCCCTCTGGCCCCCTTGGTGTTGAGATTGGCTCAGCTTTCATTGCAACAGCTCTGGTCAATCACTCCCTACATTTTTCCCTGAGCTTTAAGAGCACATAGCCCTTGCCTATCTTTTCAGAGCTTTCTTCTGCTGTAGGGGTTCATTGGTCAGTCACAAGGGGGAAAATATTAGTGCTATTACTCGAGTCACGTATGAGCTCATCCGGAGTAATACCCACCCCCCTAGAAATCTGTGTTCAAGAAAGATGAATTCAGGCTGGAACAGGAGCATAGAAAAGCTACTGAGATGATCAGGAGAATGGGGACATTATCTCCTGTGACAACTACTAAAGCTTCATGTCCTTATCAGCTTGCTGGGAGGGATCAGACAGTGTATGAAATGTCCCACTGGGCCAGACCGATGGTCCATTAGCCCAGTTCCCTGTCCTTGACAGTGGCATTACAAGATGCTATTAATTAAGGAAAGCACATGTGCCTGGCCATTTTGGGTGGTCCATTCCCCTTGTGCCTTCCAGCATCCAATGTTGTCGTACTGGGGGCGTCAGCAGGATGACCCTGTTCAGTCCTGTTAGTATCTGTGCAAGGACCTGCTCTCCAGGGACGCATCTAATCTCTCTCTGAACCTGCCAGTACTGTCCACCTCCACGGCCTCCCATGGCAGCCAGCTCCAGGCCACCATTGCCTGCTGCATAAAGAAGTCTTGCTTTTGTCTGGTTTTATCTGGTCTGCCGCTAGTCTCATTGAGAGCCCTCTCCTTCTAATGCTGCAGGATTTGGTGAACAGCAGCTCTACCTTCACTGCATCCACTGCCTTGGGGAGTTTTGTAAGCCTTGGCCATGCATCTCCCTGAGCCTTCTCTTCTCCAAACTGGAGAGTCCCAGCCTTCTCAGTCTGTCTTCGCAGGGCAGTCGCTCCATCCCCTTGACCATTTTAGCTGCCCTTTTCTGGCCCTTCTCTAGCTCCGCTGCTTCCTCCTCGAGATGCTGAACCAGACCTGCACACAGCACTGAAGGCGTGCACATGCAGGATCAGCATAGCCCCAAATGACATTGCCCACCTTGCTTTCTGTCTCTTCCCTGATGTATTTTGCTGGCTGGTTTGGCTGCTGTTGTGCGCTGAACCCACGATTTTGAGAGCTGTCAGTATCAGCGCCAAGACCCATCTGGAGCTGTACCCAGCAGGTCCATGTTCAGCATCATGTAGCATGTTCAGATGACTCTTCCCTAGAAGCATTACTTTGCATGTATCTACATGGTGGCCCATCTGCCACCTTTTGCCCTCTCACTCAGTTTGGGAGTCCTCCTGGAGCTCATCAGCATTGATGCATCATTGGCTACTCAGAAGATAGTTGCAGCAATTTATAATGCCCAGATTTTGACATAGTGTCTTCACATTTCTGTGTATGTTCTTTTATGTTTTGTAGACACTTTCTGCATAATTTGACTCTTGGTCTATTGTCTTCTTCCAGACCAAAAGCATATCTCCAAGAGCAGGGCATCCTCATCAGGTAGTTGTGTCCAAGAAACTGGAAGTTCTTCTTTATTGCTGGATCAAAACCAGTCACGTTTCCGCCACTGCCTGTCTGATCTCTCTCATTCCAACACCTCCCTGTTTGAGGGCCAGCAATCATTTAGAGTGTTTAATTCAATGGGCAGGACTCCCAGCCGCCGGTCTTCTTGAAGATTCATCTCTGCGCTTCATAGACTGGGACCAAAACCTGATTTTTCTGTGTGTGTCTCAGGCAATTCCCCTGTGTCACTCTAACGTCGTCAGACAGCCCCAGGCTGTCTGCATGACAGGGATCCTCCATGCATGGGTCTGCTCAGAGAGATGAAGCAGTTTGCTTTGTTCATTTTGCTGCCTCCTCTTTTTATGTCTAAGAGCTTTTCTTCCTCCTGTGGGAGATGGTATTGTGCTCCTGAGAGCACAGTTCTGACGTTTCATTACTGCTGAAGGTGGGGGAATGGCTTGGCTGAGATCCTCTCCCAGTTCGGCAGATCAGCAGCAGCATCGAACCGCAGCCCCTGTTCCCTCTTGGGCACCTTAGGCCTGGGGTCTCTGGCTGTTGTGGCTTCTCCTGGCAGCCTGTCGGTGTGTCCTGGTTTCGGCAGGGATAGAGTTAATTTCCTCCTGCCCAATTCTCTCCCCCATCCCATGGCAGGGGGGGGAGGAGTGAGTGAGCGGCTGTGTGGTACTCGGTTGCCGACTGAGGTTAAACCACAACACGGTGGGCGCTCAAGTGCTGGCTGGTGTCAGGTCTCCCTTCCCGCTGTGGAACAGCATCTTGAACCACTGGTTTGCTCACTGGTGATGAGAGCTCACCTCCCTGTAGGTTATAAAACCAGCCTCGGTGCCAGGCTCTGTGATCTCAGTACACGCGCTTTATCATGCCGTATTGAGTCAGCCCAGCTTTGAAACTGAAAAAGGACTGAAAATCTTCACACCATCTTCTCAGTGAGCTAACCTGTTTATCAGACATGTTCTTCTCTTTGTGTTTTGAATTTTCAAGAGCAACTGTTAGAGAATCTTTGCTCGGATGGGTGTTTAGCCAAAGTTGTTTGCAGTTGCGGAGTTCTATAGTTCATCTTCTTGGGTATCACCAGGAGCTGGGGGTGAATCAGGTTTTTGTTATTTTTCAGAAATTGTTTTTATTCCCAGACAGTTTTGCATAGTACAAGCAACTGTCTGACCAGTCTCTCCTGTGGTCAGTTTTACTGTATAACATTAATTCTTGACCTCCTGTGTTATTTTAGCCTCTTGACTGCTTATCTGCTTTCTGCAAGATGCCGTTCCTGCTGGTCAGGTTGAGCTGCAGTTTCCTGGGTTTTGAGCACCTGCTTGGTTTTAATTCATCTTTCACAGAAGAGGCCTGGCAACGTGAGACCGATACTTTGAGTCTGTCACTGAAAGACCTTTAATGTGCTGTTCCCTCTGTTTTAAACAGCAGCAGAGATGTTATTTTTTCCCATAGGCCAAATTATTTACATTCACACTCCAGTGACCAAGCTTTCCGTTGCAGACTTTGTAACCTAGCCCAGCTTTTGCATGTCTCTGGCCAGTTTGGTTGGGCCTTTGGATTGGCGTCCTTCTGGTCAAGGGTGTTTCAGAGAGTCACGGGGTCAAGGCGGCCTTCCCGGGCAAGCGTGGCACTGAGACTCTCTGCACTTACTGGCCAGCGTCGTGGTGTTCTTGTCTTTCATGGCTGGCCCTTAGCATGCTTTGTAAAGCTGGTGTTGCTCTCCCCACGGCTGCTTTTTCATGCTCTGGACAGTCAAGGAGTGCCCAGCGGTGGATGAAGTTGCACAATACGGGATAAGTTGGTGTCTTATGGTTTTTGTAGGAGTTGTCCATCAATGGGCACATTTGAAACACGTTGGTACCTTTTCCTCATCCCTGATCTCACCAAGTTATAAACAATTGAAAATCAACATTTTCCATCTGTCACTTGACTGTCAGCAAAAATGCCAGCAGTCTGCCAGAACACCAACAGGATACGGTGCTTGGGTCGTGCTTCTGCCAGGCAGCGGGTGCCACAGCAGTCGGTGCTCTCTCTCCTGGAGACCACGTACCCTGGCTTGTGCCACCAGTGCTGCGCCAGGGTGGAGCAGAGGGAGAAGGTCTCACCTTTCTAGCCCACAGGGTGAAAACCTCCCACTCCTGCTTCTCTGTATCCGAGTAACCTAAAAAATCTGAACTGCTGCCCATTTGGGTGGACAAGTTTGGATGATTAAAAATTAAACAGAAAGCACGGGCATGTTCTGTCAGTATTTCTGTTCTTTATTTGGAAGGGAGCAGGGTGATGGTCATGTATCACATGCAGACGATGAAACGCTTTCCAAGCCATTAGTAACTCAAGCTGTAAGCATCTTCCAGGTGGTAATTTTTCAGTATTTGCATTTTGTAATTGTATGATGCTGGGGCAATGCCAGGGAGACTGGCAGAGCGCTGGCGTTTGGAAGGGGCAAGGGGATGATCCAGTTAATTATAAACCTGTGAGTCTGATATCAGTTGCTGGCAAAACAAAATAATCTGATACCGTAGGCAGTTGATAAAGAGTTAAAGAGTAGAATATAATTACCAGCAGAAAACCTCACAAAACAAATTTCATTTATTTGAGGTGTTAGATTTGTTTGATAAAGGTAACTGTTTAGATGTAATAGATTTTGTTTACCAATGTGGAACATTCCCATTGCAAAAGCCGCGGTGTACAAAACCAGTGG
>NW_008825283.1:378071-382074 GCF_000699105.1 Pygoscelis adeliae
TTAGCCCAAGATCCGATGCTACGTGGTGATTTCATACACGTTCTAGAAATGAACCTGACATCACGGCTAATAAGTAATAGATGTGCAGGGGACCCGTGAGCTGCAGTGCTGGGGATATGCCGTGCAGCCCTGGCCTCCGCTGTGCGACGGTGCTTTGGAAAACTAAAGGGCTTGCAAAGACAAACTGCTGAAGTGGTTTAGGATCAGGAGAAAATACAGGATAACCGTGCTCCAGGATTCAATCCTTTCCATCCAGTTCATCCAAAAAAAAAAGATTAAGAGGTGATTTAACTAGAGTAGACTGGTAATTTCATCAAAATCAAATTTCCTGAGGAAAACGTGTGTTTTCATGAAAATTGAATAATTATTGAATCACTTACAATCAAAATTGAATCAATTGGACAATTGAATATTTGAAATAAAATTATTATTTCAGAAGCTTTGCATCTTAGGAAATGCTGATGTTCCACTTCAGAATTTAGTTCAACGACTTTTTCCATTTTTATATTTTTTACAGTTTTTCATAGAAAACAGCACTACGGCTCATGTATTGCAAATGTAATAACCTACATACTTTTAATTATTTAAACGACAGTTCAGTCTACCCTGAATTAGTATTAATAAAAACACTTTAGACTTCACTATGAGATGAAACATCTCCAGCTGGAGTAGAAACACATAAAACCCAAGCGTTCTTGAAATGCCGAAGTTTCCAGCATCCAGGACAATTCCCCATTTCAGTCTGTTGTACTTTTGATCCCACGCACTGGGGTGCAGGGACGATGCTGGTAGTGAGGGAGGTGGGACTGTGCGTGAGGAACGGTAGCACAAGAGCCTGTGACTGAAAATGGATTTCTTGATAGTAATATAGGAATGCTTTTTTTTTTTTTTTAAGCAGTGGGAATTACTAAACACTTGGAACAAACCTGCAGAGGAAAGGCTGAATTCTCCATCTTGTGGTGTCTTTGAGACCTGAAGCCAGTGGCATGCAACAGCTTAGCTATAATGCTTCTGGTCTTGAACTTAGGGTGACGAAATTAATGTTGCATGGACAACCTAAATCCTGTCATTACCTGTCTTTTGAGTGTTCCACTTCTGGAAACATAAATATTAACGTAAATATTAACATAGGTGATTCTATATTTATTGCCCATAGAGGATCACTTGTCTCTTATTTGCTGTCAGTTATTCTCTTACACCTAGAGTAGCAGCAGTCCTGGAGTACACAGTGCATTTCAAAAGTGAATGCCAAAGTGTGCAAACACATCCGGATTTTTACAAAGTGGGTAATTAAGCTGCAAAAGTTGAAATCAGTTTTTCTAGCAGTGAGGCATCTGAACTGTGGCATCCTCATCCCCATTACACCTCAACCTCAGTTACCCAAAGTGAGGGTCCATCTGTTAATGCCCCATGGAGAACCTTGTGCTCATTGCTACTTGGTAGATACCCAAGTACTGAGGTTTCATTTTCCAGTTTACTTCTTTGTTTTGTGCCTTAGAGATTGCCTAGCCTGCCATCACAGCCCAGTGCTTGTTGTCCAAGAAGCTAATAGGTTATGCTAGTGCTAAAAATGACAACAGGAGTGGGCTTCCGCATGTGTCCTGCAGACCCCTGGAAGGAGTCGATCAGCGTGTCGATAGCTGGGGGAGCAGATAAGTGTCTCCGTCTGTATAACACAGGGTGCTGCTGGTGGGGACAGGGCGGCTGAGCTCTTCGGGGTGATCCCTCTGCATGCCGCTCTGCACAGGTGCCTGTGCTCTTCCAGCGCCTCTTGCAGACCTGTGGCACAGCTCGAGACTTATCCAGGAGTCTCCCCTGTGGTTGCCAAATACCCAGGCAGAACTAGGAAATGCCCAATTTTTAGTGATCTGCCTTGACGGCCCAGTAGGGAGGGGGAGGTCCAGCTCTTGCCGCCTGCCTGCAGCCCTGGTGTGCACTGTTTTGCACTGGCCTGTTGCAGGTTCCTCAGCTTCTCCAGAAGGTTGAGGTCATTAGTAGGTGACATCCCACAGGGACAGCTTAAATACAAAAATGTGCTAGGCTGTAAAAACAGATAGAGAGATGCAAAATCATCTGGTTTTGTGGCTTGCCATACGTGGGTCTTGCCCTCTGCCCACTCTCTTTGTGACAGCCAGCCTTTACACTGCTCCCTTTTTATTTGTGTCCTAGGTGAATGGTGTCAACGTGGTGAAGGTGGGGCACAAGCAGGTGGTCTCCTTGATCCGGCAAGGGGGGAACCACCTGGTGATGAAGGTTGTTTCTGTCAGCCGCAAGCCAGAATCAGAAGAAGTTGTTCGGAAGAAGGGTAGGTGTGGAGTCTCGTGGTTCTCTGAACGGGGCTTGCGTCGCCTAAATGTGAGCAGGCGTGCAGAAGCCTGTGGGTCTGCTGGGAGGAGCCCAGCATGGGTGGATGACCATGAGGCTGCTGAGCTGCAGCTGGTGCAGAAGGAGGGCACCGCGAGGGGAAGACCTGCCCGTCCCGGCACAGCAACCTCTGCATACGCAGCGCTGCCACACCGGGACGCACCGGTGGCTGCGGCTGGGAGCAGCACAAGGTGGATGGGGGCAGTGGTCAGGTGGAGGGGCTGCAGCAGAGCACTGCCAGGGATGCTGGGGAAGCCAGGCACAGCCAGCGGCTTGTTCTCACACCAGAGCTGTGTGTGCTCAGCAAAGGCTGGAGCTGGCTCCTCCTCGGGGACAGAGCTGCTTCTGGCGCCTGCAGCCCATGGTGCCAGTGGCAGGCTGTGCTGGAGAGCAGAGACTCTCCCTGTCCTGAGGGGGGCCCTGCCCCTGCTTCAGCGTGCATGGGTGTGTTGTGGTGGGGAACCGGCCCTGCTGTGTGAGGGGAGTTGTGATGGAGAGCTGCCCCTCCTAAGCGTGGGGCTGTCAGAGAACTGTCCCTGTGGGGTTGTGGGGGGTGTCGGGGTGGAGGATGGTGCCTACAGGAGTGCAGGGGGTGCCAGGGTGGAGGACAGCCCCCGTGGCGGTGGAGGTGCCAGGGTGGAGCCTGTCCTCTCGGGAATGCCATGGCTGGGAACTGTCCCATGGGCTGGGAGCTCCTGGGGGCACGGCCAGTCCTGGGGCTGCCAGCTGCATGTGGGACTTGCCCTCGCTCAGGGGAGGGCAGGCAGCCGTGGGGCCCCCAGGACAGCTCTGGGCCTTCGCCCCATCATCCCCAGGCCCCGAGGGCAGTGCTGAGACCCTCAGCCAGAGGTGGGGCCTGAGGGGGCGTTTGGTGGTGGGCTGATGCGCTCATGGCCAGCGGGGCAGGGCAGCCCTCAGGGTAGGGGGCATTCAGCTGAGGAGGGCAGGGGCACATCTGGAAGGCAGCTGGATGGGAGGCAGCCAGCTGTGTACAGGAGGGACACATCATGGCATACAGCTGTGGAGGGCAGGGGCACATCTGAGGACAGCCAGCTAGGGAGGCTGGAGGCATATCTGGGAGCAGCTGGTTGTGGAGGGTAGGACCTCATCCAGGGGCAGCCAGAGGTGGAGGGCAGGGGCTGGTAGTGGAAGGCAAGGGGCACATCTGGGAGCAGATGGCAGCACAGGGCAGGGGCACATCTGGAAGCAGCTGGCAGCACGGGGCAGGCTGTCCCTGTCCGCCCCTGCTGTGGGCTGTGTGCGGGGAGGCAGGCTGTGGGGCAGGAGCGTTTTCCAGGGGAGCGCGGCTGGGAGCCTGGCGTGGGGGTACGGGAGGCGCAGGGGAACGGGAGCGGGGCGCTCCCAGCACAGCACGTGGGGCGTGGGGGAGGGAGGCAGCTCTGTGCGCTGACACTAAGAGCTGTAATTATATTGTCACGGCACAAAAGCACGAGTCGTGGGAAAGGCTGAGGCTCAGGAATCAGTGCTGGGACCACCACCAGTCCCGCTCGCCACTTGTCCTGGTGCTTTCAGCCCTGCAGCCGGTGAGCAGCTGCCCATCGCTGCCCATCGCTGCCCATCGCTGCCTGCTGCCCGTGCCCAGAGCCCACAGAGCTGGGCGGCCGCCCTTACAGCACGG
>NW_008825283.1:382634-389375 GCF_000699105.1 Pygoscelis adeliae
CTCCAGCACTAGGGCCGCGGGAGCCTCACCCCGTCCTGGATACGGCCGAGCCAGCAGAGGAGGGTGGGTGGGCTGTGTTTTGCTGGGGGATGCGCTGCGCCGAGGCGGGAATGAGAGACTGAGATCAGGCCTGCTGGACTTGTTTCTCCCTCCTACCCTCCACCCATGGCATGTGCGGAGGGGAAGCAGCCATCAAAGCTGTTTGCTGAGTCCCACAGGCAGGCAGCCAGCTGCCTGAGACAGATTTAATTCGCGAGAGGCTTTCATAGCCATAGCATCTCCGGTAGCTGCAGGGGGGCAGGCGCAGCCCGGGGACATGACTTGGACTCTCCTCCACTGAGGGTTGTGGGAGCCTGGGCAGCGTGCACGTGCCTGCGGGAGCCACCAGCCCCTCCGCGCCGGGGCCTGCCCCGTGCCCCGGGACTGTGCTACCGAGACCATGAAGAAGTTTGCTTCCACACGCAGCCTCAATAAGATCCTGCAGCAGTGCGACTCCTCATCCCGCGAGTACGAGGAGATCCAGGCTGTGGAGAAGAAGTGGCATCTGCATCTGGCCACTCCTCGTAAGTTCCTGGACAAGAAATGCAAAATGCCGTCTCTCTTCCTTTCAGCTCCGCCGCCTCCCAAGAGAGCACCCAGCACCACCCTGACGCTGCGTTCCAAGTCCATGACAGCCGAGCTGGAAGAGCTGGGTAAGCAGCAGCAGGGGCTCGCGCGTGCATGCAGGGGTGCATGAGGAGCATGCGGGGCCGTGGCCGGAGCAGGCAGCACACTTGCCCAACATCCATTTTCCAGAGGGGTGCATGAGCACGAGCGCGAGGCAACACGTGCACCTCCTGTGCTGAAGTTTCCATTGTGCTTAGCGGTGTGTGGGGCACGGGGGGCTGAGAGCCCGCTGCCACTGCCACGGGGGCGCGGGAGAGCCCGGTAGAGTCAGTCCACCCCTTCAGTGCTGCCTCCCCAGAGAGGCGGCCTGGGGGAAAGAAGCTGGGGGCCTCCATGGCCTTGCGGAGAGGCTTGCCGCCCCCGTGCCCCATCCATCAGGCACCCTGCTCCTCCCGCACTCCGAACAGCCCCTTGTTTTTATTTTCCTCTACCTCCAGGCAGATACCACATGCTGTCAGATTAGCTGGCATCCCCATGGGCTGCCCTCCCCCCCCTTACACACACACACACACACACACATGCATATGCACACACGCTCACACGTTCTGCTGTCACTACAGAGCCTACCCACGTTTCCAGATGCTTTGGTATCCCAGCTTGCATCTACATGTTTTCCTATATTCTCTTAAAGCCTCTCTACCTCCACCCCATCCTCAGTTCCAGGTACCCTGTGCTGAAGCCCCTCAGTCTTCCCGTCTGTTCTGGCGACCTCATTGAGCCCACACCTTCCCAGTGCACTGGGTTCCCCCCAGTAGCATCCTACCAGCTGAGGGCCGTAGGGGTGCCAGTGTTCACACACCCTCCGAATGGCAGTCCCTTTCCTCTGCACAGAATGATTTGCTGTTTTTGCCGTGCATTATCCCCGGTGCACTGCAGGGCAGCTGAGCAGGGTGCTCCGCTCGCAGTGGCAATGCCGGCACCGCCACCAGCCGGGGAGGCTGGCTAGCAGAACGGCCGCCCTCGCAGCCTGCCAGGTGCAGGAGACGTGGAGGGACCCCTCCTTCTGGGGGAGTCTTTGGGGCAACCACGCTCCGACATGCAGCTCTGGTGCACGCGAGGTTGGCTCTGCCAAAACAGGCTGTTCAGGGCTGACCCAGCACAGGAGTTGGATGTGCTGCAAGCCCCCACCAAGAGCATTGGTAGAGCGAGAGGGAGCTGCTCTCAGCACTGCCTACTGCCCTGGCTCACGCTTCTGCTATTTGTATTTATGTTTTTGCTGTGCGAGAATGTGGTGGTATGTACAGATGTGCTTGCTGGCCATGGCACAGAGGCTGCGCGTGGCAGACCCCTGTCCTGCCTGGGAGGAGACCCACCTGAGACGCAGGAACCTAGGCAGAGACCCCACCACCCCCTCTCTTTTTCAGGGCGTTGAAGGAAGGTCCATGACATTTCTTACTCTGCTCTGCTCCCTGTCCTACATGCATGTCCAGGATTTACAGCCCTGTGGGATTCTCCCGAAAGAAAGAAACCTTGAGGGTTCGGGCTCACACTCAAACGTGGGTTTGAAGGGACAAATCTCAGCATTTAAGGGTTTGCATCAGCTGATTGATGGCCACTGTGATTTATTTTATGTTGAGCCCACTGCCTTGATTTTCACCCTAGCCTGTTCTCCGCTTCTCCAGACCTTTATTACTAAACCTGAAGGTGCTGTGTTTACTAGTAGCCATTAGGATAGGATTCAGAATAGCCCGTTTCTTCCCATTTTTGCTCTTCCCTTTGCACAAATATTGCACAGACCCCAGGGTTCATATTTTTACTCTCGGTTGCTGGTCCTGAAAGTTGTTCCTAACCAGTGTGATGGATGCCTGCTTGCACGCACAGGCAGCATGTTGCCTCTGTGAGAACATGTTCCCCAGCTGCATGTGCCTGTCTTTGGTAAACATCACGCCCGAGTCGAAGCCTGGCGCACGTTGTGCAGGCGCCTTTGCAGAGGGACGGGCACCCCAACCATGGCACGTGGCCTTGCGAGTGCCAAGTGGGGTGTGGGACATCGCCATGGGACAACCTGCACTGTGGAAACCCACAGCGGTGTGAGGGAAGGGGCCCCATTTGCATGTGTTTTGGCAAGCAGAGCTGCTGGGCTTGAGGGGGAGGGGAGCAAGCTCATGGAAAGGGAAGTCACGAAAAGCAGAGAAATCGCTCTGCCAGGGAATATATTAAAGATGAGTCCTCTAGGTCTCCCTGAGGATTTTGCATCTAGACACTGCCTCTCTTCTACCTGGAGAGGGACTAGGAGCAGCAGCTGCCCTTGTCTCCTGGGAGAGGGATTTGTAGCCAGTGACTGGTCTTAGTCCACATGTTTTCCGGGAAATTGTAGTGGTTAGCCCCTACTTCATGTCCTGTGGATCAGGGAGTATGCTGTAGCCAGTCCCACCACGCATCTCCAGAGAGCACGGCACAGGGAAAATGGGGCATTGTTCCTCCTCCCGCACTTTGTCTTCTGGTGGTTGATCCTCCAGCTTTTACTGCGAAGGGGGAGTTTTCGTGCAGGTCAGCATCCCCACGCCTCAGCAGTGTGCAAGTTTAGTCCCCTCCTTTTCTGAGGGGATGGTGGTGTTAGTGAAAGGGACATTTTTACCTGCAGCTTCTTAAAGTGAGCTTTGTCAGATGGTCCCTGCCCCTTTTTCCTTGCAGCCTGTCCCTGTCCTGTGGCTTCCAGAACATCCCTTATGCCCATAGCCATACCTTAACGTTTTCTTGCTGCATATCGTGCCAGTGCCCTTGGAAAAGCAGATTCCCAGCAAGCTGCTAACAAAGCACTCCTGTCCTGCAGTCCTGGCGTTTACTGATGCTGAGGAAACTGGCTTTGGGAGACGTGCAGACTGCTGTGTCTCCTCAGTTAGCAGGGAGGGATTAAAAGCTTTTTAAAAGAGTTTCTCCATGGCTCAGGCATTAAATGCCATCCAGACCTCCTCCTGGTCTTACTTCCTTCTGACATCTCACCTTCCCTCTGCTTTCCTGGTCTGAGTGAAGAGGAGGAGGGCTCAGCAGAGAGCTGGTCCCAGTGGTGGGGCTGATGGAGAGCCCAGCCCGTGTCGGTCCCTGCCCACCCACGGGGCTGGGACGGGCACTGGCCTTCCCATGGAGGAGAAGCAGCGCTGAGGAGGATGCACAAGGTGCTGCACCCCCTGCCCTGCCTGAGCCTTCCTCCTGAGAGCCCCCAGTGAGGCAGGCATGCGCTCCACTGTCAGGGCCTGATCCTGCCAGCATGCTGGGAGGCAGGAGAGCGTGCGGGGAAGAGGCACAGCAGGCAGGCAGTGAGGCTGGAGCTGGGAATGAAAGCAGGAACTGTGCATGCCATTCATGTTGTCTTTTGTTTCTTGATTCCAAGCCTCCATGCGGAGAAGAAAAGGGGGTGAGTGAAACCACACATCCTGGGGCTCCTCCCTTCCCCATCAGCCTCCCAGCCAGCACCCAGTAGCACCACACAGGCACACATGGTGCACCCCAAGGGACGGGCCCAGGTCACCGTCCCGTAGTTGCCACAGGAAGGCTCAGCCCAAAGGGAGCCGGAGCTCTGCGGGTCAGCCTCCCGTCCAGCACCACCGCCACAGGGAGCAGCCGCCACATACAGCTCTAGTGGGGCAGCAGAAAGGCTGAAATCGGCGCGGTCATGTTGGGCTCCTGTTGGGCACAAGCAGGAGTGCCTGTTTGCCAGCCGGGCCCCATGAATCTCCAGGTCTGACTTCCCCAGGTGTTGTGCTTGCTTTGTGTTTGCTCCACGGTGAAAATGCCTTCGACAGGAATGTCCCCCGCATGTGGGGTCCTAAAGTACAGTCTCCTTCAGCCCCCAGGTCAGGCCTCTGGAGCTCAGTCAGATGAAATGGCAGCCACACTCTCTGCCGTGTCCAGCAGTGCAGGTGCTACCTCTGCTTCTGCCCCCGTGCAGGCTGTCTTGCTGCTCCCTGCGATCCCGCACCAAGGAAGCACCTGAGGACGTACCTGCGCTGCAGGCAGGGTTTGGTGGCAGCTCCGAGGGCATACCTGAGTTAGCTGGGGGAGAGCTAGTTTGGTTATTAATTGTCTGAGCTCTGGGTGGAGAGGGCTACCCACCATGAAGGCCATGTTATCAGTGCCCAAGCTGGCTGGGGTAAAGCTGGTTGCAGCGGGGCTCCATACATGGCGGTTGCACTACGCAGTGTCTGTGTGGACATTGCATTAAGCATGCTACAAAGACAGGAGGTTCTTGCCAGGGCTGAGAGCCAGTAATGGACAATCCTGAATGGAGCAAGAAGGCTCGTCCATGCCAGCACACAGCTCTGCATTTCTCCAGCACAGGCACAGGGAAGTGGGAGGGAGCCTGGAGACCTGACCTCAGTTCTTAGCCTTTCAGAAGCAAAACTCCCTCTGTCCTGGTAATGTGAAGCTGGAGAACTGTTTCCCAAGGAACAGGAAATGTGAGAGAATAAGTCTTCCACCGTAATGGTGACAACATAGGAAAGAAGCTGAGCAGGGCTTACAAGCGGGAGGTCTCTGAGGGACCT
The DNA here is from genome assembly GCF_000699105.1 of Pygoscelis adeliae. Taxonomy (NCBI): domain Eukaryota; kingdom Metazoa; phylum Chordata; class Aves; order Sphenisciformes; family Spheniscidae; genus Pygoscelis; species Pygoscelis adeliae. Next base: position 387,785 of record NW_008825283.1, read on the forward strand.
CCCCAGAGCTCCTCTATACCGAGCAGATCGGTCAGTACCCAGAGGTGGAGGCAATGCAGAGGTCCCATAGAATCATAGAATAGTTTGGGTTGGAAGGGTCCTCTAAAGGTCACCTAGTCCAACCCCCTTGCTGTGGGAGTTGGATCTTCAACTAAACCAGGTTGCTCAGAGCCCCATCCAACCTGACCTTGAATGTTTCCAGGGATGGGGCATCCACCACCTCATGGATCAGAATGATCAGCTGAAGGTCACCAGGGATGTCCTGACATTGAAGACGGCCATCTCCAAGTGTGTGGTGGAGAGCTCTTGACTCCTTGGACAGCCAGAGCCATTAGGGTGCACCCATTCCTGGGGGGTCCTTCTTTTCAGGGCGGCTCCAGCACTGCCTCAATCCCCTGGCCCAGCAGCCTGGAGGCAGGCAGGATCCACTCCAGAATGCTCTTCCATCTCCTTCAAAGGCATGGCAGATACAAACTGCAGTTTTTGGTGATTTGTATCCCTGCGCTCTAATGGCATTACGAGATGGAAAGTGGAACAAAGCCAGAAGTGGAGGCAGGTGGAGAGGGTTGAGCATCGCTGTTACTCCTCTCACATCACTGGGGTCTCCAAACTAACATCACTACAGGGCTGCCCAGAGCAGCTTCCAGAGACACTGAAGAGGCAGGTTTCCAGAACATGGTCTTCTTTAGAATCAGCCCATGGCCCGTCCCCTCCTGAGGCTTGACTGTTAGAGGTCCGTGCAGTTGCTCAGCAGTGTTTGGATGCAAGGGATGAGCCAGCTCCCCTCTGAGCAGGCTGAACCACCCCGCACCTCTTGCGGTGAGTGCAGCACGCGAGTCACACAGCAGTGAGGAAGAGGAACTATGAAGTCCCCCAGAGACAAGGATGGTTGGCTACGGGAGGTCTTGTGCTGAGAAAGTTCAGGAGCTGGCCTGAGCTGTTTCCTTGGAGCAGGTGCAGGTCCTTAGTCCCAGGGCCTTGGTGGATACCTGCCACCAAGGGTGCTGGCCTCAGAGGACACCTAAGTCCCCTTGGCAAAGACCACTTGGTGTCTGTGTTGGTGTAGGGCTTGCTCCTCCACAGACTGGGCTTCTGAAACGTTTGAGACTCATTTTTAGTTTCTGTAACTCAGGAATGCTGGCTTACAAACTGCCATGTGGACAGCTGCCATGGCCACAGTGTGTGGAGGTACTGAAGCTGGCCCATGAGTCATATCAGCCCCAGGCCGTGTTTTGTAGGAATACAGGCCTGATAGTAGAGCTCTCCAGGTCGCTCGGGTCACAAGGATCAGCAGCTCCTACACCACAGCGATGACATTTCGCAGTCCCAAGTTCAACAGCCAGGCTGGAAACAGCCCAGAAGTTTACAAGCCTTACCTGAACACAGGCAGAGCTTGTCAGCATTACAGGACAAACACTGCAAGTGTTCTCCTCTCTCCCTGGGCAATTTACTGGGACGGTGGATTGGTTGTGCCATGGAGGTAGAGGCATCCAGTCTTGATGAATGCTAAGGCAGACCCATCAGCTGCAGCACCATGCCAATGTGATGGCCATGCTCCAGTGCCAGGTGACACCATTTATGACATGGAGCC
>NW_008825283.1:407138-433312 GCF_000699105.1 Pygoscelis adeliae
GGAGCAGCAGCCACATACAGCTCTAGTGGGGCAGCAGAAAGGCTGAAATCGGCGCGGTCATGTTGGGCTCCTGTTGGGCACAAGCAGGAGTGCCTGTTTGCCAGCCGGGCCCCATGAATCTCCAGGTCTGACTTCCCCAGGTGTTGTGCTTGCTTTGTGTTTGCTCCACGGTGAAAATGCCTTCGACAGGAATGTCCCCCGCATGTGGGGTCCTAAAGTACAGTCTCCTTCAGCCCCCAGGTCAGGCCTCTGGAGCTCAGTCAGATGAAATGGCAGCCACACTCTCTGCCGTGTCCAGCAGTGCAGGTGCTACCTCTGCTTCTGCCCCCGTGCAGGCTGTCTTGCTGCTCCCTGCGATCCCGCACCAAGGAAGCACCTGAGGACGTACCTGCGCTGCAGGCAGGGTTTGGTGGCAGCTCCGAGGGCATACCTGAGTTAGCTGGGGGAGAGCTAGTTTGGTTATTAATTGTCTGAGCTCTGGGTGGAGAGGGCTACCCACCATGAAGGCCATGTTATCAGTGCCCAAGCTGGCTGGGGTAAAGCTGGTTGCAGCGGGGCTCCATACATGGCGGTTGCACTACGCAGTGTCTGTGTGGACATTGCATTAAGCATGCTACAAAGACAGGAGGTTCTTGCCAGGGCTGAGAGCCAGTAATGGACAATCCTGAATGGAGCAAGAAGGCTCGTCCATGCCAGCACACAGCTCTGCATTTCTCCAGCACAGGCACAGGGAAGTGGGAGGGAGCCTGGAGACCTGACCTCAGTTCTTAGCCTTTCAGAAGCAAAACTCCCTCTGTCCTGGTAATGTGAAGCTGGAGAACTGTTTCCCAAGGAACAGGAAATGTGAGAGAATAAGTCTTCCACCGTAATGGTGACAACATAGGAAAGAAGCTGAGCAGGGCTTACAAGCGGGAGGTCTCTGAGGGACCTCCCCAGAGCTCCTCTATACCGAGCAGATCGGTCAGTACCCAGAGGTGGAGGCAATGCAGAGGTCCCATAGAATCATAGAATAGTTTGGGTTGGAAGGGTCCTCTAAAGCTCATCTAGTCCAACCCCCCTGCTGTGGGAGTTGGATCTTCAACTAAACCAGGTTGCTCAGAGCCCCATCCAACCTGACCTTGAATGTTTCCAGGGATGGGGCATCCACCACCTCATGGATCAGAATGATCAGCTGAAGGTCACCAGGGATGTCCTGACATTGAAGACGGCCATCTCCAAGTGTGTGGTGGAGAGCTCTTGACTCCTTGGACAGCCAGAGCCATTAGGGTGCACCCATTCCTGGGGGGTCCTTCTTTTCAGGGCGGCTCCAGCACTGCCTCAATCCCCTGCCCCAGCAGCCTGGAGGCAGGCAGGATCCACTCCAGAATGCTCTTCCATCTCCTTCAAAGGCATGGCAGATACAAACTGCAGTTAGTGGTGATTTGTATCCCTGCGCTCTAATGGCATTACGAGATGGAAAGTGGAACAAAGCCAGAAGTGGAGGCAGGTGGAGAGGGTTGAGCATCGCTGTTACTCCTCTCACATCACTGGGGCCTCCAAACTAACATCACTACAGGGCTGCCCAGAGCAGCTTCCAGAGACACTGAAGAGGCAGGTTTCCAGAACATGGTCTTCTTTAGAATCAGCCCATGGCCCGTCCCCTCCTGAGGCTTGACTGTTAGAGGTCCGTGCAGTTGCTCAGCAGTGTTTGGATGCAAGGGATGAGCCAGCTCCCCTCTGAGCAGGCTGAACCACCCCGCACCTCTTGCGGTGAGTGCAGCACGCGAGTCACACAGCAGTGAGGAAGAGGAACTATGAAGTCCCCCAGAGACAAGGATGGTTGGCTACGGGAGGTCTTGTGCTGAGAAAGTTCAGGAGCTGGCCTGAGCTGTTTCCTTGGAGCAGGTGCAGGTCCTTAGTCCCAGGGCCTTGGTGGATACCTGCCACCAAGGGTGCTGGCCTCAGAGGACACCTAAGTCCCCTTGGCAAAGACCACTTGGTGTCTGTGTTGGTGTAGGGCTTGCTCCTCCACAGACTGGGCTTCTGAAACGTTTGAGACTCATTTTTAGTTTCTGTAACTCAGGAATGCTGGCTTACAAACTGCCATGTGGACAGCTGCCATGGCCACAGTGTGTGGAGGTACTGAAGCTGGCCCATGAGTCATATCAGCCCCAGGCCGTGTTTTGTAGGAATACAGGCCTGATAGTAGAGCTCTCCAGGTCGCTCGGGTCACAAGGATCAGCAGCTCCTACACCACAGCGATGACATTTCGCAGTCCCAAGTTCAACAGCCAGGCTGGAAACAGCCCAGAAGTTTACAAGCCTTACCTGAACACAGGCAGAGCTTGTCAGCATTACAGGACAAACACTGCAAGTGTTCTCCTCTCTCCCTGGGCAATTTACTGGGACGGTGGATTGGTTGTGCCATGGAGGTAGAGGCATCCAGTCTTGATGAATGCTAAGGCAGACCCATCAGCTGCAGCACCATGCCAATGTGATGGCCATGCTCCAGTGCCAGGTGACACCATTTATGACATGGAGCCGACAGACTCAACCCGGCCCAGCCCAGGGAGCTGTAGGAGCAGGGGGCAGCCACACCTGAATGGACCCTGCCCGGGCTGAGCACCGGACCAGCAGCCTTCGTTCGCTCGGATCTGCTGGACCCTGTCTGGCTCCACGTGGAGGGAGCTCAGAAGGGGTCAGTGGTGACAGTGGCCAGCATTTGCCTGCTGTTTCCAATGTCCTGAGTTTCAGGGTGTTTTACAGCCCCAGACAAAACCCCAGCGGCAGCCGGGACTGGTGCTGTGTCCGAGTGCGTGTACACCCTCCTGGCACGAGTGTTGTGAGCGCTGCAGGCAGGGGCTGCTCTGCAGGCTGGGGGAGCAGCGAGGGCTAGCCGCTCCCCGAAAGACAGATACGGTCACACGGCCGAGGGCCTGACGGGCCCCACTGCCCTGAGCACCTTGGGCAGGGCAGACTGAGGTCTGTCACCTTCAGCCACGAGTCCAGCCCGTCAGGCAGGTCTGTAGTGATGAGGCAGGGCCGAGGTCAGGCTGGGAGCCGGGTCAGGGTCTGCCCTGCTGAGGCTAACCAGGGTCGGGGGGAGCCCAGAGATCTGCAGGCAAGCCCGTGGTGGGGAGGCAGGGCCGAGGTCAAGCCTGGGAGTCGGTGTGTGGGTCAGGCCCATGGTGGCACAGGCATGGCCGTGACAGTTCTGTAAATGGCGCTGCTGCACCACAGCCCAGGCGGGCACTGAGACCCCCGGCCTGCACTTACCCAGAGCTCCGGGCCCGTGGACACGGGGGTGCGTGGGGGCCTGGTTACTCCCCTCAGGGCCGTTGGGGCACATGAGTCCACTTTGGGAGGAAATGTCCTAGTTTGTCCCAAACAGACACTGGTTGTGCTGGAGCTGGACTGAGTCCCATGGACTTCTGCATCGCTTGTGGTCACTGCGGCACCCGGGTTCCCCTTACCTGCCATAGCGCAGCCACACCCTGCTTCACCCAATTAGAATCATAGAATCATTTTGGTTGGAAAAGACCTTTAAGGTCACTGAGTCCAACCGTAAACCTAACACTGCCAAGTCCATCACTAAACCGTCTCCGTAAGTGCCACATCTACATGTCTTTTAAATACCTCCAGGGATGGTGACTCGGCAGGGGCAGACTCAGTCTCATTCTGAATAACAAAAATACATCTGGGCAAAAATTTGCTCTTTTAATGTAAGGATTGAGGCTTCCTCAAAGCGCAGCGCAGCTGGGAGCGGTCCCCCCGCCTCAGGAGCTGGCAGGTCAGACCCCAGAGGTCAGGCAGCCTGCTCAGGGGTGCCTGGGCGGCGCGGGTGCGCCGGGTTCAGCTGGGGTAGGAGAGTGGCGCGGTGCGGTGCTACCGCACTGGGCTGTCAGCTGTGGGTCCCCCAGCTGAGCCAGGCCGGTGCCTGCTTGTGCATTGTGGTGGGTGGGCGGCTCCAGAAACACCTCCAAACTCTTTGTTAGCCGCTGGCTGGGGAGGATACGACTGAGCAGCCACTTCCTCCGCTCTGTGCTCAACAGGCCTAGGAACCACTCTCCCTACGGGGATGTTCGCTCCCTGCTTAGCCATGCTGCAGGGGATGCGCCTGTCGTAGGGGAGCTGCCTCAGTACAGCAGCCCTTGCTAACCCGTTTGCTTTTACGTTTGGATTTTCAGAGAAACTGGATGAGATTTTGGCAGCAGCTGAGCCCGCGCTGAGAGCAGACATTGTCGAAGCAGATTCTAGGGCAGCCACTGTGAAGCAGCGACCAACAAGCCGGCGCATCACGCCAGCAGAAATCAGTGTGAGAGAGGAGGGCTCGTGGTGGGAGAGGGAAGGGCACATCACGCTGTGACAGACGCTGACTGCCAGCCCTGAGACTCACATTTGGGAGCGGGTTTCCCCAGGGGAGTGGAAGGAGAGAGTGGGGGGAGATGGAGGCACAGAGCAGAGGTGGAGGTGTGGAGGTGGTGGAGGAGCTGACCCAGGCCATTTGGCAGTTGCTCACCAGTACGGGATTGCCACAGGGAGGACGTAAGAGCGGATCTGAAGGAGTGTGGAAGGCTGAGCCGGCGAGCGTAGTCTGGCTGCAATTTTCTGGATGTGAAGCTGGAAATTAGGAGGAATCAAAGAAGAGAAAAACGCCATCTCTGAGGGGAAGCATGGATGGAGTAGGAGTAGGGCTGCCAGCTCCAGGCTGTCTGGATTGTGAAAGTGCTGCAGGCGGTGGGAGGCAGCTTCTGGAGCAGGAGGTAAAATAGGACAGGCTGCTTCTGAGCAGAGACTGGCCTGAGCGAAGCCTTCCCACGGGAGGAAGGCTGCTGCTGGAGTCAGCATCACTGTGCCACCCCACCCTGGGCACAAAGCGCCTGAGAGCCGGCGGGGGGAGCAGGCAGGCAGGGGGGAGCAGGCAAGCTGGAGAGAGGGAGGGAGGGTTAACCCTTCAAAGGGCAGAAGCACAGGTTTTGGAGACGTGCTGGATGGGGCAGCATGGAAGATAGATGGACTGTTGAAGGTAGAGGTGAGGAAGGGGTTCGTCCTTGTCCCCAGGGAAGCCTCCCCTCCTGGGGCTGTGGCAGTCCCAGCTGCAGGCACGGGGCAGCGGGGACAGGGTCTGACATACAGACTGACATGGGGGTAGAGCCCCAGCTTCACCTGCAGTCAGAAGGATCAGGTGGACTGAGATGAAGTGTTGTGTCCTTTCAGCTGAGTCTCGCTGATGTCCAGAATGGAAATTTCCTTTTTTCTCTTCCAGTCACTCTTTGAACGCCAGGGTATGGCAGCACACTCGGGGGTCCTTGCGGGAGCTGAGAAGCCCCACGTTTCGCTGCGCAAAGGAATTCCACGGACAAAATCTGTAGGTAAGGCAAACTGAGGGGGGGAAATCCCTTCCTAAAGAGGAAAGGTTGTCCCTGTGGAGCATTCATGCCGGCGCGGAAACCAGGGGGAAAGACTCAGCCCTCTCTACTGGCTTGTAACTAAAGACCTTTGAAGAGGGGATGTTTAATGTGATTTCTACTTCGAAGGTTGCATGTGTCCTGATAAACCTGTTCTAATACTGACAGTGGTCCTGTTCTGAGCAGAAGGTTGGACTGGAGGCCTCCAGAGGTCCCTTGGTCTCTCAGTCTCTTTACGGCACTGCCAGGGATAGGGGAGTTTCTCCCACCCTCTGTGCTGGCAAATGGGGGTTGGTGGGTGATTTTCTGTCAGACCATGTACCGGCTGAGCTGGGCATGCAGTGTGCTGAACACGTGAGTTGTGTTGAGAGTAGAACCATGAGCTGTAACAAACTGAGATGATGGAGCAGGTAACTGAATTTTTCCTAAGGAAAAACAGGACAGGGCCTGGAACGGGCACTCGTCTATGGGCCATGTCAGGATCTTTAGAGCCTGTCCCAAAAGGTTTGCAGTGCAACTAAAACGAAAAATATGCTGGGGGAGGGAGATGGGAGGACGAGGCAGAGTGAACAAGGTCTGGTGGCACAGTGACAGTATGGGGGTCTCATTTCCTTATCTTGATTTTGTGTATCAGTGGGTTTCATCCGGGTGGTAGCACCAAGCCACAGTGTTAGCAAGGTCTGAGGGCTGTGCAGGTCGGAGCTGGGGAGAGTGCGTTATCACTTATGTAGAGAAGCTGAGGGGCAGGAGGAAAGGGGGCAGAGAGAAAGGTGGTGTGCTGTGTGGCAAGTGCTAATTTTAAGTAACCCCAAGGCATCATTTGATAGTAATGGTGATGCCAAAACAGATTGTATGTTTAACACACAAAATAAGTGACTAGAAAGTAAATTCTGCTTCAAGCTGCAGCTGAGAGCCGCACAATCCCAGCAAGAATGTAAAAATTAGTTGAAAAATGCAAGGGTTAGTATTAAAATGTACTTCTTAATGTACAGAGCCACAGAATTGCTGTGCATATGTGCCTCACATTTGTGTTTGTATGAGAGCAGCTGGTACCTGTAGTCCCACGTGAGATTGGTCTGAGAGTAGTAGATAGCTAGAAATAATCAAATGTCTGTATGATTAATCTGAAAAACAAACTAGGAGAGAGAATCTAAAAAAAAAATAAAAGAGTGGGTGTTTAATGGACTGCCCTGGTGTGTACTTATACACCGTCTTGGTAACGCTGCTGTCCTGCCATGAAGTCTACAGGCAGAAAGGTCCCCTGACTGAAGAGCTGAACTAGAACCTGGGCCAAGCAGATGATAGAAAGGCTGAAAGAGTTGGGGTTGTTCAGCCTGGAGAAGAGAAGGCTTCGGGGAGACCTTATTGCAGCCTGTCAGTACTTAAAGGGGGCTTCTAAAAAAGATGGCAGCAAACTTTTTAGCAGGGCCTGTTGCGACAGGACAAGGGGGAATGGCTTTAAACTAAAGGGGGGTAGATTTAGACTAGATCTAAGGAAGACATTTTTTACACTGAGGGTGGTGAGACACTGGCCCAGGTTGCCCAGAGAGGTGGTGGATGCCCCATCCCTGGAAACATTCCAGGTCAGGTTGGACGGGGCTCTGAGCAACCTGATCTAGTTGAAGATGTCCCTGCCCACAGCAGGGGGGTTGGACTAGATGACCTTTAGAGGTCCCTTCCAACCCAAACTATTCTATGATGCTATGATTCTATGCAGTGTAGGAAGCGAATGTAGGCATTAATTAGTTGCTCGTATGCTGCAATACTGTTAATGTACACAGTAGAAAGGGAGCAGAGTTGGCTGCCTTGGTGCTTGGGATCACCACAGCACGGACCCACAGACTTGCTAGAGTAGAAGTAACCTTGTTAATTTTCTCATGAAGGTAGAAATGATCAGTAGCACATGCAGGATGGGGTTCAGCTCATCCAGCCTTACATGTTAACAATGCGGAAATCTCCATCCAAGTAAGGTGCCCAGGAACCCTCTGCAGTGACCAGAGGGAAATAGGCACTTTTAACATGATTTATCTGATGTCTTGATCTTAGAGGTGAATCCCGCACAAGTGCCCATTGACTATAAGAGGTATCTAGTGACTGCTGAGGTGTACGGCTACCTGGCAGACAAGCATGCAGTAGCCAGTGGTGTCTGAAGTGCATCTTTATTTTGCAAACTATATCCTAGATGTTTGTTTTATGTGTGAGAATGTTTGTGAAAATGCTTCTAAGCAGAAGTTGTTCAAGGTGCAATCAAGCCACAAAGAGCTGGAAATTATATTAAAGGGAATCTATTGTGTAAAATAGCATCTTAACCCAGTAATAGATCATAAACTGGAAAAGTATTCATTAAATATGAAATACTTGCTCATACGGAGCTCCTTTTTGCCTCTGAAAGCAGAGTCAATGACTGAAGAAGTTCCTTTTAAAGCTACACATCGTTGTGTGACACTCGTGCAGGTACGCTGTCAAGGATCTCTGCGTGCAGAGAACGGTGAGAAGAGGGATTCGAAGTTTGCAGGGTTTATACAACTGTAAGGTTTGTTGGGTTGTGTGTAGGGTTTCTATGCTCATGAGCATAGAGTGTAATGTTCCATGTACATCTTTTTTGTTCAGCACCTAGAGCATTGAGACCCTGATCCTTGCGCAGGATTCCCAGCCATTACAGCTACACACACCGTGCAGCAAGGGGATTAGACACACTAGATTTAATCTGCATCAGGGAAGATTAAAAACAGACCTGGAGATGCCCTGTTTCTGAAATGGCAGCAGCTGTCACGAGCACAGCATCCAAGCACAACCCCACAATAAATACAAGAAAAAAATCACACATAGCTCTTAATTATGCTTGATCCAAGAATGGCATGCGTCTGTCTGCACCGCAAGGGAACAATTCTGTTGATGAGGGGACAGCAATTTCTTCTTTCCCGTTTGCCTGCCACAATACACACCAAAAGCAGTGCCTCTTAGAAACCAGCTAATTTTTGTGGAATTCCAAATAAGCTAAAATAGAAAGCAGCCAAACAGTAGAAATTGGGTTGCAATTGGCTTGTTTTAGAAGTCCTTCTTGAGCTGTCATTTCACACCCACAATGACAGGCTCATATGCTGTACAGTCAGTTGACTTCATGATAAAAATCACTACTAAAAGCAAGGAACTAGATGAAAAATAAGCAGGGGTTGCTTGGTTGGTTTGGTTTTTTGGTGAAGAAAAGCTCTGAATTATTTGCATATTACACAGCTGGTTTAGATTCCCAGGGACTTGTGACAAAAGATCAAAGCATTTCGTGTTTGCATCTAAAAATTCCTTGAGACAAAGGTAGTTAACCCTCGACTGGCTACAAAGAAAGCTGAACGGAAGAAATATTTCAACAAAAATGTGAAGAAAAGGAATGCATTGCAGTGGGGAGGCTGATAGAAAAGAAAATCTCTGTCAGACTTCCAAGATAGCTACCATGCCATCTGCTTCAGCATCAGAAGTTAAAAACACTTGAAAGTCTGCAGAACCATCATGGTACTTGCTAAGTCTCTCCCCTGAGAAAATTCAAGATGGTGTAGACGGTGGTTTTGCACGGATAGAAGTAGTGTGTGTCCCCATGTCAGTTAGAAACACGATGGGCTGCAGGCGCTGGCTGTAGGTGGCAGATGCGCCTTACTGACTAAGCACTGTCACTGCTGAGGAAATAAGGGGTGACTTGGTGTTCAAAAGGACATTGAGGATGCTGGGCCGCTCCTCTGAGAAAATTCAAGATGGTGTAGACGGTGGGCACGCACAGAAGTAGTGTGTGTCCCCATGTCAGTTAGAAACACGATGGGCTGCAGGCGCTGGCTGTAGGTGGCAGATGCGCCTTACTGACTAAGCACTGTCACTGCTGAGGAAATAAGGGGTGACTTGGTGTTCAAAAGGACATTGAGGATACTGGGCTGCTCCTGCTCTTCCAGCTCGGGGGGTGAGTGTGCATCCTTACGTGGCTGCATGAAGGTCTGGCAGGGTGGGGGCAGCTCTGCCACCAGGGCTGGCAGCCCTCCCCGATCCCGTTCCAGGGCCGTCGCTCCCTGTACAGATCCTGGGTGAACTCCCAATGCTTTCCCCTCTTCTAAACAGGTTCTCAGGTTCACCCTAGCTGCCATTTAAGCTTTGTGCCTTAGCAGCCAGCACAGTACTGTTATTTCACTGCTTTCTGAAGGACAGTGGGCTTTCCTCCTCCTCCTCCTGTCAGTTCTGTTGTTGCCTGGAGCTGATGCCAGCCCCGCGTACCCAAGGACGGTGATGCTCACCTGCTTTCCACTTCTGGACATGAGCATAGCTGTGGCACTTGGCACCTTTCTGCTCTAGCTCAGGGGTGGCTTTGGGAGCTGCTCTGCCATCCCTGCATGGGGAAAGCAAGGTTGGGAATGGTGGGGTGTGCTCTGGAGAGAGCCACCTCATTAGCGAGCCCAAATTAATGCACAGAGTTAGATTCTCACAGGGATTTAGGCTGTTATGGCAACAGGCCCAAAAGCATTATGGAGAGTTTTTGTGTTTTCCTTGGAGATTAATAATGCATTGAGCATGCTGTGAATTGCAGAGAAGGGTTGCCATGAGGCTTGTGGCATTGCCAGGCTGCACTTCGGGCGTGCACCCGGGCGCGTGATTCTCATTTCAGACCAGTTACTCTGGGTGCTCGGAGGCGGGGTTCTTCGCTGGTCTTTGCTGGTCGGTGGAGACTCCATTTTGACTCAAGCTCTTTATTCCTGCATGCGCCGACCTCTGCAGTTTGATCCTGGTGATGTCTTGTTGCTCTTTGTAGGAAGGATATATGCCCCACTATGATGAAGGCACAGTATATGCTGTTTGAAGAGACAGAATCTCGATGGCAGTTAGCAAAGGGACAGGTTTGTTTATTTGTCACTGAAGTTTAATCTTCCAGTTATGTACATGCAAGATGGACCAGGCACAGAGGGAGGTCACAGGCAGCACACAAAGGGTCGTGCCATTTGTGACTGACAGATGCTGTCTTTTCTCAGAGGTCAGCCCCACCTCCACCATCCCTCTGGAGAACTTGGAATAGCTCACAAGGTTTCATGTTCATCTGGCAGCCCATCGGTGTGTGGTAGAGGGCTGAGGTCTGGAGGAGGTGGGAGCGCTCGGTCGCTGGCAGCGGAGTGTGCCGGGAAACAGAGCACAGACGCCATGCGTGTTCCTGTGACACAGGGGAATAGCAAATGGCAAGTCAGTAATTGCTGGGTTGAGATCCGACAGAATGAAAGGACAATCTAGTTCAGATGCTACAAATTTAAAGGAACTGCCTTTCCCCAGTGTCGTGCTGCATGTTAGAGAGAGTCTGGCTGAGGGTCAGCACTGGAGACTGTTCTGTGGGTGCACACGTTGGTGGAGAGATGCTCTGCTCTTTCTTGGGTACCTCTGAGTTTTGTAGAAGGGCTCCAAACACTGCAGGAGTTGGTCAGGCTCTTTCTCTTGCAGACCACCCATCTCCTGAGTCGTGGTCTGCCCATTGCCCCACGCAGCATTTAGCAACAGGCAAGTGTTAAGATAAAAGTGAAAAATGAACATATTTACGACAAGTAATTAGCTGTTAACATTTCAGTCAGGAGTGGAACTGGATAAAAGAGCACCATGCTTTCAGCTACCAGTATTTTAGATAAACTCAAATAGCTTCTCTCTCCGTTTCAAGTTAAAAACCGCCAGGGTGGTTTCACCGGTCATGCAGCTGGTCCCTCACCGTTTAGGAGGACCCTTGTCCTCAGCACTGCTTTCACCAGGGGGATTTCTGTATGGCTGTATGCTCGTTACCTCTGCAGGTGTCTGTGCAGAGTCCAGCCTGCTCTGCAAGGATTGAACGCAATTCATAAATTCAATACTTAATCAAGACATCAGATTTCAAGCCTGCTCCCGAGGGATTACTGGTTGCCTTTGTTCAACTTTGGAGACTCCCTGAGCAGAACTATATCATGAGTAGACAGTAAATAAAACTCAGCAGTGATTAGTCTCATGCTTAACTATAAACAGATGCTTCTGTGTTAAGGGAGAGGTTTCATTTTGCCCATGTGATCACATTTAAACATCAGTGAGGAGTTTCTTCCTATCACGAAGACTGTATTTTACAAAATTTGCTATTACAGTAGGAATGGGTAGTGAATGGTTTGCATAAGAGAACATAATAACACAGCAACACAATTCAAAGAAAGCCTTGTAAAAGGTCTTTACAGACTGGATGGGCATTAAACTGAACTGATAGGTGTAGTTTCAAAAGAAAGAAAAGGAGGTAATTCTGCACACGGTGCTAGTAAGCCGCAGAGCTCACTGCTGCAGGGTATTGGGAGTGCGAGAAATTTGCGTGAGTTCAAAGAGCACTGCCAAGTGTCTGGAGGAAGAAAGTCCGCCAAGGGTTAAACACAAAGGCAGTCTGACTCAGCCAGCTCTTGATCAGCAAATTGCTGGAAGCTGACAGAGTATTTGGGAGGGGCAAAGCAGCACTGCATGCTTGCTGTGTTCTTACATGCTTCCTCAGGCAATTATTATTGGCCGCTGCCAGGCAGCACACTGGGCTAGATGTGCCTTTGATCTGCAAGACTGGAGGAGAGATGGAGAAGTGGAGTATCAAGGCAGTGTCGTCAACAGAATGTAGGGAGTGAGCAAGCTGCACGGAGAGGAGGAGAGGCAGATGAGTAAATGGATGTAGCTGTTTATGCAGGACTCAGATGGCAAGCACACAGATACAGTGAGCAAAGGAACTGTGTCAGAATGGTGAGTTGCAGGTAGTGAAGAAAGCGCCTGCCAAGAACTTGCTTTCCTCCCACCTCTCCCATCAGTGATGTCTCCTGCGTGTTGATTTTCTTGCTGAGGAGCAATAGGAGACATTCATTTTCACAGGGAACAGTCATGAATTCCAGCTATTCCAAGGAGCAAGGTTGTAGAGATGATCAGCTTGGGAACCAGAACTGGAATGAAGCCACTCTTCTTCTGTCGTAGGATCAAAGGATAATTCAGGTTGGAAGGATGAGGTCTCTAGTCCAACCTGCAGCTTAAAGCAGGGTCAGCTATGAGGGTTTTATCCAGGCGGGTCTCAAAACCCTCCAAGGATGGAGACTGCACACCCTTTCTGGGCAGCCTGTTCCGCTGCTTGACTGTCCTCATCATAAAATTTCTCCTTTTATCCAGCCAGAACCTCTCATTTTGGTTTTGCCCGTTGTCTCTTGTTCTCCCACCATGTACCACTGTGAAAAGCCTGGCTTTATCTTCTTGATAACCTCCCTGTAGGTACCAGAAGGCTGCTGTTAGGTCCCCCCAAAAGCCATTCCTTCTGCAGGCTGAACAAGCCCAGCTCTCTCAGCCTCTCCAGACAGAGCAAGAGCTCCAGCCCTGGCTGTCTTGGTGGCTCTCCACTGAACTCCTTTTAGTTTGTTGATGTATTTCTTGTACTGGGGACCCCAAAACTGGATGCAGTGTTGTAGGTGTTGTCTCATGAGTGGGAGTGAGAGTTGTAACCTCTTTGCTCTGTCTGTTGCCTTTGCTCCTGTTCACATAGCCCAGGATGCTGTTGACATTTGCTGCTGAGGCACAGGGCCAGCCCGTGTTCACCTCACTGCATACCAAGCCCCCCAAGTTCTTTTCCAGAGTTGCTTCCCAGCCAGCCAGTCCTCAGCCTGTCCAGTTGCAAGGGGTTCTTCCTTCTCAGGTGTGGGACGTTGCATCTGTCCTTGTTGAAGTTCATGGAGTTCCTGCTGGCCCATTCCTCTAGCCTGTCTAGGTCCTTTTGAGATCTCTAGCTGGTCATTGAACTTGGTAGTGCTTCAGATATCATTTTCCATAGTGCTCCCCTCCTCATTTAAGAAAAAAATGGAGGAGAGATGCTTGTGGCAGAGAAAAATAACAAGTGGGGAACAGAGAGAATAAAATGAGTAATTGTAGAAGCAGGTATGTAAAGTAAAACAAAAACTAATAGCTATGCCATGAATATGTTTAGATTATCTAACTGTCCCCTTCACCCTTCCTTCACTTGAAATACTTTGCTTTTAACATATTAAAAGATCTTCACAGCAGGGACTGTGAGCTCACAGGTAGAACGGGGGGTACCACACATACAACTTTCACTGTTCATGATCGACAGCCGAGAAATTGCAGCAGCCAGTGACTGTTGGTAGTCAGTGTCTCCTCTGGCCTGGCAGCCACTTGGCCAGTCTGCTCTTTGCAGATCAGGAAATTTGAGAAAGATGAACCAGCTTTCCAGTTTTATTTCCTGAAATAGCTCTGTACTTGACACAGTAGTACCTCTCTACAGGATGGTCAGCACATCCCTAAGACAAGCTCTAATGGCACTAGACCATGTTCTGTAACAGTCTGGGCATGGTAACAGAGCTCAGTGCTGCATAAATTTCCTTGTTTCAACTCCTGGCCATTCTCAGGTGAGAAGTAGAAATAAGCATAAAGGCATGACTTTTTTTGTGGATCTTCATGCTGTTAAGAACATGACAATGCCTATACTGAATCAAACCATGGCTCCATCTAGTGCAGGATCCTGTCTTAAGCATTGCTTTTAAGCAGATGCCCAGGGAAGAGTGAAAACAGGGCAAGGACATGATATTTCTCCTGAATACTCACCCAGGCAGCTACTGTCTTCAGTTCAGAGGTTTCTGTGCACATAATAGCCCACAAAAAGTGCATCCTCCACGGCTTTGTCCAGTCTCTCTTTGAACTTGTTTCGTGCTTCCAGTTCACTATGCTACCTTGGTATTAAAAATCCCCAAACTGTGTTCAGCAGAAATAGCATGGCTTTGAACATAGTGATTGATCAATACAATGAGATGTAAAGTTCAGTGCTCACTGGCCAAAATACTCCCTTTTTCTCCCAGCGGACTCTGCATCTGCAGGCATTTGGTGAAATTGCTAATGTAATAGAAGGCACAGTTGCCAAAGCTCTTTGAATGCTGGTGGACATTACAGAAAAAGCATTAGAGCCAAAAAAGCAGGTGGCCACATGCTGCTGTGCCAAGACATGGCTTTCTGCCATCCTGAGCATTCTCTCAAGAGCAATTTGAAACCTTGAAAACAGCTGAACTGTGACTGAAAAGAAGGAGGTATGGCAAGTAAGTGATGAGCATAGCAAGGCAGGACTTGGTGAAGAGGGGCAGACTCATGCAGAGGGCTGGAGCAAGCTAGGCTGGTTAACTCGCATCCATGCAAGTACTTGCACCATACTTGCTATATTAGTGGGTTTTTTTCCTCCTATTACTTTACTTAGCGAGGTTCTCATACTCTTTCACTGAGTATTACAAGTACCTGAAAAAGCTCTTGCTGTGCACCCAGGTAGTAAGTTAATAGTAAGGATGGCAGAATCTGGCTTCCTTGGGTACTTCCAATTCTTGAAATACATAACTTAAGTTTCTGCTAGACCCTGCTTCTAATTCAGTCTAGCACATTGAAGCATATGTAACCCCTCGGGGGAAAAGGGGGAAGTGTGACATGAGAACAGCGAGCAGGAGAGTGAGAGAACCTGCACATGGGAGATGGCACTGTTTGCTGTGAATTGCACAACCTGGTTGCACTCAGCTGTCTCACACGTTGGCAGTTGGGTGCCGGGAGGTTTGATCAAGCAAGTGTTCCATTCTGTCAATGTTGCGTTGGTCTGGAGAGCGTTCAGCCTGGCTGGAAAGTGTTGGGCACAACTGTCTGGTGGATTTAAAACAATGTAAGACATTGTGAGAGTCTGTGGCCGCCCTTCTGTGCCAAGTGAACATGAGCAAAGTGCCAATCTGCAAACGCTTGCACCAAGCAAATAAAAGATGAAGTGGAAAGTCACCTCAGAAAGAAAGTGGGGTGGACAGAAGAAAGGGATGTCATATATCCAATTTGCGGCAACTGTCGTGCTCTGGATTCTCTAGAGATGTCCTCTCTGACTTCACTGTTCTTCTTGCTTTCCAGGTGAAGACGAGAAACTTGCTGCTTCTTTGCTAGATGGGAAGTTTCCCCGGAGCACATCGATGCAAGACACTGTTAGGGAAGGACATGGGATTCCACCACCACCTCAGACAGCCCCACCCCCACCTCCTTCTCCATATTACTTTGACACAGGCCCCCCTCCATCCTTCTCGCCACCTCCACCCCCAGGAAGAGCTTATGATACCATAAGATCAAGCTTTAAGCCAAGCCTGGAGGCTAAACTCCATGGACTCCCGCAGGTCATTAGCGCAGCTGAGATGTATGATCAGGCAAGGACTTCCATTCCTTACCCTGAAAGGCAGAAGAGGGCCCGATCCATGATAATCCTACAGGATTCCTCTCATCTTCCCGTGGAGCCAACAGAGATCCCCCGGCCTGGCCCATCTGCAACCCCTCCAGAGAAGCTGAAGAGGAAGGGGAGAGTGATTGACAACCCTTATGCCAACATGGGTCAATTCAATGTCAGCCTGTTTGCTCCCACCAAGCCACAGAGAAAGAAGAGTCCTCTTGTTAAGCAGTTACAAGTGGAGGATGCACAGGAGAGAGCAGCACTGTCCATCACCGGAGGCTTTACAAGGGAGCCCTCTCCCACCCGCAGGAGCCATCGCCTGAGTGGAGTGGAATATCAGCACCACACCGGCATTGCTCAGGTTGAAGCCACAAGCATCCCCTTTGCCACTGCCATCGCTGGAGTCATGAAGGACAGAGACCGTCGTCTGGATGAGAGGCGGAAATCCACTGTCTTCCTCTCGGTTGGGGCCATTGAAGGAAGCCCCCCCAGCAGTGACATGCCATCCTTGCAGCAGTCCAGGTCTATTGATGAGCGGTTGTTAGGAAGCCGAGATGTACTACTGCCTTCCCCTGTCTCAGCTTTAAAGCCATTAATTAGCAGCTCATCCTCAACGTTCATCCACCCCCTAACAGGAAAGCCCTTGGATCCGAACTCACCACTGGCGCTTGCGCTGGCCGCAAGGGAACGGGCCCTCTCAACTCAAGTCCCATCCCGGTCGCCCACCCCGATCCACAGCCCAGACTCAGACAGAGCAGCACCCCTGTTTGTGGACATCCAAACCAAAGAACCAGAGAGGGGGGAGTTGGAGAGCTTAGTGTCCCCTGTGTACTCACCTGGAGGCAAAGGGGCAATTGGAACAGACTCTGGGACTTTGGCCCCTACTAAGAGCCAGTGGGGGACTCCGTCCACACTGAGAAAAGAAACTGAGGCAAGAGCAGAAACACCTGGGAAGGAGGAGAAGAAACAAGAAGACAAGAAGTCCATGATTATTAGCATAGTGGATACATCACAGCAGAAGACCGCTGGCCTCATCATGGTTCATGCCACAAGTAATGGCCAAGACGAGATAGGACTTGAGATAAAAGAGGAAAAACCAGCTGTCCCTGAAGCATGCACAGAGCCAGCAGAGTCCCCCAAAGCAGAGACCCAGCCCAGTCCCGTGGGAAAGCCTCCAGTCAGTCCAGCCTCTGACAAGACGCTGGGACAAGGGAGTTCGGAGGAAGAAGTGGAGCCCTACACGGTTACCCTCCCACCAGCTCAGTTGTCTTCAAGTGACGAAGAGACCAGGGAGGAGCTGGCCAAGATAGGGCTGGTGCCTCCACCAGATGAGTTTGCAAACGGGGTACTGGTCACCACCCCTGGCACACCAGTCAGCCACCTGGCTACGCCTAGCACGCCATCCATACCAGCGGCAGCAGTAGCACCTTCTACCACTGGCGGAACACCCTCAGGGAAGCCCTCTGATGCCCCCGTAGCCCCAGAGTCTGCTGCAGACTCGGGAGTGGAAGAGGTGGACACCAGAAGTTCAAGTGACCATCACCTGGAGACCACAAGCACCATCTCTACGGTCTCCAGCATGTCTACGTTGTCCTCAGAAAGCGGGGAGCCTACTGACACATACACTTCCTTTGCGGATGGACAAACTTTTATACTCGAGAAGCCACCAGTGCCTCCAAAGCCAAAACTCAAGTCCCAGCTCAGCAAGGGGCCAGTTACTTTCAGGGACCCACTTTTGAAGCAGTCTTCGGACAGCGAGCTCATCTCCCAGCAACATGCGGCCACTCTGGCATCAGCCAGCATTGGCCGGCCACGCTACCTCTTTCAGAGAAGGTCCAAGCTATGGGGGGACCCCATGGAGAGCAGGCCAATCCATGGGGCTGATGATGACAAGCCAACTGTGATCAGTGAGCTAAGTTCCCGACTACAGCAACTGAATAAGGATACACGATCACTGGGGGAGGAACCAGCCGGGTCCACGTTAGATCCCGGGAAGAAGTCACCTGTGGTCGCAGCACGGTAAGATGCTGGTCGCTGGCCAGGGGAGAGGGTGGGTGCAGGGCTTAGGCACCCAGGGGGACAGGGAGGTGCATAAGCAGAATGTAACTGTGCCGAGTAATCCAGGGTGTGTTTTGTGGGGCATTTCAGAGATGTCAGGACTTCTCAGCTGACGGGGAGAGACATGCTGAGACATGCTTTCCAGAATTTGGTGTGATTTGTTCATGGCTCCTCTCTATGCACCGCACACGTAGCGAGCTCGCACTGTTGCTTTTCCCCTTTAAATTGCCTTCCTGTTGTTTCATGTTCCTCCTCTGTCTCGATGCTATTGTTAAGCTGCTGTATTTAGTCATGGGTTTTACTTCTAAATGTTTGCTCCTGAACAATTAATAACAATGTGTGTTTCTCTAGTGCTTTTCATTTCAAAGGATCTCCAAATGTTGTCAGACTACGTATTAGAGCTCTGGTCAGTCACTGCTGAGCGGGAGCCGTCACGAGGGTGGTCTGTGACAGCCCTTAGAAAGGACACAGCAGCACCACCCCGACCTTTGTTCGCTGAGGCAGAGCTCGGCACCGTTTCTGGAACGAGCCAGCTCTGGTGACCTGCAGGGAGGTGTTTTGGCAGGGTGCAGCTGGGGGGTGTTACGCATGGCTGCGTGCAGGGGGGTGCAGCCGGGCATCCCTCCCGTGGGTGCTCACGGCAGCCGTACCCGGCTGAGCGCAGCACTGGGTCACACATGTCTGTGTGGGCCAGTGGATTAGCTGCTGGCTCAGAGGTATCTATGCAGCGCCTAAGCGTGGTAGATCCTCTCACCCCTTGTTCTCCTCCTCCATGCGCAGATCTGCATGGAGCCCGGCCGGCCCAGGAGATCTGAAAGGTCACGGCAGAGGCACGCCAGGACATGCAGAAGCCTCGTTGTCTTACAAAGTCATACTTGGGTTCCCTCATCCCTCACGGCACTCGGGAGACACCGGTTCTCTCTCCCATGCTGGAGCTGTGACCGTCATGCTCCCCGAGCAGCACAGACCTCTCTGTGTCCCTCGCGCCGCCCTGCACTGCTCTGCTGCCTGGCGTGTCCTCCGTGCCAGGCCACCCACCGACCTGCCGGCACCCGGCACTTGTTCTGATCTGCTGCCCCCATGGCAGCGGTGGCCACTTTGCCCCACACTTTCACCCCAACATCCCCACCTAACTGTAAAACTAAACTAAACCAAAAAACTCTAAATTAGAGCCCAAGATTTGAGATTGAATTCTTACAAGGCTCTGAAATTTGAAGTTACAGCAGAAAGTGACCCAAAATCTCTGGTCTCACTCTACCCTTCAAGATGCAGCCACACAACACCTCCCACAGTAGCAAAGCCACAGTAAGCAGGTCCCACCGGCGTTACCGTTGGGTGGTTGCTGGGGGTCAGCGAGGTGCCAGTTCAGCAGTGAGCTCTGAGCTAAGGGGAACCCTTCTGTTGGAAAAGTTTTTCTAAACAGATCATCACAGTGATGCATTACAAGTCCACGTGGTGCTAGCACAGCTGGTGACATTTCAAGCTGTAGCATGAGGGACAAAGTGTCCTATCCTAACATACCCCCAGGGGAGTGTTCGTGTAGCTCCATCCTTCAGCTGGCTCGTGTCTCCCTGCCAGTGCCTGTGTTGGCAGTGCCAGCCTGGCTGCACTGGTGATCCACCTCTTGGTAGGTACCAAACTTGTAGTTAGGACCGCAGTGTGGAATAAAATCTCTGGATCTTGCCCTGCTACACTGTTCTATCTCTCTGGATTCGGCCCCAAATGCATATTAAGGGCATTCCCTGCAGACCAGTGTCTCACATGTGGTCCCTTCTCCCTGCACTGCTCAGTCAGGAACCATGGGGTCCTGTGCTGAATGCACTTAGTGTAATTGCATTTGGGGACCCTTCTGAAATCAGGCACGCCATGGCTAATATTCCTTAGAAGTGCTGACTGTGCATATCTTCAGTGACGCTAGAGAACTTGGACGTTACCAGCTTTTAATGGCAGCCAGGCATGGCATCTCAAACAGCTTACCCATGCCAGGCATTGGCCCTTTGCTGAGACCTGGTTTGGGGCCCAGCTGGCCCTCCCTCACCCGGGGTTGGTGGAGGGGCTGCTGGGTCTCTGCCTTCAGCCTCCTTTGGTCTCCCAGAGCCAGCAGCGAAAAGCACCTGTGACTCCACGCGGTGCCAGAACACAGCCCCCCTGCTGCCTGTCCTCTTTCCTTCCCTGGCCTCCCGCGTCCATCCAGATCACCGTGTACGGCTGATCTGCTGTTCTCCATGCAGCCTCCCGGCAGAGATGTGCAAGTACCCTTGGTTTCTAGGGGACACCCCTTCTCCATCCTCTGCCTCTCTTTAACCCCTCCTGTCCTCCACCGCTGCTTTCCTTTGATTCCTGTGCTTCAGTAGGCAGTGTGCTTCCCTCACCCCCATCTCTCCCAGGAGCAGCAGACCCTGCCTAAGCTCCTACCCTGTGACATGATACTGCTGCATATGACCTTTTGTAGAGAGCCCGTCGTCCTGCACCAGGGAAGTGCAGTCCATCCTCCTCTCCTTACCCACCCTGTGTTTGGCACTTTCAACTGTCCTGCAGCGTTAAATGTTCGCATTCTTTTTTCTGAAAGTCATGGCCTTTCATCTCTGAAATTTTTATGCTCCCAGTTGATGTCAAAGACTTGAAATATTTCCCAGGAAGTCAGCTGTAAATAGAATATTTAATGCTGTCAGCCACTCTCCTTCGTTGTGAAAATTCCTCTCTTTTATGAAATTGCTGTAAATTCAGAAAATAATGTAAAAAGCAGTTAGATAAGCTTAGATGACCCATTTCAGGACGTGTTTTCCAGTCCCTGGGCCTGTCTTGAGAACGACAGTATTACCTAAACCTCCCACAACAGCCACCCCTAAACACGGCAGTGCTGCTAAGGAGGAGTGAGGTGGGACCACGCTGGCGTGATTGCCGCTGCCCGCAGGGATGGCCCTTGAGCATCCCCTCAGGGGCTGAAGGGTGCTGCACCCCTTTGGCCAGGCTTTGTGAAAGCCCGGCCAGATGCTGCAGCCAGAGCCCATTTGAGCCCCTCCACGGGGCATTTAGAGGACTAAAGGGCTGTGGCCTGACTTGTGCTGCAGCTTTTTCTGTCATTCTTACATTTAGCTCTGCTTCAGAAAGGGTCGTGAGCCAAACTGAAGCTCTTGCCTAGAGCCAGAGGTGTCCTGGAGTTCCACAGGGCTCGGGGATGATGAGGTGCCCTTGCAGGAGCCATCCAGAAGCTGCCAGTGTCCCTCCAGGGGCTACAAGAGCTGCTGAAGCAGGCAGAGCAGCTTGCCTGCGGTAGCAAGTTTCATTGCTGGAGTTTCTAAGCACTACAATTCTGAATTTACAGTAGTTACATCAAAGAGCAGGTAACTTCTCTTTGCATGTGGTGGCTGTAGAGCAGGCCCTGGTGCATTTCTCTTGCAGAGGTCTGTGAGGGTCCTGGCTGGGGACCCCAGGAACAGAAGACACAAACTGCTTTCTCCGTAACTAACTCTGGCTGTATCTCCTTCTAAGACGGTCTTCCACAGGAGGACATTTGACAAGAGGGACTGAGAAAGAGGCCAAGAAATACTGAGAATGAGAACATATGTCAGAGTTAAGGCAATCAATAAAGACGATATTTATTCCATCCTCCACACTCCTCGGGCCCTGTGTGACCGGCCAGGGCTGAGTGTGGTGAGGGAAGCTCTGCTGTGCTCACACACTGCGTGCTGTCAGAGGAAGGTTCTGCTCCCGAAGCAGTAGTGTGCCTGCTTGCTGAGATACAGCCTTCTGCACAGTCGTCACCAAGACGCCGTAGCTCGGCGGTGACAGTGACAGCAGAGCAGAGTGACAACTTCCATTTGTAGTGTCCCATGGGAATAACCGATGACCCTTGAGTTGGGGACACATGAACTTTGCTCCAGTGGGAGCTACGCTGACCATTACTTTGACATAGCATCAGTCTCTGAAGGCTGACATGAGGCCAGCAGCCGCTATCTTCATGTTTCACATGAATGGGATCCTTGAAGATCCAGTGTCCCAACACGCAGTAGCCTTTGCTAAGCTGAGCTGCAGGAGAGTGGCCCAACATCTTGGCGTCTCTCTGACTTGAACTTTCCAGCCACCCCCGGACAGAGCTCATGCAGCAGCAGATGCCGAGCAGTCATTCCACTGAGCAGGAGCAGTGCGAGGACCCCGCAGCTCAAAGCTGCTGCTGAACGCTGAAATGGATTCATTGTGTGACATCCATTACCACAATAAAGCTGATGCTAACTAATGAGAGGTGTACGTTTCTGATTAGTGATCCAGTGAGTCATAGCTAGTGATGCAAATGCCAGCTGAAGAACTGCATTAGTACCAGAGGCTGAACTCGTGCGCTTCAGGGTGACTCACGCGTTAAATGTGCAATGTTAAACCCTGTGTTGAGATCGCATTCTTGTGCACTGTCCCCTTGTCCTGTGACTGGCCATGGCCATCCAGCCTCATCAGGCTTGTGTCATTCCTCATTGCGCATAGTCACACTCAGATCTCAACCTCCCACCTCTGCTGATGGGGTTGGTGTGATGCTGATCGGCCAGCCTTTAAAGCTAAACGTGAGCTCATGTTGACTCAAGCCAGAGCATCTGAAGTGTCAACATGGTTCCGGTTTGGGGCTCCAGCTAATGCAGCCAAGAACCTGGGTTAGAGGGTGCTTTGCAAAGGGTTTTGTTTGTTTGTTTGTTTGCTTGTTTGTTTATCTTTAAGCAACAGCCGAACATGCCAAATGTATCATGTGAAGCAGAATTTTAGATGCAAAACTGAGTTTTTCAGGTGCTGTTCTGGAAACCCACAACTGCTTTGTATTTCTACAGATCTGAAAGAGAGAGAGAAGAAAAATAAGCCCTTTAGGCATTTAGCTCCTAGGGTAAAGCTACCTCTTTCTATATAAACTCATCAATTAATTCTGTTTCAGTTAAATGGTGTAACATTTCTGGTGCAAGCTTTCAGCCGCTGCAGATACAACCCCCTGTTTCCTTGTAGGCTTTTTGTCTCTTCATGGTGTCTAAACTCATGCACAAAGCAGAGCTGAGCTTGCTTTCCACAGTCAAGGGAATTGTCCATGGAGAGCTGATGAAAAGCTGGAGACTGGCATTGATGAGGCCAGCTGAGATCTGCACTTCTCAGCGCCTTCCCTAGAGGGAGTTTGGGGCAAATGGGAAGTTACTTGTACTACACTGAGGTTTGGAGAGGAGGTGGCCTTCCAGCTGAGCAGCAGAGTCCCGGGCAGGGTGCCTGCAGCAGCCCTTGGCCGCGGTGTGCCGGGAGGCTGGAGCCCCTTAGCAGGCAACAAGCAGCATCCTTTGGCAATGTCAAGCAGGGCATCCCCGCAGCCCTGCCTGGAACAGCCGGGCTGCTAAAAGCCACAAAGCCTGCGGCTTCTGGAGACGCGAGTCCCAGCTGGTGCTCGCAGCAGCATGCTGTCCTGCGAGCCCCCGAGCTCCCCTGAGCAGCCCACCTTTCCTCATGTGTCAGGTGCAGCCACCAAAGAGGAAGGCAAACCTGCAGTCCCATGACGGAGGCTTGGCAGGTCTCCATCCTGCTTTGCTGCGGCAGCTGGACTTAAAGATGCTTAATGCGTCTCTGTAGGTAACTGTAAAAATGCACCCTTCGCTCCATGGACCCTTCCTGTGAGAGGAGGCTTCTGCTCATGGAGGCGTACTGCAGCGGGGCCACTGGCACTGCAGCGGGGGCTCCCGGGCGGCAGGGGGGCTTGCCACGTGTTCTGCTGGCAGCTCAGAGCGGCATGCCGGAGGATGCTCTTCCCCCCTGGTTGCCATGGCATTTTCCCAGCGTTCACCGCAGGATGGCAGGCTGAGGATGGGGCACTCCTGAGCCCAGTCCACCTCTGCGGCTTTTCCATATAGGCATGTCTCTGCAGACAGCAAGGGAGTGGGAAAGCACAGGCTGTTTAGAGATTAGCTGATGGAGGCTGGGTATTTGGAAAACATGGCAAGAGTTTCTAGAGGGTGCTGTGAAAATGTAGTAATTGAGAAAGCACCTACCGCAGGGAAACACTCCCCTCGATCCGAGGTAACATACCGACCTAACACCAGCTCAATGCTTCCTGCCGCTGGTGGCCGGGGGCATCTGTTTTTGATGTTGACGTGCATTGCCTACAAGGAGACAGGGGCATTGTGGGTAGCAAGTCTCAGCATGTGTCCATGTCACAGCAAGCACAGCTGGCTTCACCTCATCTGGTCACTAACATCTACTAATCACAGCTCATACACTCATCCCTCCGAGTGAGTAGAAGAGCAAACCGCGACTCTGCCTCATGCTTGTCCAGAGCGAGACTTGGGAAGAGCAGTGAGGGGTTGTCTAGACCTCGGTGAGAAGAGCTCTGGGTCCCACCAACATTGTGTCACTGCCGAAGTGGCCCAAAAGAGGGAAGAGTTAAAGCCTGCAGGGTTCACTCATTGCTGATTTTAGCTCCAGGAAGGTCCCGTGATGCAGTTGTTTTATCACCCAAGCGCAGGAGAAGAGCTGTAAGGGCTGTTCCTTTCAGGGCTTTAGTGCACTAGAAGTGGACGTCACAGAAAAAGGGGTTTTCCTTTTGTATGGAGAAATACGAAGGGACCCATTCAAATTTCAGTTCTTTTGTCAACAAACGGGAGGCAAAGCAACTGCATGGAAAGAGGCCTGCATGCTACCTTGGAGCGGTTCTGTAGGCAATCTGCCACAGTTGCGCACAGTCTCCAGTGAGAGCTTAGGAAGAGATTGGCTTGGAGAGTCCCAGGGACAGCACACAAGGAGACAAAGTCTCCTAACGATACTAGCCCTAAATTTCCTTCTCCTACAAAGAAGAGATCAGAGGAGAGCAAAGCAGGCTTGTTGCAACGAGAGATGTAACATTTAGCTAAGGCGTAAGCAGCTCTTACATCCGTAATGCTCTGACCCTGCCAGAATCTTGTTGTTGTAAACGTTTACTGACACCCAGGTTTGCTCCCGATTCTCCCTGTTCCACAACGGAGCACAGGCAGGCGAGAGCTCACGGCTGAAAGACTCGCAGTCCAGTTACAGCACCATCTGCAAAATTGCCCAAGAAAAAATGTAGCTGGAGGCCGAGACCCTCTTGTATGGTGAAGCATGAGAGGGAGAGCATTCAAAGTGCGTTTAGAAGTCCTCTTGCTCTTCTACATCACTCCTCGAGCATAGCAGGTTGGTCACCATGACACAGCTGGGACACCATCCCTGGAGGTGCCTGCCATTCCCCAGGGGATAACCACGTGTCCCTCTCGGCTGGTCGGCCCGCCCTGGGGCTGCCCAAATGCCTCCACTGCAAGCTGTGCAGCACTGGGCTAGGTCCTCTAGCTGAAACAGCAGAGTCTTCCCTTGACCCTGCTATTAGTGACCCGCAGCAGCTACCCGACAGTGCTTTCCACCTGCAGTCCCCTGTTTGGCCAAGCAAACCCTGCCTGGAGCAGTACAGCTGCCCAAACGAGGCGGCCATGCTCCCTGCAGGGCTCCTGGCCATTTCTTCCCATTCTGTGTGCAGCCGCTTCACCTGCGGAAAAGGGATGAAACTCTGAATGAAAGCAGTGATCGTTTGGTGTCTGTAGCCACCGTGCCAAACCAAACCATTGCTGACAGCCCCTGATACAGCGAGGGGCCTGGCACTGCAGATGAGGGAGACGAGGAGTCTCTGCTCGGAGGAGGGGGCTATGTCATCTGGGTGAGATGAGGCCTCTCGCTCCCTCCCCATAGCCACAGTTGAGGGATTTCGGGATGGACAAGAAGAAAGTTTAGAAAGCTCAGAAGAGCAGCCCAGCACCCAGGCAGCGGGTGCAAGGTCTCTCTTGCCCCTGCGAGGAGATGCAATGTGTCCCACCTGCTCACTGGAGAGCAAATGTTGAATTTTTTTCCTCTGCCAGCCCGGGGCAAGTCCTTTGGCACAGCACAGACCTCAGCAAGGGACTCAAGCAAACTTCCGTACCAGAGGAACTGTGATTATCCCCTCTGGGAAACACTAACTCACTTGCAAGGCCCTAATATGCCATTGACCTTTAGCTGTAGCTGTTATTCTCACAGTCATGAAAGCAAAACACTTAACACAGCTATTGGGTAAAGTCAGAAAAGATGTTGAACTGTATTTGCCGCTCTTTCTTGTTCTTGCTGTGGGGCATTTTTTCTCATACATATGTTCTTTTCTTCCCCTCCCTCTTCTGCCCTTCCCCAATCTCTGTCCTGTCCCTTCCCTGTCTCTTCCCCTCCTCCTCCCTCTCCTTCCAGCTGTTACAAATAGCACTGTCGAATCCTTCAGGCTTTGGCTGTCGAATTCATGCAATTATGAATGTCCCATTTCCTGTAGTAAACACACAGACGTAACCTCAGCTGGTGTGGAACGTCCCGACCTTCACTGGCCCCAAAAGCCCCGTGTCAGCCATTTCCTGGGTCCCCTCACTGCCCCTGGGAACGCCCCAGCCCAGATGGCAAAGCCTTTCTGTCCGGTGCTCCTGGCGCTGCGGGGCCTGCCCCATCCCCGGCGCAGGGCACCACTGTGCTGTGCAC
>NW_008825283.1:433379-434407 GCF_000699105.1 Pygoscelis adeliae
GAGGCCCTGACGAGGTGCCCGGGCCTCGCGGCGTGGCTGGGCTCCTGCGGTACCACTCGGCCTCGGCCCCGTGCCGGCCTCGGGCCACGTGATGAAGTTTGTTTGCTCTTCTCCGTCTTGTTGCTGCCCCGGACCGGAGCTAACATTCTCTCTCATTGCCTCTCTTCCTGCTCTCCATCTGCATGTCCACGCTGCTCTGTCTAGAACCGCCTCTGGCCTCCGGAGGGTGGGCGAGTTGTGTAAGTGAGCATGTTCTCATCCCATAGCAAACTCACTTTGTCTCCCCGCGCCCGTGCTGGTCCCGCTCCCTGCTCTCCCGCTGCCCCGGCTGGCTGAGAGCAGGCAGCGGCGCCTGCTCTGGCATGTGAGTGTCCCCCTCCCGCCCTGGTGTGCCCCGGTAGCATGTCCGTGTCCCTGTGCTGTGATGTTGTGTGCTGCTGCTCGTAGGTGACGACTGAGGAAATTCCCTCGGGCTTCTATGGGATTCATACTGTGGCCCGGACGAGACCAGTTGCCCCCGTCACGGCTGCCCGGGGGTCATCCAGCAAGGGCTGTGCAGGGGCAGGGCCCCCTTGGCGCAACTCAGCCCCATGGGGAGGGACCCCCACAAGGGTGGGGCTGAGCTGGCTGCCGCCCCAGGAGGCAACATCCCCTTTCTGAGCCCCAGCAGCTCCCCCCGTGCAATTGATGCACAAGGCTCCCCCTTCCCTGCAGCTTCATGAATTCCCAGTCGCGGGGTGTCCCTAGGTCACCTTCTGGGGTAGAAATCCCATGAGACAGAGGAGGCAGCATCTTACTCTCTTGCTACCCTGAGATCATACAGCCGTCCCAGGCAGGGGTTCAGCTGACCAGAGGGGAGGGGGGGCCTGGAGGCGACCAGCAGGGCAGTGCTGCCTTCCAGCAGGCACCTCAGAGCTGCAGGAGCTCCAGCCTGGTGACCCACAGGGCGACTCACAGTGTCTCCAGGGAAGTTACTGTTGGCACAAATTTAAACCATGGATAAGCTTTTACCTGAGACAGCTGTAGGG
>NW_008825283.1:434423-437514 GCF_000699105.1 Pygoscelis adeliae
CCCCTTCTCCCAAACTGGTTCATGACTGCCACCGGAGGAGTCCTTGCTGGCATAGCTCCTTGGCCCACAACCCCAGCAGGCCTCAGTGTCCTTGCTGGCATAGCTCCTTGGCCATGTCCCCAGCAGGTCTCAGTTGCTACCAGAGCTGCTGGAATCTCTTCGCAAGTCCATGGCTGATGAGCTGTGTGTATTCACCAGGCTGGACCCAGGCAGTGAGACCCTGAGAGAGGCCATTCCTGTCTGCATGAGGTCACTTGGGCTGAGTGGCAGGATCCCTCTCCCTCACCAAGAGGTTTCCTGCAGGCCTGGGTGGGCACTGGAGGGTCTGAGCTGTGGCACGTGCCCCTGATCCAGGTGCCCACCAGGCGAATTTCCCCAGTGTGCATGGCCAGCTGTGTGATCTTGGTTGTGCTTCTTCTGTGTTTGTCTGTCTGTCCTGTTTTTTTTACCCGTAGTGCGTATGAAACTAGCTAGCTACATCTGTGTCGCTTCCACGTGTGAACGCAACCCCAGAGCCCACGCAGAGCTCTGGGCAGTCTCGTGTTTGATTTTACTTGTCATTTTCTGCCAAGTGCTGAATTTCCAAGTCTGCATCCCCTTCCCAGTGCCCAGCTGGACAGGGCCAGTCCTGGGAGAGCAGAACGGCAGCGCTAGGAAACTCCTCTTGCCAGATGCCCTGCACCACCGCTGGGCTGGACCACTTTCCAGACAGCTGCACGGATGCCTTCCCCAGGGATCAGGTCTGCTTCCGTCCCAGGCTGTAACACGGAACACTGCAGCCGTTAACACTGTAACGGCTGGGTTAAGCAGAGGTGTGGGAGACTCAGAAGCCAATCTGGCCCACTTCGGTCCTTCTGGTGGAGCAAAAGGTTGTAGAGCCCCTACATCTGGCCAGAGACAGAGTGCTGCTCTGGCTAGACCTGGGCGGAGAGATTCATGCCTCAAGTTCTGCACAGCAAATCTTGCTTCGTTTGCGTGTGGTCAGCGGTGGGAGGGTCCTCATGTCATTGCATATGCCCATGTCTTCATGCATTCAGTCCTGTTGCTGGTGTCGCAGAGCGTCTTGAGTGTTCGGGGTTGCACCCAGGGGAGATCTGCTGCCCGTGTTAGCACTGCAGGCACTTGGCTCATCCCTCAGCTTTGTGCTGCCTGGCGCAGGACAGGGTGAATTTAGTCTGCTCAATCTGTCTTCTGCCCCCACGTCGTTAGGACGCTGCCCAGCAGCCCCAGTGGCAGCGCCAGCTGATCAGAAAGCGTTCAGGGATGATGGCTGGCTGTGCTGAATGGGAGCTGGCTCGTCCGCGTTCCGCTGAGCTGGCGTTTCAGACAATGGCAGTGCCTGCTCCCGTCCAGCACCATCTGACTGACCGTGATTGTCAGCTGATGTTTCCTCTCTGTTGCACAGCCCTGTTTGTGTGAAAGCTTTGGACATTGTTTCGCCCGCGCCCAGCATCCCTGCCCAACTCCGAGCGTGAGCTGTAACCACCCTGTCCAGCCCTGCGAGCCCTGAGCACAGCCCTGACGAGGGGCCTGAGGCCACAGACGGGCTGTGGCTCAGCTCCAGCGGGGCAAGCGTGAATGCATCAGAGCCTTGGCTGGTGCTTTCCTGTGGGCTGCAGCCCCCTGCTCATGCTCGGGGTGCTATGGTGGGCTGCATGCCCCCCATGCTCCCCACCACTCCCTGCACTCCACTGCGCTGCCCAGCAGCGGAGGGAGCCCTTGCCAGGAGCTGTGCGCAGCATGCAAGCGGGCTGCGTAAACACGAGCAGGAGAGGAGAACAGCAGGCACTGCATCTGCCCAGGGCCCGTCGCAAGTGGCATTATTCCCATTTGCTGCCTGAAGAGGTTAGGGTTAGCTGCTGTCTTGGTCCAAAAGGATCAGCGATGAACCTGGATATGCAATCCATGCTGGCTTTCACAGGTGCCTGCTTAGCTGAGCACCTTTAACATTTTCTTAGCACAGGTTTTTAATTCCCTGGAAGGGAGCGGTGCTGTAAACCCAGGGTATTTTTAGGGTGCACAAGCAAGGAGGCTCAATTCTACAACAGATCTAAGGCACCATCAGTTCAGATACACGAGTGCTTGCTGCTGGCTGGAGGCATGGGGTTAGCCCTGTGAATGCAATTAGCTGTCTTCTGACCCTGTAGATTAACCCTCTGTGTCATCACAGTTACAACACTGATGGGCCAACGTCCCCTCTCATTAGTTGCACAAAGGGTCAGGCATTCACTGCAGACTGTGGTCATTTTCCCCTGCAACAAAATTTGTCACCTAAAATGTAAAACTTCAGACCTGCTTTCCTCCGCATGTGGTGGAGCTCAGGCTCCAGAACTTGGGCAGCACTGCCCTGCACGAGCCACGGCGAGAGGTTGCTCAGCCGCACGCCCAGCCCGGCGCTGGCACCGGGCAGAAAGCAGAGCCTGTAACGCAGGCTCAGGTTTTAGTTGTCGGTGAGATTTACAAGGCGAGCTGGATCTGAAGGAAAGCAATGAAACGACTCGACTGAACCCTCCGTGTGTGGCCAGCCGCAGTGCCTCTGCCCTGCCCGAGACTCAGGGGACTGTCCCAGGGCTCCAGCGCAGCAAGAGGCAAGCCCAGGGTTTCTCAAGCAACACACACTGCTCTCTTCCTGCTGGTAGCACTCGCAGTAAGCACCGTGCAAGCTGCGTGAAGCTGTGTCCCCCTCTCTCCCACGCACGCTCCAGTGCAGGGCATGCGGTGGTGTCCCCAGAGCTTCCCGGGGCCTGCGTAGAGGGGATGACGGGAGAAGGGATGCTCCGTCTTGGCTCTCAGAGTTCAGTGCTGGAAACTGGGAATGGAAAAACAAACACAAACGTGCCCTCCCCCAGCTCATCTGAAACCAGCAAGGAACAAGAAATATGAAGAGCCCTGAGTTCTTTTCTGGGCACTTTTTAGACTAAGATCTCACTTCTGAGCCTTTAGGTGCTACCAGGGGCCCACTAAATGACAACTGGGCATCAAATGCCACAGCTCTGCCAGCAGCTTTCACCGTCCCGTCATCCTCTGTGCGGAGGCTGCTGAGCGCAGAGGCGCTCTGCTCCAGGTCAGATGCCTGTGACTGTGAGCCAGG
>NW_008825283.1:437547-446598 GCF_000699105.1 Pygoscelis adeliae
CAAAGACAGGTCCTGCTTAAGTTTGTAGGATAGTGCGGTGGGCTAGGAAGGTCAATTAGTCATTTGAGGTTGGGGAAAAGGCTGTAACAGTGAACAGCAAGAATGACTACTGTTCTGGCTGCAGAAGTGTGATCAGAGAGAAGAGGGAAATTATGAAGTGAGAGGAAAAAAAGGCAGTTTTGAAACAGGAAGGAGGCACTACATTGAGAAGCCACAAAAGGGAATATATCTCCAGGGTTTTCATGGCTGGCTGGCTTTTTTCCAAAGCCATCCTCTGTATTTTATTGGGATAATGTCTTATACACAGTTTGGGAGATCAAAAAAATAAACAAACCCAGCAAAAGTGCAATTTGCTCTCATCTGACCATGACAGGCTGGTACGGGAACTCTCCGTAAGAAAGGCACTGCATTTGTAGAAGGACCTGGGGCAGTGGACAGTTCATAGGTGAATGTTGTCCTTTCAGCATCGTGCCAGTTCAGGACTTGGTCTTCGGTTGCACCTTGCACTGCAGCAAAACCCAAAGCCTCAGAGCAGCAGCTTCATCCTTCCGTTATCCAGGCACCAGCCGGGGTTCCCCGTCTTGTTGTGTGTGTCGTCCCCCCCCGCCCCCACACACACACTGCTTCCCCACGTCAGCTCAAGGAAAAGTCACAAGTTCTCGGCTCCTTTTCTGTCAGTGGCACACCTGCAGGGGTGGGTCCTATTCCCACGCGGAGGAATTTATATAGAGGGAAGAAGAGAAGAAGTTATATTTGTTATGAGCTGGTAAATGAATAGTAGCAGGAGCAACGGTTTCATCAGTGATATCATCCCATTCGTTAGATCTTCAGCTTTGTCCTCCCATAATGAGGTAAAACAGTGACAATTGCCACAGCTTTCTGGAGTGGATTTTCATACTCTGCTTGAAGTGATTAGACAAGAATCCAGAAAATCATTCGTTAAACCTAGCGCAGCTTCCTCCAGGTCAGTCTGAGATGGTCCTCAGGTGAAAAGAGCTTCAGGCCCCACTGTTTGTCTCTTCAGGCATTTCCCAGAAGTGCACCCAGAGCTGAGTGCTGTGCTTTGAAGGCATCCAGAGTTGGAACGGACAGGCCTTCCCTTGTTGCTTCAGTCAGGTCCGCATCATCTTCCAACCTGACACATGTGCCTTATTTTCCATTCATGTCTGCTTGCCTTTGGCTTCCACGGATTTGTTCATTTTCCTGTCCCTGCTAGACTGCACAGAGTGCTTCATAGTTGGTGGGTTTTGCACGTGATGGTGTTCCCTGACCATGGGCAAGTCCCTTCCTAATTGTCCTCTGCAATGTGGCAGGCCAGCTGGGCAGGCGGTGCAGGTCAGACCAGGGTTCGACCTGTGCTGCCGGGATCTGTTGTGGTGAGTCACAGCTCTGCTGACAGCTGACTGTAACCCACTTAGGCTGCTTCCAGCACCCACCCCAGCCAGAAAGCCTGCCTGGCACTGCCCGTGCAGTGTAGCCGTAGCAGCTCAGCACAGCAGCAGTTTAGGAGTTACTGCCCCGTGCTATGGCATGTAGGAAGTCACGGCTTAAGTGACTTTATCTGTTATTCCATTTTTTAAAAGTGTCTACAGCTGTACTGTAAAACATTCTCCCACTTGTATCTCCCGTGCTCATGGACCTTCTGGCCACATCACTGCACTACTGTCCTGCGGTCCTAAGTGTGATCTACAAACTTTGCTGGTCCTACATGATCTGGCATTAGGGTTTATTAAAAACTTGCTTTGTTAAATGAGGGTCTCTTGCTGAACGTCTGAATAGCAGCATAGAGCTGGCCTGATTCACACCGTTGGTTGCTACTTGTTCACTACTTGCTGCTTAAGCTGTAGGAATCAGCTTTGCCATCTCTGTCATCCCCAGTGTCAAGGAAGAAGCTGAGTCTGTGCTAGTTCTAGGACTTCTTCCCTTGTCTGCTCTTGAAATAAGCAGAAGGAAGTCAGATCCCGACCAGACCGAGGAAATCTAGAACTTCACTTCTTAGATGTAGAAACTAAAATCTCTCCCCTCCTTTTTCTGCAAAAAGAAAAGGTGTGCATTGTAGCATGGTGTGACATGGATGCTGGAGGCGCTGGCTCTAACTAGTCCCCAGCGCAGAGGTGTGTCAGTGGTACACATGCCTTCAGGCAGGGAGGTTTGTCCTCTGTAGACTGTTTCACTGTATCTTCCACTTCTTCAGCGTTGGCAGGTCTGTACTCATCTGGGGACAGAAGTCTTGGTGTGCTGCCTGCATGGTGGCCGAGCACCTCCAGCAATGCATGCGGGATGCTTTGGGTTCCTTGGCATTCCCCTCACCAGACAGAAAGTTACAAGTGGATTGTTTGTGGTTTGTTGTCTTATCAGTGGTTAGACACCGCGATGAGACTTGAGCTGAATGCAGCGTGCTCTGACTCTGAAGACGCTTGGCTCAAGGGAGCTGTGTTTGTTCCACACTCGACGCTCATCAGGAAGGCCACTCCTGGGTAGGCAAGCTTGTGCTCTCCTGCCAGCTGCCCCTCTCTCAGGAGCAAAGTCAGCAGTCCTCGTTCCAGACTGCGGTTCAGGAGCTGGGCATCGGAGGCGTAGGAGGGGGATTATTGATATTGAGGAATTCTTTCAGAGTGAGAAGTAAGACTTCGGTCTGGACATGTTTTTCAGAGAAAAAATACCAGCAATGAAGAGTAGAAGTAGCTTGTCACTTTTCATTGTGGAAAAAGGTTAATAGCAGACAGTCAGATATTTTGCAGTAGGGACCCATTTCATTTAATAGATTTATTAATTGTATGAAAATCACTGTGATGAATCAGAATTCATGATTTACAGAAATCATGAAGTTTTGGGGGACACTGAACTCAGAGAGGACAGTGAAGAACTAGAAGGACACTAGCCAAGCTAAATGAGTGACCTGTGTGATAGCAGAGAAAGTTCAGTGCTAATAAATGTAAAGAGATGGGCAGCTGAAGGCAAAAACTAAATTCTGCAGGCCAAAGAGCACAGTCCCCGTGAGTTGTGGCCATCTATCTGATGCTGGCAATGTTCGTGATGCCTCCAGTGTTCTCTGCACCATAGACAGTGAGGAGAGAAAGCTGATACTGAAATGGTGGGGGCTGGCAGGGAAGGTCGGGCATGGATGGTGCTGCAGGAATATGTTGCTGTTTGCTTGCTGCATGTGCACCAGAGAAGGTTGAGGACACTCGCTGAACGGTCTGTAGGAAGGTCCGTAGAAAGGTCTATCAGCTCAAGCACTCCCTGCATAAAGCCTTGTAGAGGGCTCTGCCACTGGGTAGCAAAAAAGAATGACCTGGAATAATGGGCTTCTGCACATGGTTTCTCATCAGGGCGTTTGCTGAGATGAGACCTGGCTGATCGCAGGTCTGTGCTGGTCCCCCACAGTCTGATTCACAGACTCACAGAATGGTTGAGGTTGGCAGGAACATCTGGAGATCGTCTGGTCCTCTTCCCTACTCAAGCAGGGCCACTTAGACCAGCCTGCCCAGGGCATTGTCCCATCAGGTTTTTAATATCTCCAAGGATGGGGACTCCACCACCTCTCTGGGCAACCTGTGCCAGTGCTCAGTCACCCTCACAGTGAACAAGGGATTTCGTATGTTCAGATGGAATTTCCTGCACTTCAGTCTGTGCCCGTTGCCTCTTGTCCTGTCATAGGCACCACTGAGAAGAGCCTGGCTCCATCTTCTTTACTCCCTCCGTCAGGTATTTATACACGCTGATGAGGTCCCCTTGAACCTTCTCTTCTCCACGCTGAACAGTCCCAGCCCCCTCAGTCTGCTCCTGTGTCAGATGTTCCAATACCTTAATCATCTTTGTGACCCTTCACTGGACTCTCTCCAGTAAGTCCCTGTTTCTCTTGTACTGGGGAGCCCAGTACTGGACAGTACTCCAGGTGTGCTCCATCAGTGCTGGGCAGAGAGGAAGGATCACCTCCCTTGACCTGCTGGCAATGCTATCCCTAATGCAGCCCAGGACACTGTCAGTCTTTTTTTAGTGCAGCAGCACGTTGCTGGATCATGTTCAGCCAGCACCTCCCAGTCCTTCTCTGCAAAGCTACTTCCCAGCTGGTCAGCCCCCAGCATATACTGTTGGGTGGGGTTGTTCCCACCTTCTCAAGTGCAGGACTTTGCATTTCCCTTTGTTGAACTTCATGAGATTGCTCTTGGCCCGTTCCTCCAGTCAGTCAGGGACACTCTGAGGGGCAGCACGCCCATTTGGTGTATCAACCACTCCTCCATTTTGTGTCATCTGCACAAAATGTTTGTCGTCTCCACTTGCTGAGGATACCCTCTGCCCCATCGTCCAGGTAATTAATGAAGACATCAAGAGGTATTGGCCCCAATACCAACCCCAGGGGGTTGTGTACGCCACAAGTCACTAGCCTCCAGCTGGACTTTGTGCTGCTGACCCTTAGAGCCCGGCAGTTCAGCCAGTTCCCAATCAACCTCACCTTCCACTTGTCCTGTGCATACTTCACCAGTTTGTCAGTGAGGATGTTATGGGAGACACTTTTGAAAGCCTTGCTGAAGTCAAGATAAACAAAATCTATTGCTCGCCCCTCACCTACCAACCTAGTCACTTGGTCATAGAAGGTACCGGGTTGGTCAGGCATGATTCCTCTTTGTAAAGCCACACTGTCTACTCCAGTCACTTTCTTGTCCTCAGTATGTTTGGAAATGGTTTCCAGGATGATTTGCTCCATTATCTTCCCAGGGACTGATGTGAGGCTCGCCAGCCTGTCGTCCCCTGGGTCCTCCTCCTTGAAGACAGGAGTTCTGTGGTGTTACGGCAGCTGCTTTGCTGAGCACCCAGACAGTGGCTGCAAGCCAAGACAAGCATCAAGAAGGGGCTGCCACTTGCCAAATATTAGGCTTAGACTAAGCATGTTGGTTGCCATAACAACTCGATGGGCTGCGGAAGGAAAAGAAGAGGGATTGCCTTCTGGATGCTGAGCTTTCTCCTCGTTGATGTCCAAGGGAGCTGAGCCCCGGCACAGGCGAGGTGCAGCTGCTTTGCTGGAGAGCCAGCATGAGGTGAAGCCCCTGCAGATACACCCATTAGCCTCCTTCTGCCTGAGTGCCTCATGGCTTGCCTTACCCACCAACACCACAGGGTGTCTGGAAGGCTTTCCTGCCTGGTGCCATACGGGCTGTTTTCCCAAACGCCAAGTTAACAGGTTATCCACTTGAACTCTTTTGGCACCCTTACGGGCTGCCTTCCTGAAGGGAATAGACCTGTAGTCTGGTCCAAAGGAGCCATCCTTCTCAGAAAAGGAGTATAGAGGTGACCAACTTCTGAGTTCTCCCCAAAATGCCTACCTTTCCATTGGAAATGTTGTCTGGGCAGAATCTGAAGATTTGGGAAGTTTACCTGGGATTCCTAGGCAGGTGGCATGCTAGTCTGAACTGCTGCACCGCCACTGCAGCGGAGCTGTTTCATGCATGGAGGTATAAGTTGATTATACTGTGCTTGTGCAGTACATCGGTTGCTTTTGGAAAACATCAGCTTTATTGCTCATGCACAATGCAGTTGCTGGGCCCCTTCATAAAGTCTCTGACTCCTGTGAAAGCTCTTTCGGGCAACGTTAGACCAGTTGCACGTGTTCAGCACTTCTGAGCTGTCTGTGCATTGAAGTCCAACATGTGCCAAGAACACAAGAGCTGTGCCCGAGGTAACCATGATCCATGGGACCAAGCTGCCTGATTTGTAGGACTTCATGTATAAGCGCTGCCCTTAGGTTCTGCATTTATTTCTGCTCAGGAGACTCCATACAGAAGTGTAGCATCCCTTAAAGTTACAAAATTTAACAGTTCTCTCCTGGTTTGCTCATTCTTGTGTTCATCTGAAGAGGAACTCTTCCAGTGCTTCTTCAGCATCATCAACTCTCCAGATGGTGGTGGAGTTACTGCATTGCCTTCAGGAGGGACAGTATATCGGGTACAATTAACCCCACTCGTTTGTATCAGTTTTGCAGGTGTTCCTTCTCAGCATCCCTTTGTTTTCCTACTGCGAAAGAGAAGAACTCCAAAGTGGCAGATTTATCTTCCCTAATGAAAGTGCTGGCTGCACTAGTAGAGTCCTAAGAAAAAATGACAGGAGGAAATTAGATTGCCTTCAGTGAAAGCACTTGTTCTCAGTAGTTCTTCAGATAAGCCTCACGCACTGTTGGGCACCCTTTTCCCTGTGGGCTTTCTTTATGGGGATAAGCTTATCCTCTCTTTGGATTCTTTTGCTGAGAGCCAGGAACAAATTTCTTGCCAAAATTGAGTAGTTGAGGAAGAGCAGTGGGTTGGCAAACAGTCCTTGCGAACAGCTCATCGATCTCCCAGTAATGCAGCCCTGTCTGCCACTGGTGCCGTGCACGCTGTTGGAGCAGGGTGGCTGCAGTGCTGCCTCTCGTCCTGGGGGTTCACTGTCTGGGCAGAGCATCCAGCTCTGGGGAGGGAAGGGCTTTCCTGGCTCCTTTTTGACGAGGCTTCACTTGGCCCTCTGGTCAATGGGGCTTCCTCAAGGTTCTGTGAAGAAGCATATTTCCTTCCAGCTTTTGAAACAGGCCCGTACCCCTTCACCAGCCGTCCACCAAAAGAAAACGCATCTGAAAGGAGTCTGTCAGCAAGAGCTGGGGCTCAGGCAGGGGATGGGAAGTGCTGCTTTCCCCTGGACACTGTCTTCACTTACAAAGCGGCATGTGAGAGTGTCCAGTTTGTGCCAGTGAGTTTATGTCCTGTTTGGCAGTTGTGTTATTTCCATGGTGACACGTAGCACAAGTGCTTCTGTATTTTGTTTTGGGGGCTATCCAGAGAGACTTTCTTTCCTTTCTGTACTCCTCCCCTTTGTCCTCCATTTTCAGGGACAATTCTCATGAGGCAATTCTGGAAGACAAAATCGTTTCAAAATGGGAACTGTAGAGGTGTCATGTCATCTGGGCATGCACCGTTGTAGGCAGGAAGCTTCAAAGTGTCCATCTGCATTTCAGGCAAAGAGAGGATTAGTCTCCAACCCTGGCCCTAAAGCACAGCCTGGCCATGGTCACAGGTAGCGCCAAGCTCTGTGTCGGAGCCTTTGGGTGCACCAAGCACTGATGGAGCATCACAAGAGCACTCTCGTGTCTCACTCATCAGTTAACAAAGGTTGTTCATCACAGGAGGTGAGTCCTTCATGCAGTTCTAATGAAAAAGCAATGGAGATGCTTTTGAAGGCCGGTATGAAAACACCTGGAAGCCAAGAGCAGCAACAGGAAAGACTTGCCGAGCAAAAGCGAAGCATTTCTCTTTGGAGTGATGAGAAGTGCACTACGTCTGTTGCTGAATCTGTCCTCACCTTTGTTACTCCTGAAGAAATTTGGACTGAGATACAGAGTTCAAAGGAATAATGCTCATCTGTTAGTAACTCATTCAAGAAATCTGCTTTTTAATACCTTCAGTAAAAGTATTCCCAGAAGGCTTAATTAGCTGTCCTACAAATGCATAATCCCTCTTTCTTTGGTTAGAACTTCCTTTTTCATCAAGCTGGTGTTTCTTTGCTTGTGAGACTGCTTCCCATGAGACCTGTTCTCCCTCTTTCCTGATTCCAGTCAGTTCCACGTGTGTGCTGTGGTGCACAAATCAGGCCTTGTCTTCTGCATCTCAAAAGACTAGTTTTTCTGGCTACACTGAAGAAGCAATCCAGGCAACCAGTCTATTGCTACTGCTGGTGCTGACAAACTGCCACCACCGAGCTCTGCAGGACCTGGGTTGAGAGCTGCCAGAACCTGCATTTCACGTGTTCAGAGAAGACAAGCTTGAAGGCAGCCTTGCAACAGTGATTAGAGCTGCCACGTCCCAACTCACAATGAAACCTGTGGCAACCAGCAGTCCCACCATCTCTGGGCTGCTGGTGTTCCAAGGCCCAGCTGGAGCTCCACCAGAAATGGAAAGTGAAGCATTTCATTTTTCTTTTTAAGCTCCCCAGTTATACTGACTTGATGTTGCCTAAAGGAGAAGTGGACAAGGCCACAGTGTTCATGAAACCTGACAAAGCTGAAGTCCTTGATAGCAACATCCTAAAACGTAGCAGCATTTGGCCTCAGCTTGGCTACAGCTGGCTGGTACACATCTCTGTCAGTGGTTATTCCTCTGGAAAAACACATGATATGCCAACGTGAACCTCCAGTGAAAAAGAGCAGTAATCCAGGAAAAAACACTCTAAGCAGATATTGTCGCTGTGCATAATGTGCAAGTCCTTGGAAGGGATACTGTGCTGAGGTGCCACTTGTGAACGATTGCATCCAGAAAAACTTAACCTTGCTTCAGAGCAGAATGAAGTGCCTGTGACCAAGTAATTGGACTGATGGCCCATAGCAAAGTCAGCTTCCAGAGCTGGACAGGACATCAGAGACTGGCGGGCTGTCTGCAACATAATGCATGGTTGGCAGAACAGCGCTGCTGAAGGTGTTGAGAGCCAACTGTATATTGCCAACAGTGTGTTGCGCTGACCAAGCCGGTGCTCTGCAGAGGAGAACAGACCTACAGATTACATACACGGCCATCTGCCATGGCACCACTGTCTCATCATTGCAAGGACATGCCAGCCGTGGAAGCTTGGGCGCACAGCTGATTTCTCACGTGTGGTTCCAGCAACCCTGTTCCCCAAGAGCAGGAATAGCCAACTTCCCAGGCCCTGTAAGCCAACAAACAAAAATGAAACTGTGCCGAGAACCAGGGTGGCCTTGCAGCACAGCCTGCCACATGATGTGGGTCTCGTGGGACCTGCATCTCCACTGTTGGCAAGGCCCATGCTGCCAGACAGCCATCGTGTGTCCACCACTTCAGTGAGAAGCACGCCTGCACAGGGCTGCTGCAGGTCTGGCCCTGCTGCCTCTGCATCTCCCTGCCCACAACACCTCTCCATGCCCCCAGCATCGCAGCATCTCAGCAGATAATTGTTAATTCCTTGTCAACAGGCAGGTGGAAACTAATCTACATGTTGTGACAGCAGCGCTGAGGTTGCTGTTGTCTGGGCTATACCTGCATGCCAGTCTTACCGTCATCTCCTGAAAGAGGGGCA
>NW_008825283.1:446621-450515 GCF_000699105.1 Pygoscelis adeliae
GGCTTCAATTTACCCATTTATGGAGCATTCCAAATCCTCTGGAGCGATGCCCCACGTTCATGAACCCTTTTTGTTTTCAGCCTAAACTCAAAAATGCTCAGGACAAATTGCAGCACTTGTGGGGCAAGTCCCTGCTGTCTGAGCTCACATATGAAATTACTCCATGGCCCAGAAGTTCTTCCTCACAGCAGACCACACAGAGCCTCGTGTGGAAGCTCTCAGCACCCCCTGCACCCCAGAAATTGAAGGACTGCCCAGTATGAAGAAGATGTCCGGAGTCGTGAGCACATAGCATGTCGCTGCCCTCCGAAATCCTCAGTGCAGCAACCGTCATTCATCCTGTAGCAAGATTCATTCATGTTTGGGCACAGATTTTTATTTGTTTTCCCAACCATAGGGAAGAGGAATCTTCAAACAGTAACTCCGTATGGCTGATTGCATGCCTTGAAGGTAGGGCCATGGCTTCATCCCCGTGCGTTGCTCACACTATGCCCAAAGCACGTCCTCATCCGGCAGTACCACCCAAAATGCCTCGTGGGCTCCCAGCTTCCTCTGAACAGAGCTATTGATTTGACAACCAGGTGTCCTCTTTTACTATCCAGCGAGCATGTGTTGGTGACCTGGAGTCCTCGGTACCCTCCAGCTTAGGACTCTCTTCTCCTTTCACAGACTCTGACAGCAGTTTCCCACTCTGTCCCACTTTGGGCAGGTTAAACAAGCCTTTGGCACACCAGGTGCTGTGTCTGCAGCCATTCCTGTTCACATTTACCTTTCTTGAACACGAGTGACCAGAACTGTGCTCAGAATTTCAGATGAGAGTGTAGCGGTGTCTCCTATGGCGACATGAATGCATCCTTATGTCTGTGAGAAATACCCTAGATCTTGCAGTGTTTCTCTTTTCCATGGCCATGCTATGTTGGTGCCTCCCGGTCACCCCCTCCTGGCATCTATCAGTAGACCCAGAACTTTGTCTCCATCACTTCTAGTAGACAGCAGAGATCCTTTGCCAGCCCTATGGGCAGGACGCCGTATTTTATACTGTTACTTTTCGTTCTGTTTCTCGTACTGCAGCCCTCAAGGTCATTCAGCTCTTCCTCTTCTGCATTGGCGGAGCTTCCCAAATGTGATTCATCATCATGCTTCTTTATAACCCTCTTGCTTTCTCTGCCAAGGTGGCAGGAAAATAAGAATAAGAGAAAACATGTTTAAGCCCACAGACTATGAACAGCCCTTCATATTTCTGTTAAGCTAATCCTTTCGGAGCCATCTCTGTAAGAAATTATTGGTGCTTATTAACCTCCCAAAGTGTGGGTCTTGTGTGGTGTGTGCGTTAGTGGCAGCAGGTCTATGCAGTCAGCTGTACCTTTGGACTCCTGTAGCCATCAACAGGTTTCCAGAAGGTCCGTCTGTTCCAGGGACCTGAGATGGGAGGGCAGAGGGTGGCCACCTTGGAGGGTGGCAGGGAAGCAGAGGAACCGTACTGCGCTGGGCTGCGCGCAGGGCACCATGCAGACAGCCCAGAGGACCGCTTGTTTGTTAACCGACGTCACACCCAGCCTACAGCCAGAAAGGTGCCAAGGAGCTGCAGTTCTGTTGCATTTTATCGGTTAGTCTGGAGGATAAGCAAACTGACATTGCTTGGCCCAAATGAGTGGTCATGGACTATTTAGCAATGAGATAACCAACCCAGCCCCGGTAATGCCGTGCCTCTTGGCCCAAGGCTGTGTAGCCCCGAAGCAGCGGACCCTTCCTCCCCTTCCTCCCCGTTCACGCTCGGTCAGGGCTGCAGCACTTCTGCCGCGGGAGCATCCAGGCCCCTGAGCTGCCACTCAGGGGACGTGGGGCCCCTGTTGAGAACCCTCCTCGGAGCTGGGACCCCGCCAGCCTCAATCGGAGGCTATCACAGAGCAGTGACCAAAGCCCCGGGGTGGGTTCAGGGTGCTGCATTTGCTGTCACTGCCAGGACAGAGAGACTGCACAGGAGCCCCAGGTCCCTCCCGGCCAGAGCCCCGTCCCCAGCCACGGTCAGCAGTGGGTGCTTATGGGAGGAGACCCCAAAGCAGGGCATGAACAGAGCCGGGCCCAGCAGCGTGCCTTCCCGAGGCCTCCCAGGCTGAGGCACTCACTCAGCTCATTGTGCTCAAAGGACTCATCCTCCATGATCTTGCCCTGTCAGGTTTTAGATCCCTTTCTTTTCTCATACCCAGAGTACTTGTTTATGCCAGGGGAGGCAATAAAGGCAAGAGGCAAGGGCAGAAGGAAGGCATGCTTGCGGTGTGGTTTGTCCCACATCAGAGGCTCTCGTAG
The DNA here is from genome assembly GCF_000699105.1 of Pygoscelis adeliae. Lineage (NCBI taxonomy): Eukaryota > Metazoa > Chordata > Aves > Sphenisciformes > Spheniscidae > Pygoscelis > Pygoscelis adeliae. Next base: position 448,929 of record NW_008825283.1, read on the forward strand.
TGGTGAGCGGGTAGAGCCGAGTGCTGCAGGAGGGGCTGCCCCCGCCCCCTGCCCAGCTCCATGGCCTGTGCCCACCACGTCGCAGGATGCAGGCCAGGGAGGCAGACGTGGCATAGCGCAAGGGGAAGACCAGTCCAGACACCCCTGGGCTGCTTCAGCCCACACTAACGAGCTGACCACCGTTGGGTGACGATCAGACCCTGCTGCCTCCATCCTCGGGGTGGCATGACGGTCCTCCCGTCCCCACACCGCTCTCTGGGGAGATGGCTGAAGGTTCCCTCTTGTCCCAGGAACAGGCTCTGCCCCGGCGGGCCGATGTGCTCAGGAGTGCTGGTTTGCTCCAAGTCCATGGCGGGACCTGAGAGCACGCCAACAGCAGTGTGGTTAGTGAGGGGAGACTGGGGGGTCCCCAGTGGGAAGCGGGGCCGGTGGGCATTGTGCAGCTCTGCCACAGCTTCTTGCTGACCAGCTGAGGCAGGGAGAGGTGCAGGGTCTTCAGCTGCAGCGAGTCTTTGTATGCACCCAGCGGGCTGCAGGGCCACCTTCCTCCCTGGTAGGTCTCGATGGGCTTCAGAGCTGCGGCAGCTAGGGCAGGTTTGGCCGGGAACCGGAGATACTGGAGATACTTGCTCGAACCTCTTCTACCTCCTCTGGAACAGCCCTGGCAGGGCTTGCAAGAAAGGCTTGGCTGAAGTTCTCCAAGCCGTGTCCCCCGAGCGCTGCAGAGCCCCCTCCTGCCTCAGGCTGGCCCAGCCCTCCAGCGGCCCCCCCCATGTATATTGTGTGTGTGCTCCTGTGTCTGGGGACCTCCGCCTCACCCCTGCCCTCTGCTCTCTCTCCTCTCTCTCTTGCTGTACCGTTCTTTCTGCAGACTTTTCAGTAGTTTAGGAGAACTCAGCACCATTTCCCAGCGGAGCTCCGGGACCACCTACACAGTCCGACCTGGCAGTCGCTACCCTGTAACCCGACGTACCCCCAGCCCCGTGAAGCCGGCTCTGGATCGGACAGAGCCCCTCAGCACCGTTCGGCCCTACGGTCTGACCCCTCCCACCATCCTCAAATCTTCCCCCCTCTCCATCCCACACGAGCCCAAGGAGGTGCGCTTTGTGGTGAGGAGCGTGAGCGCCCGGAGCCGCTCCCCATCCCCGTCCCCCTCTCCAGGGCCGCCCCTGCACACTCTCCACCCACCTCGGCCCTTCATGCAGAAACCCCTCCACCTGTGGAACAAGTACGACGTCGGGGACTGGCTGGAAAGCATCAATTTGGTGGAGCACCGAGACAAGTTTGAGGACCATGAAATAGAGGGCACGCACCTGCCTGCCCTCACCAAGGAGGACTTTGTGGAGTTGGGGGTGACCCGGGTCGGGCACCGGATGAACATTGAGCGGGCACTCAAGCAGCTGGTAGACAGCTGACCGTGCCAGGCAGCGCTGGCCTCTTCCAGAGCCACCACGGGGGGTGGGGGGGCATTTCTACTAGACTAATAAAACCCACTTTGATTCTCTTTCTATTCTGAGCACTGCACTGAAGGGCGCGGAGCCGAGGGGCTCCCGCCCGCTCCCACACCGCCCCGGCGTGCCACGCACA
>NW_008825283.1:451522-452070 GCF_000699105.1 Pygoscelis adeliae
GGGGGGGAGATGTTTTATTTCCTCTTGGTTTGAGGTCTTGTTTCCAAGGGGGACACGTTGATGGATAATATATAATCTCCGTGCATTTATATAGAGAGCAGCTGATGATCTACAAGAGATGATATTGAACTACAGGATTCCCACTCCGTCCTAGTCATCCTTATTTTGCATCTTTTTAATCAGCTATATATTTGAAAAGAGAGAACAAATATCTATATATCTATATCTATATCTATAGCCACCTGATTTTGTTATGATTTTACTAAATCTATATATCTCTAGACTTGCTGAGATGCTGGCGAGGTGGTGCCTGCACCCCTCCCCTGGGACGCCCATGGCTCATGGGAGTTTTTAGCGACTGACTGAATGAATGTTAAAGTCTTTTTTAAAAAAAAAAACACAAAAAAACCCAACAGTTCCTTTCAGACACTCTGGATTTTAAAGATTTAGAAACACAAAACAAAACGTGGTTTTTGGGACACACCGAGTCTTCCACCTCCGCCAGGCAGAGACGCACGGAGCTGGCGCTTCCACCACCCCCCAGAACC
>NW_008825284.1:0-4501 GCF_000699105.1 Pygoscelis adeliae
CACTTCCCTGGGCAGACTGTTCCAATGCTCGACACCCCTTTTGATGAAGAAATTTTTCCTAATATTCAATCTAGACCTCCCCTGGAACAACTTGAGGCCGTTTGTTCTTGTCCTATCACTTGTTACTTGGGAGAAGAGACCGAGCCTCCTTTGAGCCTCCTTTTCTCCAGGCTAAACAACCTCAGTTCCCTCAGCTGCTCCTCATAAGACTCGTTCTCTAGACCACCAGCTTTGTTGCTCTTCTTTGGACATGCTCCAGCATCTCAGTATCTTTCTTGTAGTGAGGGGCGCAAACTGAACACAGTATTCGAGGTCTGGCTTCACCAGTGCCGAGTACAGGGTGACAATTTCTTCCCTAACAGGCCAGGATGCTATTGGCCTTCTTGGCCACACTGCTGGCTCATATTCAGCCAGCTATCAACGAACACCCCCAAACATTCTTTAACATAGTTAATTGTTTTTGCTTCACTTTGCTTCAAAAAGTGAAGGCTGAACAAACTCTTGCTGTACACTGACAAAGAAGCGATACAGGAAGAGAAAATAAAACAGCCATTTTGACCAGAAAAGCATAGAGACTAAAAAAGAAAGAGAAAGCCATATTTCCAAATAAAGGCAGAATATTTGGAAAATATAACCACTGTGAACTCGAGATTGGTCCCGTTCAAATTGCCAGTCCAGTAGCAAGAAAGTGAACAAATAAAAAACATCCAAATTTTATGCTATATTCTGAAGGAAGGTACTGTTGGTAACTCAAGAAATGTTTAGCTGAGGAAGTCCCTGACTCTGAAAGACAAATCAACTCATTAAATAAGGCTAACCTTTAGCCTAAAAATACTAGTAGCCAAGAAGATAAAAACATCCATTTCTAAGACAAGTGTTGATCCTTTTCCCGCGTAAACTAAAAAGCTGTTTGCATTTCCTGATTTCCATCTTTAACCATTACAGCTACACTTCATTTAAAATTCTTATTTGCGCTTTCATTCAACCACCCTGAAGTAGTTAAATGCTTGCAATCAAGCCAACAATTGAAGAAATCTGCATGCAGTTGTAGAACGAGAGTAAGAAGCACTACACATGTCTTTGTAGGAGTCTCCTGGTAAGCTATGAAGAAATGCTAGAAAAGAAAGAAAAAAATGTAGACTACTCTGTGTTCACAGGATTAGCAGCACAGCAATATGATAGAGTGCTAAACAGGTCTCTTGCTTCTGCGCACAGATTCAGAGTAAGCCTTAATTAAGGATATGAGAGAGAGAGAGAGAGTATTACATAGAGATTTGTATCCATGCTCTCAGGATCCCAGTTTCACAAAACAACCAGCCCAGGAGTATAGCTCACCTAGTCTTCCTTGTGTTTGGGAGTCTGTACTCTCAGTATATGATAGGATAGCAGCCCTCTAGAGAATTAGTTTTAGGAAAAGTAGGCCTAGTCCAAAACCAGTAGATTCAACAGCATGGGCTTCCATAGCTCCAGAGCTCACAAGGTCCATGGAGATAGGAACCAAGGGATGGAATGGGTGTCTACCACAGGCTACAGCAGTGGGAATAAGTACAATGGTTGACAGCCAGTTGTTGAGGCTATTTATATATATTAAAATTCTATTCTTATCTCTCCCAGGCAGTTCAACTTTGCTTTACTGCTCTTGCCCTTTGACTGTGATGTAAGTAGTCCTGGGTAGTGGGTAGGACACAATTCACTTGGATAGGACAGATTTCAGATGCCTTTCCTGTAAGTGAAAGGTTTCTCAAAGTTCAGCAATTCTGTGGCAAAAGTATAATTCTTAATAAGAAAGACAGTAATCTGTTTATGAATGAAAGTTTTTAGTGTCTTAAAATTTCAGATATTCTTGCAAATAACTTGGTTATCTCTTAATTTTAATCTGAATCCTCTGTAACTTTTTTCTATCATCTGTATAGTTTCAGAATACACTATACACTGTGAGACTTTTCTGACCTGTTTTTCTGTGATTAACAAGGAAAATGGATATGCCTGATGGATTTCTTTTACACCTGAAATGGTGTTTTCTAGTTCCTCACTTTATTATTTTGACATTTAATGATAAACAAAATAGGAAGCATCTTGCTAAGGTCACAAAAATGTTCTGGGAGAACGTTTCTATGTTATTGACAATTTTAAATAAAATCTTTCCAAGGTAATCTGTTAAGCTCTGTGGAATGAGGATATTAATAAAAGGGAGCAAATTTGTTCTTCTATGCAATAATACCACTTTATCATCAGGACTTTTGCTGTTTAGAAATATAATAGATTTTCAGTGTGAAAGTCAGTGGATAATATTAAAACATTTGATGCATGGGTTCACTTGTAACCTCTACAGTACTTTGTGATTCATCCAGTGTTATTTATCAGATACATACGCTGATATTTCTATTTCATTAGATGACCTAACTAAGCAAGAGTGAAATAACTGGCAATTAGATATTTACTTAATAAACTGCTCTCAATTTGCCATTATATATATGCAATAATTATTTACTGCAAAATTTATGAATATACTAATAAAAATCAATACTTCTTCACATTGCTTAAAGACAATTAATGAAAACTTCCACTTTTGCTTTTGTGATTTGTTCCAGTCTAATAACTGACATTACCATTTTACATTTTCATTATATAGCTTGTATTATTGGCACAGCATAGAGAGGTATTGTAATATAATTTTATATGGAACAGTATTTTATCATTTGGCAACCCACTCAGTGTTGTCCACAGCACAAAGTGGATATAAACTCAAGAGTTGCTCAGAGCGAGTGTATGGGATCTCTTTGTGTGGAAGTCCAAAGACCCACAGAGGCCTCTTCACGGCAAGTAGTCTACATAATCATTGATAAAATGCAAAAAGAAACTACTAACCACTGTAAAAAGCAAAAGAAAGAACTTCATGGAGAGCTAATGTTATTTAGAAGATCTGTACTTTGTGTATTTGACCCACAAGAATTCTAACATGGGATTTGCATTTGTAAATGCTGAGCCACATTTCAAGGAAAAAAAGCATCAGCCATGCAAGATCAATGTGTTTACACCCTTGTATCATTGTCATTAAAATTGCATTAATAAAAGGCTCAAGTGTTTTCAGCATTCTACCCTCTTAACAATAAAGTAACAAATATTAGATGTTAGTATCTAGGCATTGCTCAAAGGTTAACCGTATTCAATTAGAAAACACAAACAAACATAAAAGAAGCTGTTTCATTTAGAAACAGTGTTTAGAAAAAGTGTTCTTTTTTCATGATAGCAAGGTGCATAAACTATTTTTGTCTCTTAAGGAAAAAAAAAATTGAACTCTGTACCTAGAAGGATATTCAAAGCCTCTGCTATTTAAACCTTCTTCAGGCAAAAGTGAAAAAACTATGTATTCTGAGGAACTCTGTGGGTGAAACAGGTAACCCTAACATTAGGGACAAATCAGCAGGCTTCAAGCTCCTTTAAAAAGAAATTCTGGCAAAGTTTATAGGAGAAACACTACCACCTCCCCACCTTCTAAAGCAAGAGAACATCGATCCCCGCTTTCACAATAGCTAGGGGGAAAGAACAGGACACAGAAACATGCAAGATCTTAATGTACTTCTATAATAATTATTGTAACTTTAGATATATCCTTATTTAATTTAGATATCTGACTGCATAATGCATAATGCATGCTTTACTTGTAGCATACTATGGTATATCCGTGTGGTGAAGATAAGTGATGGATAGAAATCTTTTTTAACATAGTTGGCACATTGTGGGAATATGCAATAAAATTAGTATGCAGTAAGGCAGGAAATGAAGGATACATAGAATCAACACAATGTTGACAAAATAATTGACTCTTTTGTAAGGAAGAGTTTGAAGAGATTAAAAGCAAATTGAAAAATAATTTTGCTCCTCTATTTTGTAACAAAGAATCTAGCTTATTTAGATTCCATGCATCTGAGGAAATACAGCAAAAGATTAAAGTGGCTTGGTCAGCAATGAAACCAGAGAATTATTGAAAGAACAATAGAATCATAGAATCATAGAATAGTTTGGGTTGGAAGGGACCTCTAAAGGCCATCTAGTCCAACTCCCCCTGCAATGAGCAGAGACATCTTCAACTAGATCAGGTTGCTCTAACCCTCGTCCAACCTGACCTTGAATGTTTCCAGGGATGGGGCATCCACCACCTCTCCGGGCAACCTGTGCCAGTGTTTCACCCCCTCAGAGTAAAAAATGTCTTCCTTATATCCAGTCTAAATCTACCCCTTTTTAGTTTAAAACCTTTCCCCCTTGTCCTGTCGCAACACGCCCTGCTAAAAAGTTTGTCTCCATCTTCCTTATAAGCCCCCTTTAAGTACTGATAGGCTGCAATAAAGCGTCCCCAAAACCTTCTCTTCTCTACGCTGAACAACCCCAACTCTCTCAGCCTTTCTTCATAGGAGAGGTGTTCCATCCCCCTGATTATTTTTGTGGCCCTCTTCCGGACCCACTCCAACAGGTCCGTGTCTTTCTTATGCTGAGGGCTCCA
>NW_008825284.1:5623-9001 GCF_000699105.1 Pygoscelis adeliae
AATACTGTGTTCAGTTTTGGGCCCCTCACTATAAGAAGGACGTCGAGGTGCTGGAGCGTGTCTGGAGAAGGGCAACGAAGCTGGTGAAGGGTCTAGAGAACAAGTCTTATGAAGAGCAACTGAGGGAACTGGGGTTGTTTAGCCTGCAGAAAAGGAGGCTGAGGGGAGACCTCATCGCTCTCTACAACTACCTGAAGGGAGGTTGTAGCGAGGTGGGTGTCGGTCTCTTCTCCCAAGTAGCTAGTGATAGGACGAGAGGGAATGGCCTCAAGTTGTGCCAGGGGAGGTTTAGATTGGACATGAGGAAAAATGTCTTTACTGAAAGAGTGGTTAAACATTGGACCAGGCTGCCCAGGGAAGTGGTTGAGTCACCATCCCCGGAAGTATTTAAAAGACGTGTAGATGAGACACTTAGGGACATGATTTAGTAGGCATGGTGGTGTTGGGTTGACGGTTGGACTTGATGGTCTTAGAGGTCTTTTCCAACCTTAATGATTCTATGATTCTATTCTATGAATTAGTAATTATTTTAAATTATATGGCTGAAGTACAGCTGGATAGATGTCATTCTTGTGCACCTTCAGGTTCCTTAGATGGTCTGGAACCTGATCTTCTCCTACAGTGGGCGGTTCTGCATTCTCCCAGTCCTGCCTTTGCCTTCTGCGGCTTGAGCAGTGTGACTTGGGCACTTGCCAGTGAAGACAGGAAAAAAGTCATTGAGTACCTCAGCGTTCTGAAAAAAGGCTAAATGTGCTTAAAAATGCACAGAAGAAGATTAGACAAATGTCATCAGATAAAACCAACAACTGAGTTAATTCCTGAAAATATGATTTGGGCAAAATCAAGTGATGCAGTCAGTTCACAATTTTTATATATCTATATCTATATATCTATATATCTATATATATATCTATCTCACTATATATAGTGTCACGGTCCACCTACGAGAAGGGGAGAGTGACTAAGGTCCACAAATCCCCTCGGTGTGTGTTAAGGTGAGATAACACTCAAGGTCCATACACGAACATCAACTTTAATGGAACGAACACTCTATAAGCATCAACCCTCTGTGTATTAATACATCACATAAGCTAAGCGGCTTTATGACAAGTTGAGATAGGCCTTGTGTTACGGGGGACGGAGTGAGAGAGATTTGGGAAGCGGGAGAGATAGAGAGATCACCAATCCTGGATCCATCGTCAGACCTGCCAATGGGGGGTGTCAGTGTGGAGAGCGCCCCAAGGAGGCTTGTGTGTGCCCCTATTTATTGGCCCCAGTACAAGGCTTCTAGAATCTTCTCTCACCCCTGTTTCAGGAGTAGTTGAGACATTAGTCAGTCAAGGAGAGTGACACTGGGTCCCTCCCCATGGCTGGCTTCTGGAGCTTTCTCTTGGGGCACTGTCTGTGCTCACAGCACAGTCGCTTGGGCCTCGTCCCTTACATATAGCTAAAGGAAAAAAACAATTATATTCCTTTACGAAGACAAACAACTTCAATTGCAACAGAACTCTAATAGGGCTTCTCTTTGAGCCAGCAGAAGATACTCTTACTCTTCATAACCACACAATTTGATACATTTTTTCTTACAAGTTTTGATTGTGAATCTTAGCAATATTTGTACATTTTAACACTGAAAGAGATATAAATTCAATGCAAGCAGAAGATGTTATGAAGAGCTTTAATGAAATAAAATTGAACTTAGAATTTCTGTTTCTACTCTGGAAATTTTATTATTTATTTGGCCATAGGCTTGGCCGGAGAACTATACTGAACTGACCAGGTTAGGCCTTGAATCAAGGCTAATTAAAAAAAAAAACAACTTCCAAATAGACATTTTTCACTGCTATTTTCAATTCCTCAAAAATTTATAATTCTTATATTCAGAGGATGAGACATAAATGTAAAAATGCAGATTAAATGGAAGATCATATACAAAATAGATAGCTAAATGAAATTTATTTTTCCTTATTTTGGCTTTTTAATATTTGATTATATGCAAACATATTCTTCTATATTTTAAATGTCCTTGTTGAAAAATATTTGGTGGAAGGAAAAAATACGATGCAATCTTACATTATCAAATACATGAACATAAACAAGTTTATGTTTTCAGTTTCCACTACCATATAAGGAAGAGCTGTTATTAAAAATGAAAAATCACCTTAAATATTTTTCATATCAGTTTAACCAGAAAAATGAATACTAAAAATCTTTGTAATAAGTATTTGGAAAAAATAATCTTAACAATTGAAAAATAGTCTTTTTCTGAATTTAATGTGAAAAAATCTTTGCTCTGAGTTTATTGGTAGATTCAACTCATTGATTCAGATTGAGTCAGAAAGGACTTCCAATCAGGTTTCCTGTAGGACTATGCATCCACACTTACTCTCTGCTATGAAAACAGGGAAGAAGTACCACTAAAATTCAAAGGAAAGAAAAAAAAATTAAATAAATTCAGAGTATTACCAGACTGACCACAAATAAAGAAACAAGATGCAAAATTGAAAATAAACCCAGGTAAAAGAGTGATACAAAAATAGGAAAGTTGTAAAGTAACACTGACCCCAACTCAAAATTTGTGAGGTTTTTTTTGGTTTGTTTCCACAATACAGACGAATACCACCTCCCCCCCGCCCCCCCGGCCAAAGGACATTTCCAAATGTTAAAAAGTCTCCATGACTTTGACTTCTAAGTCCAAAGGCAAAACCAGTGTAAAATTTAAGTATTTCCTTCTAATGTTCTTAAGGTACCCCAAATAACAATAACATTCACCTGGTAAATGAAAATCACAAATGAAACTATGTACAAAACAATTGACTCAAACAGGGCATGAACCAAGTTGCCCTGTCTACGTGTTTTTGTTTCTGAACTGAATAAAATGTTATATGAAGCAATCAATGTTTGTTCTTTAATTTAATGATCTGCATGTTCAATAGGAGCATATTTGGAGCATATATATAATGCATACTGAGCATATCTACATCCTGAGCTCCTGCATTTTAACCAGTACAGCTATAATGAAGAGAAAAAACCCGCCATCTTTAAGTGTAGTGCAATTGCCATGTCACCCTTGTAGCACGGCACTGTAAAAGAGAACATAAAACTCCTGTTATTAATTATTTGGGCATTGCTGATCAGGACTTAATGTATGTCGTATTTGTGAATATAAATGATTCAGCCAGACAAAACCTTCTTCAAAGTAAAGAATCATCTGAGTAGAGATGATAGAAAGGACACATTTGGGTCTCTAGTCTGTTAAATATTCATCTTCTATAAAAAATAAGTAGGAAAAAACAGGTGTAGAGTTGATTACACCTGATTTAGTATGTAAGGGGAAACAGATCAAGATTAAATTGCTGTTTCTTTGAAACTATAGAA
>NW_008825284.1:9146-18572 GCF_000699105.1 Pygoscelis adeliae
TTTTTTTTTTTTAAAGAAAGGTAGAATTATTTCCATGTTGTGGTGGGTTGGCCTTGGCTTACAGTCAAGCACGCACACAGCCACTCACTCACTCCCCCACACACCTTTTCTCTGCTCATTTGTGCATTCTATAAAAATAAAAATATAAACTTCCTAAAATACTACATTTCATTCACAACAAAGGGCTCAGATGTGTTCTGTGGTGGGTCTGTCGCAGAGCCACTAGTGTCCAACTCAGGGCAGCCCCTGGCCACCTCCCACAAAGGCCACCCTTGCAGTGTCCCCCACCAAACCCTTTCCATTTACACCCAATATACCTCTCCCTTTCTATCTTTTATTCTAATTAAAACATTTTTTTCTGTAGAATCAGGTGCAATATATCAAACAAAATATATATTTTTAAAAATTCCTTTGATTTTTTTTAAAAGAGGAAAAAAGCAAATTTTAATCTTAAAAATAGTTTTCACAGGAAAATGTAAGAGTATTGACATATCTGCTGTCTTCATTATTATAATGATTTTTTACTAAATCAATAGCAAAAGGTGAGTTGTCCTCAAAAATAATGGATTTCTATGTGTATGAGCAGATTAAATTAACAATCAGTTCGAGAAAAGATAACTGAGTATTTCTGTTATATTGTATGGAGTTTCAAAACAGGATGGATTATTTGTTTTGCTCTTTTGAGATGTACACATGATTTTTTTCTAATTTGTACTTAAATAAATCAGTAAATCATCTTTATTCTATATATGGTATAATATATAGTAAATAATGCAAGTATATAGCAAATAATGCAATTAGCTAACTTAAAACAGTAGAAGATTTCAGTGAATGTTTACTGTTTAAATTTTCATATTGTTTAATATTTACAATTAAATCAGTTTTTAAGTTATTTTCCCTGCACACAGATAAATTATGCATAATCGGTGTTGAGGTAGCAAAAGTTAAACTGTTAATGGTTGTTAATTTCATCTTTCAGCTTACAATGTGCATTTTACAGAGACCAGTGAGCAATCACAAGCAGCATCAGCACACTAAATCTGCCTCAGTCAAGTTTGAAAGTATGTGTGGTAACTTCACTATAGAACATTTTTTTTTCTCAGTCTTCCTTTATGTGAAAAGGAAGATAACCTTGATACAAAATGTGTGTTAAAGTGTGTAAAGTATGTAGAGATAAAATATACACAAAAAAATGTATTTTTTTGTAAGAAAGTGTGTGTAAAAGGATTTTTAAAAAATGAAGTCTTAGCACACAGTTTTCATAGAAAATAGCTGTGGATTTACACTTTTCCTTTTTAGACTTTTTCACTCGCCCAGATGTCAAAAATAGTATTATCAGCCTTTTAATAAGTTAACCATCTTCCATAATAGGCCAAAGGAAAAAGAAACAAACAAAACCTGAAAGCTTAAATTGAAAAAAAAAAAAAAGCTGCTTATTGAAACATAGTCTGTGAGATCACAGCCTAAAGCAGTAAAAAAAAGCAGAGTGAATAATAAAATATTTCTTTCATCTTCTTAGAAACATGAATGTCACTGTTCAAGAAAATGGCTTTCAGCATCAATGCTGGCAAAGCTACCCACTATTTTGCTATGAAAGGAACACATTAGCCTCATTTCTATTAGTGTCTTATCAAAGGGAGGATCACAGATCTTGCTTGCCTTTTGTGATTTATCTTAGTTTCAGTAATAACAAAATTAAGCAAAGGGACACAATTAAATTGCAGATCATGAAACAAGAAACTGAAGCAAGATACCAGACAGCTGTCAACTCAAAATGCTTAAAGTTATTTAAAGGAAATGTCACAATTTTTAATTAACACTGACCAGGAAAATGCATGAATTAAGAAACATGGGGGGGAAGTATTTATTTATTTATTTCACAAAAAACAGAGTTCCTAATCCTGAAACACAAATTTGCATCCCACAGGAACTTTATGAATAATACAGAACTTGAAAATAAATGTCATGTTAGAATAATAGCAAAAACTACTTTTTTTTCTTTCTTTTTTTTTTTTTTTAACAATACCTCTTGTTTTTCTTGGAAGAAAGTTAACACAGTGACGATGACAGGTTTTTTTATCACAGCTGTGAAGACACTCACACAAGATAGCTAAGGAAACCTTCATTTCTAGAAAGGTATTTTTGAAGCTTAATCTTCAGCTTCTTAAGCTGAAGAGTTTTAGAAAAGGAATTTTTCAGGAAAAGTTCAAAACGCCCCACAACCCTGCTTTCCTTTGGACACCATTCAACTTAACTTGTTCCCTGCCTAGTTATTCTGTATTGGTAGATGGTGACTTCTTTGTAGCCTACTAAAACCAGCAATCACAAAAGTGCAGGAATGGAAGGAGTCTCCATGGAAACAGTAGTTAAAATTGGGTAGTAAGATATACTAGTATAAAACTGTCTCTCTCCATGGCTCCTAGTAAAAACAAACAAACAAACAAACAAACAAACAAACAAACAAATAAATAGCCAAAATGATATAAAATACTATATAACAGTATTTTGTGACTATGTAAGTCTCCAGCACAATCTGTACTACATCAGATGTCACACTGAGGTGATAATTTTGGACAAAGTGACACCCCCTGAAGTCTCTGGACTAGCTCCCCTTCTCTTAAGCAAATAATTGTTACTACCACAACATAGTCTGGGGACAGAATGGGAAATAAAAAGGAAAAATAAAATATTCCTCAAAACCAAGCAAATAATGTATTGCAATTCATCAATCAAGTCTCCCTTCTGTACCGTGTCATGTGAATACTGAGGTAGGAGTACAACAAATAAGAAAAAAAACCACCAAAAGAATTAAAAGGAAAAAATCACATTCAAATAAATTTTATTAAAACAAAGAAAAAAATGGATTAGCATTGCGAAAGCACCACAACACACAGGAAGAAATCCATGCTATGAAAGGGAACTTAATTGAAATATAGACATTCTGCATTACAACTGACACATCTCATTAAAATCAGAAAGCTGAGGGCTTGACAAATTGAAAAAAAACCCCAACCTTAAAGCTTTCATTGCCAATCAAGCTGATCCAGGAAAGTAATCCCATAAATTAATCCTATAGTTCTCTTTATGTATGCAGTTTTATAGTTCATATACTCATTTTCTGACAATTTTACAAATAGTTTTATCTTCTTAATAGAAAGTCAATGAACTACTAATACTCTGTTGGCTTCTCTGATCATTGCTGTAACAACCAGGTATTAGCAAATAACCCTATTCCTGCAGTCATTTACTGGCAGTCTTGAAAGCTACTTGGAATGACAGATTTCTCCTTGTAATACCAAAGTACTATAATCAGCTAAATTCAACTCACTGACATTTCTAGAACAATCCTACTCAAAATCATAATGCAAGGTAAGAGTGATTTAGATGCAGTTTCCTCTACCTTTGTTTTTTCCAGAATTCCCTCCTTTGGAAGAATAGAGAAGCCTAAACCTTCCATATATTTTTTCCTAGGTTACAAAATGTGACATGCTAAAGTCTCTAAGGCACCACACACATTTTGAAAGACAGCAGTTACCAGAGAGGAGTAGTTCCTAGTTCTCGACTGTTCAAGAGCAATGGGTCTCAGATACGCTTCTCAGATGAAAACAAAAATCACAACACTTAATAAACAGACAGATTTCCCTGAATATAAAAGACCATATTTTCATTCTCAATTCTCAGAATTTCTGACAACATGCTATATACTAGTTCAGTCAGACAGTGCCACTTATTTTACTTACATACCCATAAAGTCTTCATTTCCTTTGCTGTTTTTTTATTCTATAAAAATGAAAACATAAACTTCCCAAAGTACAGCATTTCATTCACAACAATGCTTGCTGTTCTGTCAGTGACTCACCAGCCAGCCTGCAGATTTACAAATAAATGCTACAAGGAGATTAAATTTCCAATTTTATAACTTTGACACTCCTGCCTTTTCACTCAATTCATAATTATAGGAGTACCTGTGCACACATTAAAATGCACACAGAGAAGAAAAAAATACAAATAAATGGGAATTATAATAGCAATGTTATTGTATAGATATTGCTTCCTCATGAGACAGATAAATAAATACATTTTTCTCCTCACCAATGACACGACATCAACAGAAGGAACACCTAACTAGTGCCCAACAATCTGATATTTCAGGTCTATGGATGGACATTAGTTAAATCCAGTTTATCTTCTTACCTATCTTTCAAATGGTATCCCCAAATACACATATTCTTCAAGTGAAAGACAATGTGAATACAAAGGTAAAGGAATTTTTGTAGGAACATAATCTGAGTAAGAAAACATCACCAAAAACATGAGACCTGAATTATACACACCTCATTCTAGGTATATGAGCTACAACTAACTTAGTAAGAATTTCAAACATGTCCAATTCTTTTAAATGGATCTAACATTGACTGAAAACAATTTTCAAAATCTAGGACTCTGAAAGAGCCTTTGCATAGAAAGATATTAAATTGGGATCTATTATTGTCACATTCAAAGTCACCTGGCCAAAACAATATACTTAACTTTTATACAATTAGTTCTATTCTCTGGAAATCTTCCTTGACAGGCCTCATTTTAAAAGTTTCTGTTCCTTGGTGTCACTTTTTTTCTTCTCGTATTTTGAAAAAGAGACTAACTAATACTTTCTGTACTTCTTGGTAAAGTTTTAACATCGTGGCTGCATATACTAAGTTTAGCTAGTGATTAATCTATAGCAAATATTAGTGATCTACATTTTACGAATTTAAAAATAATTAAAAAATAATTACAATTGTCAAGTCATTGAAAAAAGCATTTTAACCTCTATTTTTAAGACAGTTTAAGCCAGTGAATATGAATTAATATAAAGTTATATAAACGTTCGATATGAATGGTAAAAAGTATTAAATAAGTGGTGACACAAAAACAATGGCTACATATTAAATGCAAGGCAGTATATTTTTAAATTTATAGATTTAATTTACTGGACTAGATTATACACCAACTTATGTTTAAGTACTTACATACTTATGCAACATGCAGCTGTATTAGTATTCATCTAAATCTTACTATTTAAATCCACTGAATCTCATTTGTGTATTAAATATTCATGGGAGTGAAAAAAAAGAGTTAAAATATTTATTGATATTTTTGCCCATACTCCTAGTGAACTTCACTTGCAGGATCTGCTAACAAAAATATGATTAATCTAAAGCAGTGGTCTGCACTTTGTGCCACGGGTTTCACTTAGTGTCAAGATATACAGTGGCTTAAGAATCATTTACAAATTAATTTACATAAAGATGCCGGAAATCACCAGATACTGTCTGTAGGCCTCAAAAGTAGAACAGAAAAGAATCATTAAATATTTAGAAAATTGTCTCCATCCAAAAGTTATCTCTAAAAACATTCTCTCTTATTCATTATTCTGATAATATCATCTATTTTCTCTCTTTACTTATTAATATTGTATTACTTCTCATTTCCTATTACAGTTCAAAGATACTCTGCCACTCAAAAGACTGAAAGCGGAACAGATTGCAAAGGACATACAGCTACTTAAATGCAAAAAGGGGAGGAGGAGTGCATGCAATACTGCATTGAAACAAGTCTGTTTCCTAACTTGAGACAGGACAGGAAAGTGTTCCAAACTACTCACTTTTTCATACTTGTAATAGTGCAGTGCTATGGCCTCTGACCCAGTCACTGCCCCTCATTACACTCATCTTCACCTTCAAAGCTGAACAGGAGCCATCTCTTCCCAATTTGAATTCAACATGACATTAGTACTTCTGTCTTCGCCACCAGTCTGGCAGTGATGCTTACCTAGCATCACTAGGCAGTGATGTTTATTACACGTCTCTGCTCTACTGTCACCTATATGACCTCTTTGTGTTTCTGTAAGACAATCAGTCAACAGATGATGGTTATCCTTAGGGGCAGCACACACTTGGTTACTGGACTCACCGGCCTACTGGCTATAGCAGCCACATCTTCATAAGATACATCCATCCACTTAATCTTCAAGAGATAGGGGAAGAGAAGGGCAGGTTGTCTTGATCAGTGTATTGGGTTTACATAGCATGCTTTTGGTATTGGGGAGGGTGTGGGGCAGGAAGGTTGCAGGGGTGGCCTCTGTGAGCAGAAACCAGGGACTGCCCCTGTGTTGGGCAAACCCAGCCAGCTCCAAAATGCACCTCATGCTGGCCAAACCTGAGTCCATCAGTGACGCTGGTGGTGCTTCTATGTTAACATATGTAAGAAAGGGTAAAAAACATTGTGCAGCAGCTGTGAGAGAGAGAAGTGAGAAAAAACATGAGAGAAACAGCCTTGCAAACACTAAGGTCATGATGAAGGGGGCGGGGTAGGAGGTGCTACAGGCGCAGAGCAGAGATTCCCCTGCACCCCCTGGAGAAGACCATGGTGAAGCAGGTTGTCCCCCTGCAGCCCATGAAAGACCACGCTGGAAGAGATATCCACACAGCAGCCCATGAAGGAAACTCAGATCTCAATATATTCTGTGAGACTATAATCTCATAAAGCTACCTTTCTGAAATGAATCCTATAGTAATGAAGATTTCCAGATTAATTGAGATGGCTTGCAGATTCTGTACTGGCATTCCCATCTATTGTATCTTGCTGGAAGAAAGCATTACTGTATATTTCTACAAAACTTAACCTAAGTTTTAAAAGATTTCAAATACAGATCTAAATTCAAACTTCTAGTCTCACAAGGCAGAGAGATCTGCTTGATGTGACAGTTTCTAAAAGATCAGATACAAGGAGGAAAGAAACTTTCTCCAGTAAAAATGGCAATGTACAAGAAGTGAGTAAAGTGAAACCTGCAACCAGTGAGGAAGTGTATTTTGACAGACCGCCACAGAAATCAAAGGTAAAGGAAAACCTTCTATGATGGTACTCTTCACATATCATTCACATGTAACACAAAGCAACATTTCATAATGCCTTTGAATTATTCAGGTTAAAAATGCTCTGACAAAACTTATGCTTGTTAAACTTTAGAATGTGCTGAAGATATGTACTTCAGTGGCCTTCTAGGGAAATATAAGCAACTTTATCAAACCTCTGTCTTGTTACCTGCTGGCTTATATCACAGGCTCTTTGTCTGTGCAAGTTTCTTCAGTGCATGGATCTGCTATAATTACTGTCTCAGTAACTTGTGTGTTTAGTATCATCATGCAAAGGTTCACAGAAAATCTATATTTATGCCAGTGCTTAAAGTTTTACTCACAAAACATAAGTCTTTTGCATTCCCAGTTCCATATCACTCTCCTTGGATGATTAGTAACTTAGAATTACCAGGAGGCATATCTCATTATGATCTCTAAATTAGAGCTTCAACACTATAAGTCATTATGTTTTGGTTTGGTTTTTTAAACATAATTTGACTCTTTCAAAAAACTTAAAATATGTTATAAAAGAAAGATAAAGAAAACTTACATTCTCTTCTGAAATATAATATTCCCCCTCTTTTTTATTTCTTATGAAACAGAAGTTATAACTTTTGATTATCTGTATTTTCATGCTCATATTAGTAAACAGTATAAACTGCCAACATGGTAATTTGCAGTTTAGAACTAATATTACTAATCAGTAGAAATTTCCAGTGAATGCTTATAATTACAAGTACTCTCTGTGACATATGCATCCCCCACCTACTCACAATTTTTTAGTGGAAAAATACCATTTGAACTACTGTAGTTAGAATGAATGTAAACATATTTTTCCTGCAGTTTCCACCCTTTACTGGTCTTTTGGATTACTGGTCTACTGTATTGCTTACAACGTGTTACATATTCACTTTCAGAGCATTTTCAGAGGCCACAAGAAATTTCAGAGCACCAGGCAACATGCTGCCAGCAAGCCACATGTCAGGAACAACAAGCTTAAACATTTGAAGGCAGTCCACATCTTGCTAAAGTCTCTCAAGAACCACTGCTGGCAGCCTATACCAAAAGAATTAACACCTAGTTTAAAACCTGAGCAAAACAGAACGGTTTGTTACTTTATATAATCTTGTATACGCTGAATACTAAGCCAATAATTTCTCATGTCCCTTGCTTCTCTTGTACATCTTGAGAGCCAAAACCAATAAGAGTGCCATATGGCCCACATACCAAGCTTATAAAAATATTTTGGCAATTCCTTCTGAAGCAAAAACATTGTGGATGGAATTTGTTTTAGTTCTGAAGTTATTGAGTTCTAAAACAAAGAAATTTGAAACAGAAAACGTGAAGTTACCAGCCTTGTTTCCCACACTTTGAATATTTTTTTTATATTGATCAGTCTCTAATACTCTCCAAAACCTGTTTTGGCTCTTTCCTGTAGTGTTCTTGTAAGGTTTAACGGAGAGCCCTGTGAGGAATGTTCACATTCCCGTTTCCCTTTCTTTAAGGAGGTTGTCTCAGCCTGCCAAGTATATGATGGCAGCCTGAAATCTCAGAAGAGGCTGAGCCTCCACTGTGCCCTAACTGTATTGGTACCAAAGCCTCAGCATATGTCTCTTCACTGCGACTGTGCGTGTGGTGCAGTGGCATTTCCTGATTTCAGCAGTTATCTGGGGCAGTAATTACTTAATTTTTTAAAGACATTTTCAAGGATATTACAGAAAAACATGAAGCAGATTCAGAAAGGACTCTTTCCTTTGACTACTCATAAACATCACAGTAAATTGTACAGTATTTCTTTCAGTGCCATTACTGGTATCACCATTCCTATATTTTAAGTGCTTTGTAATTTATCTTAATTCTTCAGGAAGTACTGTAACTGCCAGCCAGCTCCTGTTGCCCACAGTATGCTGTTCTGGTAGAAGTACAGGATTAATTTTCCTAGGATAAGCAAACTTTTTCTTACAGTCTGTTAAATAGGACTATTACTCTAGATCATTAACACAGATAAAACAGGTACAGCCTCACGTATGAAACCAAATTATGACTGTGAAAGGTTTTTTTGGTTTTGTTTACTTTCAGTACTAGCAGTACGTTTTTGCCTGAGATCCAGTGCAGAGATTACTGATATAGAACTATTGACATCAGCACATAATTAAACAAGAAACAATATAGTAGATCTAAAGTGAGATTTTTATTACTACCTTACACACAGAAGTGTTACAGTCAGAAAAGTACTTTCATAAACTTATTGCATGACCAGCTGTCTAATCTCCTTTTCCTTATTGAGGAAATACTGGCAGTCCTTTCAACTTACAGTCTATTAGGAAAAGATACATATGTCCATAAACAGATGACAATAACATGCTGACAGCTTATTAATTGTATTAATTTCTTTGTTGCAATGTCAATGGCTTATGACAGTGCTATAAAAACCTCTAATAATTGAAGGGGAAATTCTAATTGTAACGGCTCAGCAGTGGTAATTTGTGGCACGGAGGGCAAGAAGGCCCAACTACAAGAAACAGTTAAA
>NW_008825284.1:18611-20951 GCF_000699105.1 Pygoscelis adeliae
CAAGGGAGTGAAGTTTCCCTTGGAGGTGAGATAAGAAACAGCCTCAGCATTGTCTTGTAGCCATCCTGGAATGGGAGCTTTACAGGCCCAAGCTCAGGGGCCACATTTGGGCAGCAGAGCTGGACTGGGGGATGGACGCAGGGCTGGACTGAGGTGCCCCATGCAACTGCTCTCAGGATGGGTGCTGGTGCAAGTGTATATAAGGAATCTGCTTGTGATGCATCTTTGCAGACTCCATGTAGAACAGCGTATTGGGGTAGGACTCTGCCCAGTGCATTGGTCATTAAATTTTTCTTTTACATTTAAGCACAAATGTGTGTGTTTAATTCGCCTCAAGGGGTACCATAGAAATTCCCTAACATAATACAAAATACAGTTCATCTAAACAGCATGAACCTATCTTTTAGCTGAATAGAAGACTAATTCAATTTAGGTAAGGATTTGCAGATTTTAAAGACAGAATTTTGTTGATTTTCAAATTCTGAAGGAAACACAAAAAACTGAAGTGGAAACATATTGTTTGTATAGATTTTCTTCAACTTCATCTTCTTGTGACACTTTCACATACATCAAAGAATGCATGTGAAGAAAATATTTAAGAATGTAGAAAAAAAGGTGTAGGGGAGAACTTTCCCTAGCTTTTCTCTGTTGTGTAACTTTGCTGAAGCTGACACCATTCATTAAAGAAACACCTCCTGATGGAAATCCATCCACTGAAATTTATTCACCAGGGTAAGCTGAAAAGTTATGAAAATGTCAATCCTGTTAGCTATGCGTAATAGTTAATCAGCAAACTCAAAACTTATATGAAAATCAGACTGTCTTGGAGACTCCTACATCTCATGATTTTGGCAAATAATTTTAGAATTCCCTATTGACAATGTTTATTTCTGTAACATCCTCAAAGAATCTTAAGTCAGAATTTATGTGTTCTGCCATTTCATCAGAAATCACTATTTTAAGAAAACAGACAGTGCAACATCAACATTATGATACTGGGTTTTTGCCATTTCGGTTGAGGAATGCTGTTCGAATCAAAGTGTACAGTCTTTGACTTAGCAGGATAATGAAAAAAAAGGGTTTAAGTAAGTGATGTGCTTGTTTAGTGACATAACATTTGAGATTTTTAAAAACATGAATACAAGGAAGACAGTGCAGCACTAGAGTAGGTTTTTCGAAAAGGCTGTGGAACTTTTATCTTTGGAGTTTTTTCTAGATTCAGCTAGAAAAAGCCATAAATTACCTACTCAAACATTGGCAATAACCTTGTTTCAAGTTGGAGGCATGACAAGGTGACCTCCCAAAGTCCCTTCCAAGCAGCACTTTTATGGTTCTGTGAAAAAAACATCAGGGTTTTACTGAGAAGTATTTATTGGTAGCAAGCCTTAATAGAAGATTATGCATTGGGAAAGCATAGAGATGACATAAAAAATATGCTAATATTGAAATACACTGCAAATAGAACATATTAGGCTGATTTATTTTAAAACTCAGTAATTGCAGACCATTTGTCATGTAAGCAAGCAAGTGGAGAATAAGCCTAATGCATTTCAAATGCAGCAGAATTTCTAAAGCTCATCATAGTATATTCATAAAGATTGCTTCCAGTTAAACATAGTAGAGGCTCAAGGATTATTACAATATAGTCTCATATATGAATAATTAGTTGCATTCACTCATGTCCTCCAACAAATTCAAATACTTTTCTGTATGTAAAAATAGTAAGTGTGCTCTTTACATACAGATACACTCTGCAAATATATGTTCATATTAAAAAAGGAATTAATGTTCAACAAGATACTGCTGAAAGTCCTCTAAAATGAAATAATTTCAATGATTTTGTCAGTCAAACTGAAAAAGTACAAATCTGGCATCCTGGAATTCAATGGCAAAATTTTCCATCAATAATTCAGCAGGGCCAGGATGACCTTCAATAATAATCCCTTATTATACGGATCAAATAATATACTGGGCTCCTATGGACTTCCAGTAAATACATTTCCAGTACAGGCATTTTAAATAACATCCTCAAGTGATTTTATTTAATGCTTAAAGACTTGTACTGGTTTTGGCTGGGATAGAGTTAGATTTATTCATAGTAGCTTATAAGGTTTCATGTGTCACGTCCCGCCTACAAGAAGGGGAGAGTGACTAAGGTCCGCAAATCCCCTTGGTGTGTGTTAAGGTGAGATAACACTTAAGGTCCAAACATGAACATCAACTTTAATGAAACGAACACTCTATAAGCATCAACCCTCTGTGTATTAATACATCACATAAGCTAAGCGGCTTTATGACAAGTTGAGGTAGGCCTTGTGTTACTTAGCAGCATCAAGGGCA
>NW_008825284.1:20977-30926 GCF_000699105.1 Pygoscelis adeliae
GGACGCGGAGCGAGTAAGACAGATCACTAATCCTGGATCCATCATCAGACCTGCCAATGGGGGGTGTCGGTGTGGAGAGCGCCCCAAGGAGGCTTGTGTGCATTCCTATTTATTGGCCCCAGTACAAGGTTTCTGGAATCTTCTTTCACCCCAGCTTCAGGAGTAGTTGAGACATTAGTCAGTCAAGGAGAGTGACACTGGGTCCCTCCCCATGGCTGGCTCCTGGAGCTTTCTCTTGGGGCATTGTCTGTGCTCACAGCACAGTCACTTGGGCCTCATCCCTTACACCATGTTTTGGACTTGTGCTGAAAATAGTGTTGATAAAACAGGGATGTTTTAGTTATTGC
This sequence comes from Pygoscelis adeliae, assembly GCF_000699105.1. NCBI lineage: Eukaryota > Metazoa > Chordata > Aves > Sphenisciformes > Spheniscidae > Pygoscelis > Pygoscelis adeliae. The sequence goes on from NW_008825284.1 coordinate 21,325, forward strand.
TGAGCAGTGCTTACACAGCATCAAGACCTTTTCTGTTTCTCACATCACCCCACCAGCGAGTAGGCTGGGGGTGCACAAGAAGTTGGGAAGGGACACAGCCAGGACAGCTGACCCCAACTGACCAAAGGGATATTCAGTACCATGTAACACCATGCTCACCAATAAGAGCTGGGGAAGAAGGAGGAAGGGCGGGATGTTTGGAGTGATGGTGCTTGTCTTCCCAAGCAACCGTTACTCCTGGTGGAGCCCTGCTTTCCTGGAGATGGCTGAACACCTGCCTGCCGATGGGAAGTAGTGAATGAATCCCTTATTTTGCTTTGCTTGCATGCATGGCTTTTGCTATGCCTATTATCTGTCCTTATCTCAACCCATGTGTTTTCTCACTTTTACCCTTTGGATTGTCTCCCCCATCCTGCTGGGGGGAGTGAGTGAGCAGCTGTGTGGTGCTCAGCTGCTGGCTGGGGTTAAACCACAAGAAGTCTGATCTGGAAAGACCTTTTGGTAAAACAGGCATCATGATCTAAACACCCTGTAAAGATCAGAAGTCAGATAGGGAAAAGGAGCCCATTCTGCTTCTCTGAAGTTGTCATCTCTGCCCAAATTTATACTAATGTAGCAATGGGTGACATTCAGAGGATATAATTTCTGATCTGCTGCAATAATTCAAACATATTTATTTCTACTTTAAAGACAGCTTTCAAGCTTTTTGGCTCTATTGAGTGTACCAAATTGTAGTAAGTTTAAAATTAGGACAACTGAAAAGTATATATGTTTACCTTTGGGTTGTCTTTTTCCTCTTTTTCACTCATCTTTTAAACTCTGATGCAGACCTGGATGAAAGAATGACAGTTATACCTAAAGTGACTCTGAGTAGTGAGGACTACCATGGCCCCTTGGAAGAGAATGGAGGTAGGATGGAGACACAGAAGTGCTATAAATTCACTTTAATTCTCAGCTCCTGTCTCACATGCAAACATATCTGCTTGTCAAATTCTGAACCTTCATATTGATAATACAGAAAGTGTAAGAAGCTACATAAACTTATATAAAATCTGCTGCACTAGGAAATGTGGCAAAAGTTTAAAAAGGGGAATACTTTGGGAAAGAAAAGACCCAGTACAGTAACCAAAAGATACAAAGTGTATCTTAAGTCTTTGTTTAATTTCGTGCAAAGTCAGACACGCATTCAGCCAAATGATCACCCCTTGTAAGTAAACTCTACATTTGTTACTTTCAATCCTGCTTTATCATGTTATTAGACGTTAACACTTGAAACAAAAAGTTCCATTAACATACTACAATGTTATTACAACAGAAAAACTGTTTTGAGTCTTACTGTGACTTTGAAAATAATATTTAATGTTTCAATTTTAAGTTACTCATCCTAGAAAATATATAGCTGTAAAATATGTTTTCCAGGATGACAAGCATTACCAGTTTTGTTGACAAACAGAATGCCACATATTAAGGTAACGACAAAAATCAATTTTGAGTGTCCCTGCCAGCTCATGTGTGTGTGTCATGCTAGTCTTTAGTTATATGCTGTTTCTGCTGAAGGACCTCTGCTTTACTTTAGGAAACTTTGAATAGCTGCCTTAAGTTGGCAGATTTTAAAAAGCACACCATTGCTTCAGACTTTCAAATTCTTTGGTACTTCACAAATCTGAATTCTTTGGCCATTCACAGAATTATGCAAAATTCATCCACTGATACATTTTAAATAAACTTGGGATAACAATCTTACCTTTAGATAACAATAGTAAATAGTCATACAGAAAATAGCTCTGCGGATACTGATGACTATAGCAACTTCAGGTCTGCACTAGTTTCTGGGACTGTTATCTCTCCAGTACAACAGAAGGTTCAGCTGCTTATCAATAATATTCACTCCCTTGCCCTCATACTACAATTCGTTTCACATTCATCTACTTCTAAGGCAGTAATGTTCTGAAATATAGGGTAACAATACCTTCTTTAAAATTACCAAACTGTACCTAAACAGCAGTCCTAGAATTTCTCTGCTAAGAACTCTGTTAAGCAGAATGAACTTGACATCCACAATTATTCTGAAAATACATTTTGTTTTCCTTTAAATTTTAAGATATAATATCTGCTTCTGTGAAGAAGAATAATCTGCTATCTTCAGCTCCTTGGTCAAAATGTCTCTAAGGGTAATTGCACAAGGCTTGCAAAAATCATCAGAATGCTGCCAATTTATTAAAAAGAAGGGTCCTTCTTTTCTTTCTTTTCATTGTTTTATGAGCGGCATTAGTCCAAATTCAGTGTTAGCAAGCTAAAGTAGTATGTTCTTTGTCAGATTAAATGAATAGTACTTTTATTTTAATAGATACTTTATTTTTTATTTCAATTAATTTAGATTTAATTTAAATGAAAAAAAACCCAGCTACTCTTTGTACCATATGAGTGAAAGGAGACAGCATTTAAGTTTATACAGGGGCCTTTCACACTTAGAGCAGTACAGTGCTATTCTTAAGAAAAAAAAAAATCATATTTAAATTTTTCTGAAATTCATAAGCTAGCAGGAGTTGCTATAGAAATTATTTTCAGCTGAAAAAAGAAAGTCAGAAAATTCCATAGGGTACATTCAGACTTATACTATAATATCTCTATAGTTCTCACTTTAGAACAAACCTTTACTGAAGCAGGTCCCTTTACTTTGTTTGTGTATGGTTTTCTGCCCAAAGGTGATGGGGGAATAACATAAATTTCATGAGATAATGTGAAATGTATTAAAATCAAACAATGCAGCACATTTTGCTTGGTTCAGATACATTACTGAATGTCATTAGTAATTCTTGGGTAATCTTCTCTTCCTATACATGCCCAAAGCCAAACCAAAGGATTAAATTCTTAATTTTTGAAACTGAAGCTTTGAGAAGAACATTCTATGTTTTATGTTAAATTTTAATAGTCATAACATTGTTCTAGTCTGAACTTACCTACTGTGTTGCTATGATAGAGGGTCTCTTGTGACCCAGGAGTGAGGCAAGATTGAAGAAAAGTGCATGATTTGGGAAAACCTTTGTTTGTGTGATTGTTTCACTACATCTGGGAAATGTGAACAAAGATTCTCTGGAATTTGATTTTATGCAGCTAGTAGTGGTTTTATTTATGCACTCTCAAATAATTACTGAATTTATGAAAACAGTAGGATTATTTTTGTTCAAAAATGTTTCAAATGAAGCAATTATCAAAATTCTTTTTGTAAATTTGGAGAAGCAGCTTGTGATAAAACAGATCTTTGAGCTCCCCAGAGTTGGGACTGTATTGATAAAGTGCTATAACATGTGAATGAATCCATTAATCAAATTGGACTCAACACAGTTTTAACCCGTCTCTTGACTTTTTCCTCACAAATCAATTGCACGCACAAGTGTCTGTTGTGTAGAAAAACATTTATAAACTCAGTGAGATAACTAAATTCCATCTTTTAAGCTTATGTTACATTATGGGTGCAGCATCAGAGGATATATCTAAAGATGGGGATTTCAAAACATTGAACACATTTAAATTGAATAAAAGATTTAGTTCCTAAATAAAGCCCCTGTAAGGGAAAAATTATCTAGACATACACACAAACACAAAATACCTTGAGATAGCTGTCGTTAAACATTTGTGAGAACAGAGGAATCCTTAAAGCTGAAATAACTACAGTAAAGTTGCCAAACTGTTGAGTGGGATCTAATATAAATTACATCCAACCCAAAAATCCCAAGTCTGTCAGTGTTTGTGCATATAACAACATAACATCTCCCTTTGAATGTATCACAAAGCACTTACCAATGAATATGTATTTGAGAAACCATGGAAAAAATTCTGAGTAGTTGGAACAGAATTAGAATGTAATCACAAGTAAATCTATACACTGACAATTTTCATTAAAAAAGGAAAAGAAAAGCCAGTGTTTAAACTTTATGTGTTTTTCCACACTATCTTAATCTGCTTAAAATACTTCAAAACTGTAGAATAAAGCACAAACCATTAAGGAAAATGGTAGTTCAGCTGGTCTTATGCAAATGCAACCATGCAAAAATGCTAGAAATCAGAATAATGCCAGTTCCCAGCTGGCGGGCTTAAATAGAGTTGCTACCCAGGAAAAATAAGAAGTGTAAGAAGTGTGAAACCCAGGAGGAGGTTTCTGAAAGGTATTGGCTCAAGATGCATCATCACTAGAAAAGTAAAAATTTTGGTCTTCATTGAGCTAAATTACTCAGTTGATTTTTTTTGTGTTTGAAAAAAAGTTCAGTCATGAAATTGCGAGTGAGGTGGCTGTGGTAGGTGTCCTGAAATAACAGAAGTAGCCAGAGGTGACTAGGGGTTGTTCCTTTTTTTGGGCTGTGAAATTGCTTGAAATCTAGTACATGAGTCATCAGGGAGAAGTTAAGTTTATTGGTCTTTCACCTTGGCTGAAATTTGCGAGTATAAATTAAAAAGATAGATTAGGAGTATTAGACTGCTTGCAGGGTTACAAGCTGCTGCACGTTAAAACATGAGATAACAGTACGAGCATGTGTCATTCCCAGCCTCTTTCCTCCTTCAGTTGTGTCATGCCTATTTCTGAGATAAAAAGTATCTCAGACTATTGGTTTATTAAGGTCATCTTCTACCCACAGCAATAGCAGTGACAGCTTCAACCTGAACACCTATCTGAGCATCTGATCCTGAATGTGAAAGCTGTACCAAGTAAGGGCTTGGAAGAGAGGTGGAAGGAAGACATTCAGGATTTTGCATCTGAGGTCCTAATGCATGTTAAATGATGCATCTCATCTCTTTCACCACAATAATCAGCAAAAATATCAGTAAGTTCATGTATCCTTTACACTTTTATAAGTCTGTAAATAAGAGAAACCAAATGAGATTTCTCAAACTAGTATGCTTTTTATCAATGTGCATCACACAACAGTAGTAACCACTGCACATAGATTTGTGTCCTCTACTTTTTAAACCAAACCAGTGAACTTCTATTCTGTATAATTTTGAAAGTCAATGAAACATAAGCTGCTAAGTCACACTGATGCTTCTAGTCTTTTAGCTATTAAATGCTTGTTTGCATGTATATAGCAATTAATTATACCTATAAATTATACCTATAACTATATATTAATGTATTTATTTTGTCTGTTGGGGTGCATAGAGAAAAAAATTTCAATGTTTTGTTCATCCAGCAGAATGTTAACAATAACAGCATGCAAAATGGATCTGTGAACTCTCCAAAAAATTCATTTCAACAACTATTATTTTCTGCTGTAGTGCCACAGCATGAAATCAGAATTCAGGTGTTTTTCTCATCTGTCACTTTCCTACAAGTTGAAGAATCCGTGTAATGATTCTTTTTTACATAAGAGCAGACAGAAATTCAGGAAAAACATATTTAACTGAAAATTCATTATATAATTCATGTTACCTATACTATTCTTGTCCCACAAATTCTTTATGAAAACTCACTTCTACTAATATACTTTCAACACTAATAGTAGTGAAAAAGTAAGAGATATGCAAATTCAAATTTTAAAATTAATTAAAAAAACCCCAGCATCTAGATTATTACTTTTTTCATATTGTTGTGGTTGGCAACTGAGCACCACGCAGCCGCTCGCTCACTCCCCCCCCCTGTGGGATGGGGAAGAGAATCAGAAGGGTAAAAGTGAGAAAACTCGTGGGTTGAGATAAAAACAGTTTAATAGGTAGAGCAACAGTCGTGCACGCAAGCAAAGCAAAACAAAGGAATTAATTCACTACTTCCCATGGGCAGGCAGGTGTTCAGCCATCTCCAGGAAAGCAGGGCTCCCTCACGCGTAACAGTTACTTGGGAAGACAAACGCCACCACTCCAAACGTCCCCCCCTTCCTTCTTCTTCCCTCAGCTTTATATACTGAGCATGACGTCACATGGTATGGAATGTCCCTTTGGCCAGTTTGGGTCAGCTGTCCTGGCTGTGCCCCCTCCCAGCTTCTTGTGTTCCTCCAGCCTTCTCAGTCGGTAGAGCATGGGAAACTGGAAAGTCCTTGGCCAGTGTAAGCATTACCTAGCAACAACTACAACATTGGTGTGTTATCAACATTGTTCTCACCCTAAATCCAAAACACAGCACTGTACCAGCTACTAGGAAGGAAATTAACTCTATCCCTGCTGAAACCAGGACACAGACACACACATATATAGATATATATATGTAATTAACACTATCCTGAGGGGAATTTTGGTTGTTCAGTTGTTTGTTTTCCCCTTACAGTTGCAGTTAGAAAAGAATATATTCCTGATGAGATACTCCTGCCAACCTCATAGAAGCTATCTTGTTAGGGCATAGTAGAACAGCTGTTTATCATATATATATAATCTTTATTACTTTTAAATTAATCTTTCTCCCCTATCCTTTCATTTTTTATACTCATATCACATTTGATTTCAGCTTATACTTCCAGGCTGGGGACTACACCTTGCCTCATCTCACGTTGTTCCTAAGCTTACCTACACTTTTACTAAAAAAGACTTCGAAAAATTACCAAGAACAGAAAGCGAAACACTTGACATGGATAATAATCTTCATAGCTAAACCCCAAATTACTCCATAAGCAGAGAAGCAAAGTCTGTCCATGTACAGAATTGTGTCTCCCAGATTTTCCCAACACATTAATTGCTTCTTTCTTTTCTCAGAACAACTCTTTACCAGCCTTTTCACACCTCCTCATGCCCTGACTGTCTCCTTTTTGGATGAGTAAGGGGCAGTGTGTCCTGTGACTGGTTTGAATTAATGAGTTTGTTGGCCAACTAGTGCACGTGGCTGCTGCCTCTTTCAGTTGATGACAACAGATTCGATCTTCAGGCGAGTATTACTTTGAGTTTCTTTTGAACCCACCTGCTGATTTCCGTAAGATAGGAAAAATTTAATAACTTACCTTCAGTAAGGATTGTTTACTTATCAAGAAGATGAAAGAGTATAATTGCATAACCCCTGCTTCTTTAGGAGGATGGGCTAAGAAGAATCCTCCTCTGAGGAATGGGTTTTTTTTGTCAGTCAAGAGTAAATTAGTAACAACACCTTTTTTTTTTTTTTTTTTAATTTTAAACCACTTTAAAGTAAAAGTGAGTTGCAGAAAGAAGGAACTGAAGAGGGAATTGAAGTGGAGGCCCTCAAGGTACCCAACCAAGTATTAAACTAAATGTCTTTCTCAACTGTGCAAATGAGCCTGCCAAAACTTTGTTTTGAAACTGCTAGATTCATTACGGCACCGGGCCTGCTGGCGACAGATGGAGTCCAGCTGTCTCACAGGGGGAAAAGGGTCATTGCTTATGAATTGGCAGGGCTCATCGAGAGGGCTTTAAACTAGGTTTGAAGGGGGAAGGGGATAAAACCGGGCTCACTAGAGATGAGCCAAGGGGTGGCATGCCGATGCCGGGGGCGAAATTGATAGCCCAGCTCAAGTGCATCTACACCAATGCACGCAGCATGGGCGGCAAGCAGGAGGAGCTGGAAGCCATTGTGCAGCGGGAGAGGTATGACTTAGTCACCATCACAGAAACATGGTGGGGTGACTCTCATGTTTGGAGTGCTACAATGGATGGTTATAGACTCTTCAGAAGTGACAGGAGAGGAAGGAGAGGCGGCGGGGTGGCTCTGTATGTTAGGGAGTGTTTCGATTGTATAGAGCTTAACGATTGTGATGATGATGCGGCTGAGTGTTTATGGGTAAGGATGAGGGGGAAGGCCAACGAGGCAGATATCCTGCTGGGAGTCTCTTATAGACCACCCAACCAGGATGAAGAGGCCGATGAAGCGTTCTACAAGCAGCTGGCAGAGGTCTCTCGATCGCTGGCCCTTGTTCTCGTGGGGGACTTCAACTTCCCGGACATCTGCTGGAAATACAACACGGCAGAGAGGAAGCAGTCTAGGAGGTTCCTGGAGTGTGTGGAAGACAACTTCCTGACACAGCTGGTAAGTGAGCCTACCAGGGGAGGTGCCTCGCTCGACCTGCTGTTTACAAACAGAGAAGGACTGGTGGGAGATGTGGTGGTCGGAGGCCGTCTTGGGCTTAGCGACCATGAAATGGTAGAATTCTCAATTCTCGGTGAAGTAAGGAGGGGAGGCAGCAAAATTGCTACCATGGACTTCCGGAGGGCGGACTTTGGCCTGTTCAGGACGCTGGTTGAGAGAGTCCCTTGGGAGACCATCCTGAAGGGCAAAGGGGTCCAGGAAGGCTGGACGATCTTCAAGAAGGAAGTCTTAAAGGCGCAGGAGCAGGCTGTCCCTGTACGCCGCAAGAAGAACGGGCGGAGAAGACGACCGGCCTGACTGAACGGGGAGCTTTTGCTGGGACTCAGGAAAAAAAGGAGAGTTTATCACTTGTGGAAGAAGGGGCAGGCGACTCAAGAAGAGTACAGGGATCTCGTTAGGTCGTGCAGAGAGGAAATGAGAAAGGCAAAAGCCCAGCTAGAACGCAACCTGGCCGCTGTCGTTAAAGACAACAAAAAAAGTTTTTACAAATACATTAATGACAAGAAGAGAGCCAGGGAGAATCTCCATCCTTTATTGGATGCGGGGGGGAACATTGTCACCGAGGATGAGGAAAAGGCTGAGGTACTTAATGCCTTCTTTGCCTCAGTCTTTAGCAATCAGACTAGTTACCCTCAGGGTACTCGGCGCCCTGAGCTGGAAAACAGGGATGGCGAGCAGGATGAACCCCCCATAATCCAAGAGGAAGCGGTCAACGACCTGCTACGTCATCTGGATACTCACAAGTCTATGGGGCCGGATGGGATCCACCCGAGAGTGCTGAGAGAGCTGGCGGAGGAGCTAGCCAAGCTGCTCTCCATCATCTATCAGCAGTCCTGGTTAACGGGGGAGGTCCCGGACGACTGGAGGCTGGCCAATGTGACGCCCATCTACAAGAAGGGCCGGAAGGAGGATCCGGGGAACTACAGGCCTGTTAGCCTGACCTCAGTGCCGGGGAAGATCATGGAGCGGATCATCTTGAGGGCGCTCACAAGGCAGGTGCGGGACAACCAGGGCATCAGGCCCAGCCAGCACGGGTTTATGGAAGGCAGGTCCTGCTTGACCAACCTGATCTCCTTCTATGACCAGGTGACCCGCCTAGTGGACAAGGGAAAGGCTGTGGATGTGGTCTACCTGGACTTCAGTAAGGCCTTTGACACCGTCTCCCACAGCATTCTCCTGGAGAAGCTGGCGGCTCACAGCTTAGACAGGTGGACTCTGCGCTGGGTCAAAAACTGGCTGGACGGCCGGGCCCAGAGAGTTGTGGTAAATGGAGTTCAATCCAGTTGGCGGCCGGTCACGAGCGGTGTTCCCCAGGGCTCAGTATTGGGGCCAGTTCTGTTTAATATCTTTATCAATGATCTGGATGAGGGGATCGAGTGCACCCTCAGTAAGTTTGCAGACGACACCAAGTTGGGCGGCAGTGTTGATCTGCTCGAGGGTAGGAAGGCTCTGCAGAGGGACCTGGACAGGCTGGATCGATGGGCCCAGGCCAACTGTATGAGATTCAACAAGGCCAAGTGCCGGGTCCTGCACTTTGGCCACAACAACCCCATGCAGCGCTACAGGCTTGGGGAAGAGTGGCTGGAAA
>NW_008825284.1:31050-39913 GCF_000699105.1 Pygoscelis adeliae
AGAAAAGGAGGCTGAGGGGAGACCTCATTGCTCTCTACAACTACCTGAAGGGAGGTTGTAGCGAGGTGGGTGTCGGTCTCTTCTCCCAAGTAGCTAGTGATAGGACGAGAGGGAATGGCCTCAAGTTGCGCCAGGGGAGGTTTAGATTGGACATGAGGAAAAATTTCTTTACTGAAAGAGTGGTTAAACATTGGACCAGGCTGCCCAGGGAAGTGGTTGAGTCACCATCCCTGGAAGTATTTAAAAGATGGGTAGATGAGGCGCTTAGGGACGTGGTTTAGTAGGCATGGTGGTGTTCGGTTGACGGTTGGACTTGATGATCTTGGAGGTCTCTTCCAACCTTAATGATTCTATGATTCTATGATTACAGTTAATTATTAGGATTGAAGATAATTTTGGCTGGCAGCAGTGACAATGAGGTATAGCAATGTTTTAAATACTTATGCCATCCGACAAAAGCATTGTTTTTGCAGGAGTAACCTATTAATGAACCTGTGTAAAGCTGAGTCAAGTATCCTGCGTGCTTTAGTCACAGCAGTGGTGTCATTTGGCTTAATGCAATGCATTTTACCTTTTTATTCTGTAACTCTTTTAACTCTCACTTTAGACTAACTAAAAGTAAAGAAGTAAATAGTTGGCCATTGATATATTCTTCAATGTATCAGTATGACTATTAAAAACTATATGGCTTAGTATCCACATTAAAACTGAAGTAATCATGAAAACAGCCAGCCATGTTTAGTAGTTATAAATGCAATATAATGGTACATAAGAGATTTCACAAGTTAGCCTAGCTTTCATGCTGGACCACCTGATTTAATAAGTACTTATAGACTTTCCATTTTTAAAATCTGCCTATTTGAAATTTAAAACTAACATTAAAATGATGTTTCCAGCCATGAAAAATGTGAAGCAACAGTATCCAATTGTTTAAAAATACATTCTTCAACACTACAAATAGTGTTCAGTGTTTTCTAAATGCTGAAAATCTACTTTAGATTATATTTTCTAATAATCCTGTGTTTTCCTACACTTTTTACTTCAATTCCTACCAAATAAGCACATGACCACTCAGCAAGAGACTCATTTTTTTCCCATTATTATATGTTCGAATCATAAACAACCTTAGAAGTACATGAAAAACCAAAGTTAATGTATTTTAAGTCTTTACTTTTCAATGAGTAAAACTCAAGTGTAAATATTTACAGAATCTTTCACTAGCTATAGATACAATTATGCTAAGGTATAGGACAAGTACTGAAGTCACGAAAAATAGGTATCATTTGACAGATTCCATAAAGCTTCATTAAACTGAGGTGCTTTCCTGTGAAATTGGAAATAAGCTCCATATTCCAAGTAAAGGGATGAAAATTTGATCATGACAACAAAACTTGTCAAATGCAGCTCGTCCCAACCAGAGATCTAAGGTATCATAATGGACCCTTTATTCCATGACATACATTCTTTAAATTACGTAAAGCGACTCATGTTGCAAAATACTGCATATAATAATATTTATTATTAAAAAAAAAAACTTTGACTTTAAAATTATTTCAGTTTTGTTTTTTAAAATAGTTTCTCTTCCACCACTAAACCAGCAAGATGTATATATTTAGTATGCCAGAATTTTTTAAAGTAATTTTTTTAACTAACTTTGGGACTCAACAATTTACAGATCAGTGCATCCTCATCTGTTCCAGATTTTAGATTAACAGTTCTGTTTATCCATGTTAACAGTGCTTCCAAACACAATAAGAACTCCCATTGCCTATCCAGATAATTACACCTTTAATCATTCTGCTGCCAAAATAATTTGAGTGCACTTTAATAACTATTTGTTAGACTGAAGGCACAAGTGAGGAAATACAAATTTCTATAAGCAAAATAAGGATTTTTTATTTTCATTCTTTCTCTCGTTAGCCTACCTGTAATCACAAAACAAAACCAGACAGCTGATTAACTGTTGTATTTACTCTCTTTTGCAAAGTATTTAGTGGTAATTTTGGCATTAGGTGACTGGTAGAATCTAGTTCTTGTGCCTCAAATGATATAAATGAAGTCAGAGGCAATCAGGAGTCTTATTCCCACTTTTCACTTTTCCACCAAAAGCAATACTCAGCTCTTCTCAAACCACAACCTGACAGACCTTTAATTTATCCTACTCCTGCAGGCACTGTCCTGACTGCCTGAGACAGCACCATTTTAGATCCTAAGGTTTCTGCCTAATCAGATTTTAATTCGCAGGCTGTTTCCTTTCCTTGCAGCCAGTCAGAGGGACACCAGCACCACCACACAGTCATATGAAAGGGACCGTAGCTGCTGGGGCAGGAGGCACAGGAGGAGTGTGAGGAGACACAGGAGGAGGCCTGTGGAGGGGGGACATTGTTGAGGCCAGGGTTGGAGACGCACTCTTGGAAGGAGGCACTCCATGCAGGAGTGAAAAGGTACCTCTTGAAGGGCTGAAGCCCAGGGGAGAACCAGCCCCAGGCAGGGACACCCCCAGAAATGGACTGTGGCCTATGGAGGACTCATGCTGGAGCAGGGACACCCCATGGGCCACACTCAGGGTGGAACAGAAAAAACAAATGAGAAGGAAGGAGTGGTGGAAGACAAGAGCAAGAAACAAGGAGTAGCAGGAAGGAGCCACTATGTGCTGACCCCAGCCTCCTCCATTCCCTCACTGCAGGGCCTGAGAGTAGCATGCAGTGAAAGCAAGGGAAGTGGAGACAAGGAAGGCGTGGAGACATTGCACTGAAGTTAAGTCTAGGGAAGGTGCAGAAAATACGTTTTCCTAGGAGGTTTTTGGGGTTGGTTTTTGTTGTTTTTTTTTTTTAAACTGCCTTTTCTGTTTTTCAAAACTGAATCAGTAATTAAAAGTTCAAGTTAATTGGGAATAAATTAAATTCAATTAAATTCTCCAACTCAAGATTATTTTGTTCACAACAACATTTTAAGAAACCTTAGGACATCTTCCAACCTCAGTGAACAACCAGAAGCTCCCTTACTTAATAAGTGGAGACTGAAGACCATATTTAGCTGTTTAGCCTGCATTAATGTGCTCGTATCTCAGAATTTATTTCAAGTTTCCTGGCTGTCCGTGTTTGACTGCACAGAACTCCTGCATGCACACTCCATGTCCTTCATCTGTCTCCTTATGGCAACTTCTTCTTCCTTCCTCCACCTTAAAGTAGCATGTTCCCCAGGACGAAAAACAACCAAGATTTAATTTTTATATTTGCACACACTATCTTGTATAAAGCTTTCTAGATCCCCAGTTCAGCCCAGAAAACTCCCTTCATGTGAAAGGTGACAGGATGCCTTCATCGGAACTGAAAATTTAGTAAGTCCATGTTATAAAGGACTTGCTAACCACACAGAGCTTTATACAGACTTAGAGTTACAGTCATCCTTATTGGATTCCCACTGATACTAGTGACTACCAGCCACTCGTATTAGTTAATCATGATTGCTATGTATACACTTCATAAACTAAAATATTAGAATTAACAGAAATACAATATTTTATAATCAGGGTTGAGAGAGTTAGAAAACTCTGAGTGTGGTGATCAATGGTGTTTGTTCAGGCTGGCAGGCTGTCAAATGTGGGGTCCCCCAGGGACACTAGGCCCCATGCTGTTCAACATCTTCATAAATGATCTACACAATGGGATTGAAAACACCCTCGCCAAGTTTGCTGCTGACAGCAAAGCGGAGAAGGGAGAGCCGTCGTACAGAGAGACCTGGACAGGCTGGAAGAGTGGCCTAGCAAGAACCGTATGAAGTTCAACAAAGACAAGTGCAAGGTCCTGCACCTGGGACGACATAACCAAAGAGCCCAGGACAGGCTGGGATCTGTGTGGCTGGGGAGCAGCCTTGCTGAAAGGGACCTAGGGATGCTGGTGGACAACAAGCTGAACATGAGTCAGCTGTGCACTGCTGTAGCAACAAAGGTAAATTGGATACCGGGCTGCATCACCAGAAGCATTACTAACAGTGGTAAAGATGTGATCATCCCACTCTACTCAGCGCTTGTCAGGCTGCACCTGGAGTACTATGTCCAGTTCTGGTGCCCACAGTTCAAAAAAGATGCAAACAGACTGGAAAGGGTCCAAAGGAGGGCCACAAAGATGATCAAAGGGCTGCAGAACCTGCCCTACGAGGAAAAACTGAGGCACTATTGCTTTAAGAAGTCCTGCCAACTTTAACAGCAACATTGTTTAAGGTTTGCAAATAAAAATTGTCACATTGGGCCAATCTTTTCTATTTATACAGCTATACATAATGCATTTTCCCCTCCTTTTTCAGGTATAGAGAATGTAAACTAGATTACCACCAATGCTACTGCAAGTAGTGTTTTCTAATAGTATTTTCTATGCTTATATGTCCTTTTGAATGCAAACTTTGAAGACTACCATGTATGTTGTTAAGTATGCACTGTAAAATACAAACAACATTGCTTCTTTCAAGTGCATTCTCTTAAATCTTATTTATCTGAACTTTTTTCTTAGCTTTTAGCATTTTTAGCATTCAAAAAATGCAAGTTTTAAAATATTTCTGCAAAGAAAGTTTTGTATTTAATATAAGCATTAGAATTTTTTATTTAATACAAGCATTAAGCTGTTGCTTATTTACAAATTATTTCCAGTTGGAGTGCTGAGTTGTGTTTCCCAGTTTTGCTTCTGTCACTAGTACAAATATTTCTAGATAAAGTCTGGAAGTGAACGTTTTCCAGTAATAACTACAATTGCAAAATGCATTAGCACTAATCGCAGGGGCTCTAAAAATGTCAGGGCCATAACACTAAAAGTTCAGTGTCCTTTAAGAATTGATGTTCCATGTTGGAAATATCAATAAATGCCATAATTACTTAAAATTCTACATAACAGGCATTGACAGTTTCTGTGTATTTTTTTCCTTATCTTGTCAACAATCATTTTCACTGCTGTGATCTTGGTTGAACTTCTCTACTGCCTCAATTCTGACAGCACACCAGAAATATTTGTGATATAGTCACTCCTATAAAGAGGAATTCTGTCATCAAAAATATCAAAACATTGTAATATAACAGGGAGTCAGGAAGTATGTAAAAAAGACTCTGTTTTACCCACCTTGTCTCTCATTGCTTGGGTTTTATGATTTTTCCTTTCTACAGTCTAGGTCATCAGAAGCTGTAGGCTACACCATATAGAAGTAAGACAGAGATCCCAAGGATGCCACCAGAGCCATGTCAGCTGAGAGATGAATGTGGAAATACGGAACATATAGGTAGAAATGAGGTAAAGATTGAAATACGCAAGATATGCATAGAAATGAGTGAGAAACAAAGAATAAAATTGCTTTACAGGCAGAGGGGAGCTTCAGCCTCCCCTGTGATTTCCTGTTTCCCTTCTACAGTCTGGGTGAATCACATATTTCACATCATGCAATGTTTTGAATTCTCTTTCACTTTTTACATCTGTGCCAAAGATATGGAGAGCATTGTAGCCCTGTACAGAGCCAGAGTATTCACCCCTCCTTCAATGCCATGTCACAGGTTTACCTGGTCAGTGCAATACAGGTGTCTGGCATCACCTGTTTTCTCATTCTCCCTCTTTCACATTAGAACTGCACTGAGGTTGGGGAAGTAGACAGCTTCAATGACTGGAGAGTCCATAAATGATATGGCAGTTCTGCAGAAATCATGCATAATCAGAGGGGTTATCTGAGCTGATTTTTTGAGTTTACCTTCAAATGTTAAGGCACATACTGGCAACAAGTCACTTTAAAAGTGAGTACGAACTCCACATTAACACATACCGTGCAGCATGGGCACACAGAATTTAAGGTGCACAATTCCCTCCTGTTTCATACATTGTTTGTTCACAAAGGACGCGTGCATTAATTATTCTCCATGCAAAAATCCCAAAACTTGTTTAGAACTTAAAAATACCTCTAACTTGAAGATGTTATCACATTTTATTGGGATATAATGAGGGAAAAGAATGAGTAAGGTAACTACTTCAAGTAATTGCATGCGCTGCTCACTGAAAAAGAACTCTGAAATCACCTCTTCTTATTAATATGCCCACATATAAACCCTCACATGAGATTTAAAATATTTACAAAACAGTAATTGTATTCACAGGCATACGCAGTACACAGTTTTTCCAAAACTGAGTTAATTTTTTTTTCTAGACCAAGGTCATTCATCACCTGGTGATGTTTTATAAGTCTAGAACAGTTAGTCTTCAGAAACAAAAAAGCGTTACATGTTTTTCCATCTATCTTTTCTGCTATTGTTTCTGCTATTCTGTTGTTAGTCAATAAGCACCGTAGAGTATGTACAATAGAGTAAATAAATTATATCAGTCAGATATGCACTGTCTTTCAGTTGACTTGCACAGTACAATGTACACGCACCATGGAATAATACATGTGCATTATTATAGCTACACATGGAACAACAACTTCAGATACTTTTATGCTTTTCCTCAGGGATCACTGTTTCCAAGGAAATGTATTAAGTGCTGCAAGCACCTGCTGTCTGTAATTCTAAAGGTGACCAACTGTTTGCCACCTTGTAGAAGATAAACAATTTTCAGACCAGAAGTGACCATCACGCCTCTGGTCACTTCTATTGCTCCTAGGTAGGTTTCTGAGAAAATCAGTTCAATCAAATTGCCCTTAGAAAAATGACAGATCCATCTTCTGAATGACAGATGCCTCTTACAAAAACTAATTACTTAATTTCTTCATGCCAGATGTTTATAAAAAGTTAGAGCTGAGGAACAAGTGTCAAGGCTCTTACAGAGCTTTTGCACACACACTTGCTCTTGCACAAGATCTCCATGCTTCCCAAGAACACCTAGGCACCCACTGCTCCTCATTCACAGCACATGCAGGAATTCATGCTTCTTGAGGGGAAATCCACAAACTAAACCTTGGGAATTGCACGTGGAAAGGGAGAGCAGGGTGAGGACTGGAACCAATGACAGAAAAATTTTAATCAATAACTGTTGTCTGCAGAATAAATACCCACTGGACCAGCAACTGGAACATTCAATTATTTATCCTATTCATACAAAATTTAGACTTCAGAAGAAGGTAGAACATCCACAAATAACCTTTAAAAATGGTTAGGTGAGCATTCTGAAAAAATGGGAGGTTAAGTCCTATCACACAGAGCAGAGAGAAGAATCCAGATCTTTTCCAACACCTGAACAAACAGCAAAATAGCTGCCAGCAGAAGGAATAGCTGCCATCATTCCTAAAACAGAGTAGCGGTTTCACAGCACTCTGATGAGTCCTTTCTTATCAGGTATGGTTGGAAAAGAAAAGTACTTAGAAAAATCAAGAGAGCTCCAAATTTTATTGACACTCTTGTCTAATATCATGTTCCAAAAGCCAAGCAATAAGAACAAAGCAATCTCTGTTGTTCAATATTATAGAGAAAATGCATTGTTTACATTTCACAGCATCAAGGTATATAGTGTATTACACCCTTTTTTTTTCCTCCAGAATTAAATGTATACTTTACATTTTCAGTGATTTTTCCATCAATTCTTGATAGTTCCTGTTTACATATCTTTTCTATATATAGCTTTTATGTTAAAGGAGCATTGTTTTATTAGCTGAACAATGATATTTG
Source organism: Pygoscelis adeliae (assembly GCF_000699105.1). NCBI lineage: Eukaryota > Metazoa > Chordata > Aves > Sphenisciformes > Spheniscidae > Pygoscelis > Pygoscelis adeliae. The sequence continues at coordinate 38,678 of NW_008825284.1, forward strand.
ACATTCATCCTTAGAATGACAAAAAAATACTGCTATGTTCATGCACTTGAAAATCTTTGAAGACAGCATTGCTACTTCCAAGGACATACTGAAAGTGTGGTAAATAGGGAGTAACAACACATCAGTCAGGAGTTTCTGAGCTAATTGTCAGCTCTAATTCTCTCAAACATAGGCACACAGGCTACAGAGGCCTTAGAGGATCCCAGTCTCAGAACACATTAAGGAACCCAGCTTCAAAGAATGATGTGATTCAAGCTGTACTCTCAAATACAGATACCTAAACCTCATTGTTCACTTCAGAAAATCTTGATTTTGTAGGTTTTGAATTTTATTAGCTGTAGAAGTTAGGATCTTGGGTATTTAGAGAGTATTTTAGTATCAGGGCACTGACAACCTGCGAAGCAAAACCTGTGCCTTAGTAATGTATCTAAGAATCTGAGTTCTTAGTAATGTACCCAGCATGGCTATTTTATCTCTCCCTCTCTCTTTAGCTAAAGGATAACTGATTTGAAGGATAATCTCTGAATTCTGAAGGTCAATGGGCAAGATCGTCATTAAGATTCAAGAGTTTTGTATAAGATCACACAATATGGAAAGTGAATTGTGGCTTTCCTTTCCTACAAATGTGACAAACCTGTCTATATCGGGAATCTCTTTGCATTTCAGCCACCTGCCACAACTGTACTTGCAACAGAGCCCCTCGGGCAAGACAAGAAGATGTTTACAGCAGTGGCAATCAATCATTATAATTAGTTTTTTTCTACATTGCTGTATTAGCAGAGCAGATGCTAGTCTCCAAACTCTGAATGCCCTACTATAGTCTTAACAATTCTCAGCTACAGATAACCCCTGAAACAATCCAGAGCAATGATGTTTTGTTGATTTTTTTCCTTCCTTCTAGAGTTATGGATGGCTTAAATTAACATTTCCAGTAAAATATCTGCAGGTGTTTCTACTGTGGGAAGTTGTGTTCTTTTCTGTATCCTTCTTGTGCATTTTTTTCAGAAAAAGATCTGTCTTCATAATCTTTGTCTTTTTCAGTTTTACTTTTTAATTGCGAGTTTGAACAGAAGATAAATCTGTGTGCACAAATGCTGATACTAATTGCAGTTTAAGATCCTACCATTAATATATCTACAAGACATGATTGTTCCACAGTTTCGCTAATTCGTTGGTGGAGGGTGTGTCATATACAAACAGTTCATTTATCATAGAATTATAGAATCATTTAGGTTG
>NW_008825285.1:0-13214 GCF_000699105.1 Pygoscelis adeliae
CTTTGTGAGCAGCCTCTCTCCTCCGCCGGGTTTGCAGGGCCGCTGGCCCACGGGGAAGGATTTTTCCTGGGTTTCATCTATCGCTTTCCAGGCTATCCCATCCGTAGTGGGGCTGGAGCCCAGGCTATATCCTCCTTATGCTTTGTTCCTTTCCTCTCTGTTAGTTTAGCACTTTGAGAAAGAAACTCACTGGAAAGAAGGATCTTATGTGAATGTCCAACATAAAAAAGATACTGGGATGTGCGGGCTTCTTGTCCCATGTCTGCCTCTGTGACTGCCCCATAGCCAGCTGGCCAGCCAGCGCTTGTCTCATCAGGTCATCCCAGCCATGGTGGCTCCTAATTCTTCATGCTTTCCAATTACATATGGACAAAGAAAAATTTAACAGGAGTATATCTTTGAATAAGTTTTGCTTGGAATTGTGCCATTTTGCACCAGATGTGCTACAAGGAATATGCAGAGATACCGATGCCAGAACTTCCTGAAAAATGGGAAAGGGTTAAATGAATGTGGAAAACCTCAATGAGTTAGGATTACAAAAAAGACTAAGAAAAATACTATTATTTGACCTAATGATGGCTATAATAGAGAATAATATCAATAGAAAATGCATAATGGAAAGAAACTGTTTTCAAAAGGATAAGGATAAATGACAGAGTAAACAATATTAGCTTCTTCGGGAAAAAATACCGAGCTGTCCCAGCAGATAAAGTCACCCTATGGGAAACAGCGATGGAAAGAACGAGAGGGATGGGTGTTGGCTTTTCAGAAGCCACTATCTAAAGGCTGCAGTGTGACAGGGAGACCTGCCTGATGACTACTGGGCTTATGCCACTGGAAAGGGTATTTTGTGTTTCAGACATGCATGTCTGATAATCTAGCAACGTGAAAATATAGAAATGCATCTGGTGTTTTATGATCAGAAGAGCCCAGGCACCATTCTGCATCAGGAATGATGAAATGGGGCTTAGCTGGAATATTTAGTTTGCCAGTTTTTCTTCCGCCAAGCTATGAAAGCTATTTCTGTAGCTTTAGTTATCGATGTCACCTTCCACTGTTCAGATACGGTAATGGCTTTCATGGGGGGGATAATCGTACAAAGGATTGCGCTTTTTGCATAAGTACATACACTACAGAGGGAAATGCAGGAATACAGGGGAGCGGAGAGCCAAGGGAGAGCTCTTATTGATTTCCTCTTACAAACTGCTGAACGCTGTGTGCAGGACTGAGCCCCCTGGAGAAACCTGTCCTGCTACATATATATCACTGGCTTTGACATCCCAGTGTGGGGTAGACAAAATCAGGGAGCACTGGGAAAGGGCAAAACGTTCGCTCCTCCTCCTCTCCCACACGCAGGCACTCCCGCTCCCCTCCATCCTGTTAAATTGCGACAATGAAAAGAAAAATGTAGAAAAAACTTGCAAATGGGTTTGTGCTTTCCAAAATTAGGTATGCTGGGGGAGAAAAATGTGTTTAAATTTGAGTGTTAAGCTTTAAATCAAGACTGGTGGTGGAAAAGTTGGGGTGCTGTGCTTGAGCAGCAGGGGTGATGCCTCCCATCGGCTCTGCCTTCTCCCCCCACAGCAGCAGGGTCTGGCCCTGCCCCCAGAGCATCCCTCCATTACCTGGGAGGAGAAGTCCGGTGGCCAGGTGGACGTTCCCCTTGTGGAGGGTCTGGCCCCTAGTTGGAGTATATATTTGCACCAGCCAAAAGGTGAGGGAGAACTGAACTGCCTTGTGGGAGTTCAGAGCTGAACTCCTTTGTGGGCTTCCCTTCCCATCACAGCTTAGGAGGGAAGGCTGCCTGATGGCTTTCTTCTGGTTTTAAATGTGGAGATCTCTGCTTGGGAGTTGTCTGCTGTGGTGCTCCAAGGCTGTCATGGTATACTGCGTACTACCGGAGAGCGTGCCTGTGATTTTCCATCTGCACCGGGGTTGCTTCCATGGAGCAGCGTTGTAATGACTGGGGGCCAGCTCGGCTTGCCTCTGCGCAGGGAAACGCGGCAGCCGCATGCCCTGGCGTAGGGCAGAACGCTTCCCTGCCGAAATGTCAAGTTGAATAAAATCCAAAAAAAAGTTGGGTTTTTTTTGCCAGATAAACATTTCTTAGGCTTTCTGTTTTCAACTAAACATGAAGGGGTTTGGTTTTGTTTTTCCCGGCTGGCAGAACAGTCTGACCAGCTGTACACTTTACAGTAGATCGAGTAACATCAGAGTCTTGCCGAATTTGACCGAAACAAAAGTGGCTGGCTCTGAAGCACTGCTCGGTGTGACTTTGAAGCACAAGGGTAAACGTAAAGGTTTCTTCACTGACACCTATACTATATTTAAAGAGTTTCCTGAGGAAATTTGCTGGTTTTAAAGCTACTTAAAAACATGAGAGGCTACAATTTTAAATATCGGTGCACCAGTCAAATGTGGAGCTGTATGAACATTTGTTTTTATTTTCAAATTTGTTTGGATGATGGAAGCAATCTTTGATGCATAATAAGCCTGTATTTTTGCAAATATGCAAAGAACTTTGAACTGAGCTTTGTACGTATTTTGTGGTGGGAATGACTCTGGGGGGGGGAATAGGCCAGAAGGCTCTGTATGTACAACCTGTGTATAGGCCATATCAGAAATCCTCAGCCTGCAAGTGTTGCTTTGGCTGTGGAGAATTGTTGGAGCGCCTGGATCTAGACTAATTTATCACTACCAGCTTTCAGCGAGGAACACGTGGTGCTTCTCTAGACAATCAATGCATCTGTTCCATAAAACATGCTTCCTAGCCTTGAGGAAGGTGCTTTTTCTTGCTTTCAAACCTCATGAATGAAGGGCAGCCCTTTAATTACGCATACTCTCCTTTTTTTTATATTCACCCTAATGCCTTTAGTAATAACATCTACTTTTTAATAGCTTAAAGACTCTGTTTCCATGGATTCTCTACTGTTGTGTAAGCCCTGTCTCTTCTGTGAGGGAAAATAGCTACCGTCCTCTGCCAGTGCTGTTGCAGAAAGGACAGGGCAAAAATGGGCGCAGGTGCTAGAACAGCACAGGGAAATGGGTCTGAAGAGTCCCTTGACCCATGTGGTCACCTGGCGTCCTTCCTAAGGGGACACTTCCTCTAAAAAAAGTGTATTAAGAATGGTTTCTTTATGTTTGAACTGTGTGAGGTGTAAGAGAAGACATGGTAGAGTTACAGAGGTATTGAGGGGAAAGATCTGCTTTGGCTTGCGTTTCTCATTGCTGAAGGTCCTGTAGGATTGTTTGGAATTACGTTTGAAGGGGACGTTTCTGAACAGGCCAAAAAGGTTAAAAAGCATAGAGGAGAGTGATGGACAGAGGAGTGGAGTAATTATTTTGTAGACTTTCCTCATTAAACATCTGTTGTATAGATAGTTCAGACTGTGGGATACTGTACGTGATTGCCCGTGGTGTTCTTTCAGTCCTGGTATGCCTATGTTTTTTCCTTTCTAATAAAACAGAAGACTTAATATAATAACTACATTGTAATTTCTTATCATTCATTTATTTTTAAATGGACAGAAGATTTGGAGCACAAATGTCTTAGTGGTTAGTGGGAAGAGAAACATTAATTTTCACAAGCTGTGCTCGGTAGCGGGAAGAATAAATTCAATATTCATGTTACTGTAAATATAACTTTTAATAATACACTTGCTTGACATATGTACAGACCTAGGCAGACATAAATTGAGCAATGCTATGCAACACCCAACATAAATATAATAAACATGCACACAAAAAAGTGGTCTGAAAAGAGGGGTAGAAGTTTGAGAGAAGTGATATATATGCAAATACAACAGCATTGTCCTGCTGTAATGAAGTATTGTCGTATAGAGTGAAGAAATACATTGCTACCACTTTCCCAAGAATCTTCTTTCTTAACCAGTCTAAAGACATATATGCAGCTGCCAACTTGATGAAATAAAGATTTGCATTGCTTTTATATTGTTACTCTAAGGAAAAGCTTTTTATTGCAATATGGGAAGGGATGGCAATGAGTTCTGAGCCACCATTTTAATAATTTTATTTTTCAGTGTAGAAAGCTGTGGATAAATCTTATAGTGTTGCTACCTAAAAAATGCAGATTTCTGCTTTTGAGTGTCACCAGTAAAGCAGTAGGGTGAAGGGAACAAAGAAGATCAAAAAGAAGTAAGAGAGTTTATTTCAAAGATATCCATAAAAATAGTGGGGTTTTAAAATTTTATTAACAATGACCTGAGTTGAGCTTAACTAATTTGGGTCCCGATCTTGAAAATAATTTCATGCATGCTTAACCTCAGTCATGTTTGTTGTCAACTAATTACCTCTGTTTACAAACTATTAAGCAAGTGTAGAATGTTTGCAAAATGAGCACAATAGAAAAATTGATAAAAACCACAGATACGCTGATGTGAAAAATCCGGCAGATACACAAAGTATAAATGTTATTTCACCTTTTAGCACTTGGAAATTCAAGAGACGTTAATTCCATGTCTTTTCAGCCACTGTTGAATTTGATGAAACCTTCTCTGCACCTGAAGGAATGACTTTAAAAAAACCCCAAACAACTCAATTGTAAGTTGATGGAAGAACACCGAACTTAAATGAACATTGCAGTAAATTATGGAGAGCAAGTAGATTTTTGGCTCAGGACCAAAAGTTGTTTAGTTTGGCACGAGTCTTGCAGGTGCTTGGCTTATCACTGGCTGTTTGAATATATATTACATTGAAGTTCAGGTACCACACACAAAAAGAATAAGTACCAGCATGGCAATTAACTGTTATAAAGAATTCATTGCAATGCCCAGTAAATAAATCAAAGCACTGGGATGTAAAATCAAGAGCAGAAATCTTAAGCTGTGACTTCTAAAATAATATTGAGTTCAATCAGGCTTACACAAATGAAGTTTTAAAATGGCAAAGATAGGTAACCCAGGTTGAAGACAGGACCAAAGACTGCGGTTCTCTTCCATGCATCTTCTTGCTAATGGAGAACAGATTCTGTGGTGGATGGGCTTGATGGTGGACTATATGTAAATGCTATAAAGCAAAACAATAACTGAAGAGCAGAGGCACTGTACATTTTGCCTTTGAATAATTGACCTCTGTGGAAGTCATGCATGTTAAACTGCAGATGCGAGCGCGTAATGGATGTCAAGGTCACTGTTCGGTGGCACTGCTGGCACTGCTGCGCGACTTTGACAAACCCCCAGGTTTGTATTCTCTCTAAATTCATTTCCTGCACGTTAATTTGTCTTCTATTGGTTTGTTTGGTGGGCAGGAGCTGTACCGAAAGGACCTTTCATCTGGAAGTGAGTTGGAAGTACTGTTTTAGGGAGACTGTGACTGATGCAGGCTGTGTCGCGTATCGGGATGTCTGTCATGGTAGTTCCTGAGGGCTTCTGTGCAGAGCTGGCTGGAGGGGTGAGCGGCCTTTGCAGGGATGTTTGGAAATGAATCATTTCCACTGCATATATGCTCATCTACTCTGGAATTGAATGAACACAAATTTAAATTCTCCCAAATTTGCAGCTTTTGTGTGATTTCAGTACAAAAACCAGACATAGCACAGATTGAATAAATCAGGTTCAGGTTTGTCAGAAAAGGACTGCAAACCTTTGGTTAGCCTTGCCTCAATTTTGAGTCGATCAGTATCAGTCCAAATGATGTCAGAGGGATCTTGGATGTTATTGATAAGGATTCCCATGAGTTTAATTCTACTGAATTAATGTCTGCTGTATGCAGGAGCTGAATTAGAGCAATCGCCCGTTGTTGCTGCGTTGCCCCTTCTTTGGTAGACTTGCCCCTCAGGTCACTGGGCTTTCCCAGCCTCTGGTACATGTCAAATGGGGAAAGCAAAGGCAACCCACCCAGAAGAAATAAAAGCAAATATAAGATATGCAAATATAATACATTCAGTATACAAATGCCAGTCTTGGAGTGTTCTTGCTAGTGAAAAGCACAGGGAAAAGCTAAAGGGCGGGAGAGCGATTAGAGAAATCCTGTGATGATTCCTCAGTTCCTACCTCAGCTCCTGGAGAAGGTGGGACTCTTCTAACACAACTGGATATTGCAGGGCTTTGGGTTATGGGGTTTAAATGCCCACATAATTCTCCTTAATATCATTTTCCGTTGGACATTTCTGATAGTTTGGGATTTTTTTCTGAGGAGGTTTTTGGAAAGGAAGATGTTGAGAGTTCTTCCTACTATTCTCCTCTCCTAGGCTCTAAACAGTACTGCAGGGAGCAGCTCCAGTCCTCATCTGCTTCAGTACGCGACTCCTCTGGCTGTGTGTGCTTTTATTCAGCAGTGCAACTACCCAAAGCTGCAGCCAGGAGGGACCGGCGCTGGCCAAATCCCACCAGTGACATCAGGCGCTCGCAGTGGGGCTGGGAGCTGGTGTCTGCCTTGTTTTCCCCGTGCCCTCAGCAACGGCAGCTGACCCAGAGACTACGCAAGTTGACTGGGCTTCTGTTCGGGAAAGGTCGTGCTAACAACGGGCACAGTGGGGCTCTGTCTCATGTGACAGGGAGGGAGAAACCTGCGCCGGGTCACAGGGAGCCGTCAGTTTTGGGGCGATGAAGGCAGCATTGTTTCTGAGCAGAAGCTGTGGTTTCTCTGGCCTGTGGTTCGAGGTTGCCCCCAGTGCGTGGTGGAGGGAGCTGTGCGTTCCTGCCGGGGCTGTTTGCATCCCTCAGTTATCATGCTCTCAGTTAAAGGTGGGGTCTGGAGAAAGACCCATCCTTCCTGGTTGCAGAAAGCTGCAAATTACACCTCGCCTTTGCTAGAGAGGTCCATTGTTTTCTGAGCTGGCAAATCACCCAGATCAAATAAGCTTTAATTTCTCATAGGATGCTATTGTTACCCTGTGGTAAAAGCTACTGTGGGAAATTTCCATGATAACAACTGTAAATTCTTGCCTGCTCTTTTCTGGCGCTGCCTGTGTGGCAAACGACAGCAGGAGCAGGGACTGTCCTGCTGGAGCCGGCTGGCCACCTCCTGCTGCGTAGCGCTTGGTGCTTGGGCTCCTTTGGTCCTCCCTGTCCCGATGGCAGGATTATTTGAGTACATCTGTGTGTTGCTGGTCTTCTTCCCCCAGTTCAAAGGGTTGGAACATGAGGGCTGCATTGAAGCTCCATAAGAAAGGATTGCCAGGTACCCTGGCACAAGGCACGAGGCAGGTGAGGGTGCTGGGTAGTGCTAAAGGACCAAAACCTGGTGCCTTTTCCCGGGTGCCTGGTGGAAGTGAGCCCTGTTGCATGCTGTCATCCCAGCCATCCCCGCCACCGTGCCAGAGCCTGCCAGCTGGCACCATCAGCAGCCCCGTGCCGGAGCTCATGCCCCAACCCTGTACACGCAGCGCTGCAAACACCGCCGGAGACTGCTGTTCTGCAGCCACTGCTGAATTTGCTGGAGGCTTCACAGGCAGAACGCACTGAACTTCTTATTTAATTTAAATTCCAAGCAGAACAACCACATGTGCATGCACAAGTATACAGCAAAGGCACACGTTGATGTTTTCCTGGCTTGCTTGAAAGCCTTTGTGTCAGGCTCTGGTACAGGCTTTTGGAAGACCCTGGTTGTCACTGTGGGGAAGGGTACCCAGACCTGCTTCCGGCGCAGCGCTTGAAGGGGGAAAGTGTAATTGCAGTTCTGAACAAACATTGAAGCAATTTTAGAGCTTTAGGTGTTGTGGAAACACGTGCATACCACACAAACTTATTTTTTAATTTCAGTGTATACTAGCTGATTTTTCCCCCTGCAAAATTCCTGGGCTTCATTTTGACTCCATGGTCCTCTCTGTCTGCAGAAGGAGCTGGCAGGTGGGCAGTTCTTCACCATGTAAAATTGCATCATGCATTCCCATTTTAACATTTTATTGCAGTGAACCGCTTGTAAGAAGGGTTAGTGACTACCTGACAGACTTTTACACCCTTTTTCTATATTAGATATGGGGTTATTTTTATTGCATTGCAATAAAAAGGCAAAAATTGTGTAGGCAAAATAATGTTTCCGAGACAACTCTGAAACCGCAAGCATCTATTTTAGCCTTGCACAGAAATGGGGGAGGTCAAACAATGTCTGAATTGTTGTTTAACTTCACGTTTCTGAAACCATTGACTAAAAAAAGTTTATCTAAAAAATATATTTTAATTGCTTACTTATCCAAATGTCTTCTATAATAACTACCCAATTTTTTTGATCCAGAGATGCAGAGAGATAGGGTATCCCTTTGCATGGTTCCACGTTTTGTTTCTTGGTAGATGTTAGTCGTGAGACATTTTGGAAATGCTTTACCATTTTGTTTCTGAAGCGTAGGCTGGAAATCATGCTTCAGTGTCTGATAAATGCATGCTCTCCATTTTAAACCTTCTAGACAAATATTTTGGTAACGGTTTATAGCTTTCTTTTGCCCGCTTAAAAACTTCAATGTTCCTGACTGTAACCTTGTTATTGCTCTCTGGCATATTTTTGTTAAAATTTTAAATCCAGTGCAGCCTGGAAAATCAGAAAATCACTCACTTTCTTAACAAGAAAACCCAGGACTGGGCTTTTAGGTTTCTGTCTTTATTTTTCAAAATCAGACTCTCTTGAACTTGGCAGTAGTTGTAGTTTTCATTTTACTTTAGTTGCCCACTCCTCTGTGGCTTGTATTTTATGTTTTCAAGTAAAATGTGAAAGGGGTTGGCAAACTGTATCAAATGAATCGATATATTCTAGAAATATTCCAAATTCCATGGATTTTAAGTTTGTGAGGTGCACCATTTTTAAGTTCTGTAATGCAGAAAAATTTCATCTTGATCCAACACCATCTGTCCTACATGCAGGAAGGAGATGTAATTTTTTTTAAAGTGCTATAATACCAGTTAAACCAGCTCCACTTCATTTCTAACTCCTTTTAGTTCTAATATTTCCAGTCTCAGATAACTCTGAGCACACATCTATGCTTCCTGAACATGCTCACTCCAAACTATACCATGTAATGCAGGCAGGTTATATTCAACTATTTCCCTTTTTTGAATAGTTCTGCCCTCAACAACTCCCACGATATTAATGTGGGCACTGGCACAGGCAGCCAGATGCAAAGTTACTTGAACTTGTGCTTCATATGCAGGAATAGAGTACGTCTGCATGCAGGTGTGAAGGCTCACGGATCTCCAGAAAATTAAAAAGCCATGTCAGTGGATTGTATAAAGTAACAACGGAAGGATTTCCTTTCCTTGTCAGAGCTTTGTTCTAAATGAGCGGTACCCAAGAAGCCCCTTCTGCACACGTTGCAGGGCTCCATACACCTGCTTAAGATAACGATACCTTCTTCAACGCTGCCTGCTCAAGAAACAATATCAACTCCTATCGGTTCGCTAGGCTTTTTGGTTTAAGCAGAAATTGTACAGCAGAAAAAGGCTTTCGCAGCCCTCTCTTGTTTTTGGAAAGAGCAAGGAGGTTTGCTCATGGGATGCCTTTGTCAGACGTGGGACTTCCTTTACCAGTGATCCTGTGCGTGAGCATTTCAGAGGTAGCATGGGATTTATCCTGAGCCGTCTCGTAGCTCAGCAGTGAGGGGGAGAGGGACTTGCAGACTGTCTACCCACTGTATTTAACCACTTTTTTTTTCTTCTTCTTTTTCATCCAACCTTCTGACCAGTTCCTTGGGTGGTTTTCCCCCCGGAGTGGTCACGCTCCCTGTCCTCAGGCGTGCTTTCAGAGGCACTGCCATGGAGGCTCTGGAGACTTCCACCACAGACTTCAAAGGGCCTTTCAGAAGCCTCTTGTAATTTAAGCACTTGGACTGTTTTCCAACAGCCTTGAAATCCTTTATAATTGACTCCACTGTTTTTTTTTTCTTTTCTTTTTTTTTTGAGTGGGAAGGAAGAAGGGCATGGACAGAATAAATACCTAGCAGTAATAAAACCTGCACATGATCCAGCTTCCATTACTGTCCCGTCAGTCTATTTGTGCACTCAGCAGAGGTTGTGAAAGTGTTAAAGACACTCGCCACATGGAGGTCTTTGAGTATCCTCACAGCTTTGGTCATGCATGGAGAATGTAACCACCTCCATTTCATGCTGATGAAGTCATCATATCAGCCTATGTTTTATATATATGCAAATACCTATAATCAAGCCAATTATATACGAGTTGCACATTCAACATCCTTTGTGGGGTGACCTGTCACAGCCGCCACACTGATATTGGCTGAAGCTGTCATGTGCTTTAGCAACTGATAAGAGTCACATGGGAAATGTTTTTTTAATTGAAAACTCATTTCTCAGAATTAGTACTGCAGTTCAAAAGATTTCTCATGATTACTGGTGCGTGTGTCTCACTTTCACAAGTCTTTGTTTCATGGATTAAATCAACTTCCTTCTGTTGACAATTCCGTAGGATATATTTTTTTCCTGGAATATCTATTTTTAAATTTGAAACTCAAAATAAGTAGGTCATACACAGCTTACTGTTTAGAATGCTTATATATATATTTAAAATACACTGAATTATTTAGTTATGAAGTAAGATGAAACACAAGATGTCAGGGGAAAAAAATCTCATTACCTTGCAGTGTCAACCAAGGAAGCTTTGAATTGCTTGTCTTTTAAATTAGTATCCTGCAGCTTCAAGAATATGTTCATATATAAAATGAACATACCTGCTAGTTTAGATTGTAGATACAATGTGTGATTAATATGTACTTTAATTTATATTCTTCCTTATTTGCCAAAAATACCCATGCTAGTGCTTTATGTGCATAAACACAAACCATACAAATGAGCAGGAATTCCTGTGCCTAATTCATATGATTTGTCTTCTTGCTTAATAAAACAACTGTGCTCAAAATGACATGAATAGCCACACGTCCCTCCAACTCTCCATTTCTTGGAAGACTGAAAGCTTGAATTACATCGTCTCCAAGGGAAGGGGAGAAATTATTCCCTCGCGGAGAAAACAGACTGCTGTTTGTTCCTGCTGCTTCTTAAACTGAGTCCTGGCAGTTTGGTGCCGGAGTCCACGTAGCCACATGACTCATTTCTTTTCACCATTGACCTCACACACACTGATAAGGAGAGATGATGGAGGAGACCCCAGGTGACAACCTTCTCTTGCACTCCAAACAGTACCTGAGATCCACTTAGCAGTGATTCAGCTGTTACCTGCTAGGGGCTGCAGGCTTCTTGATGAGACTCCCTGGTCGATGACCATTGATCTTTATCCATTTTAAGGAGAAGATTAGCCAGTGCATACAGCAGCTTCTGCACTGTGCCCAGGGCTGAAAGACGGGTCAGGGAGAGGAGTCAAGAGATCTGAGAACCCCACCACAACAGCTGTACTGCATTGCTGAAATCATTCATCTCATCAGTAGCCTGTCTCTGCTCCATCACCCACCAGTTATGGATGGTTAGGGGAAGAATACAGCACAAGTCAGGCGTAATGTGACTCTGCCCCTCATAGAGCCTCCTAGTTTCTGAAAGTAAGAGGCATAAGTCATTTTATATTTGGTCCAACATATGTCTGGACCTCCTTTTTCTATAGATCCTTTTTTGCAGCTGATCTTACTGTTGTCCTTTACAACAGGCTGGAGCAATAAGTTCCACACAGAAGTTATGTGCTGTGTAGAAAAGTACTTCTTTCTTCAATTCCTTTTAAATCTGCTGCTTGATAGTTTCCTTGGGGTACCCATTTCTCCTATTCTGTTAAATGGGAAACCGTTGTATCGGTATGTATCTGCTATTCATGATTACATAGAAATCTATCATATCTCCTGGAGGGAACTTGTCTTCATAGACTTTCAGTATACAGAAATGTTTCCACAGGTCTGTTCACCCTCACTGTTATCTCCCTGATACATCTTCTCTAAGGTGAGGTGACTACCACTAAGTACACCACAGGATGAGGCTCCCCACGAATTTATATGATGTTGTAGGTATGAGGTTACCCATTCCCTCCTAATGATTCCTACTATCCGTTTGCTTTTGGCTTCTGATTATTTCTAATTATATTTCGTAGGCTTAATCCCAGTAATTCACACATTTTTCTCTTCTTGAATTGCAGTAGGTACATTATTATATAAAAGAGATGAGTAGAGATGATTTTTCATGTTGTTTTAATGTTCTTTTGCCAGACTGTGATGTTTACCACAGCTCAGTATTTAACGTTATTCTCTATGGAGGAGACATTTGAATGCAACCTCTTGGGACAGGTCCTTTCTTCAGAGAAGATGTGAATCTCTATCATTAATGGATTTGCTCTTCATCCTATAGCTTTTTCCAACAAAAACATGAGTGAGCTAGTAATGATATGCAACCAACCTTGCCAGGAGTACAGAAGAGCATTGTCAGATATTAATCAAAACGACCATGTAGGTCAGAAAGAAAATCGGTGGTGCCCAAGCAATTGTCAGCCTCTATACTTCAAAAAGATGTACAATCTCAGTCTAGCCAAATTCAACATGTGTTTTCTAAGCTGTCTTTTTTGCTCATATGGAACAAGCTGTTTGCATAGCCTGGTGACCTATGAAAGCAAGAAGGAGGGAACACAGGATCTATTTAATCATCAGAAAGGAAGGAAAACATCGTGTTCTTAGGAATCTTCTGCTTTTTTTAAAAGGATAATTCAATAGGATGGGTAGCACGCTAGCTGAAGATCTACATTCAGTTCTCTTCACTGCCATGGACTGCCTGCATGACTTTTGGCAAGTCACACTTATTATATTTCCTCATGTACTAAAATAACTATAATGAGGATATGATGCTATGATGTTGATGATCACTCACTACTTTAGATGGAAACATTTAAATGGGATATTGCCGTTGTCTTATATGGAAGAGCAATGAAAATGGTCTTGCATTCTGGCCTCAAACTGAAGGAGACAAGGGCTACTGCGTATCAAACACCTCATCTAAATGATAGATGGGTAGATGGATGTGTTGAGCCTATAATTTCCATGGCTTTTGCAATATGTGGGTAGTATGTGCTTTGAGAAACAATTTCATCAAAACTCCATCCCAGTGCCACTTAGCAAGACCTATGTATGTGTGCAAATACGAAAAGGTGAAATACTTACTGTATTAGTGGCTTTAGGAAAGCGAAATCTCAGATACCATTGCTTCTGTAAAGTCATCCTTCTGTAGTTCTGCTCTCTGAAATGAGTATTTATCTATTATTTTTTGTAGCGTAGGTCCCTCCTTTAAAGAATGATTTTTTTTTTAAATTCATATTTCTTCTGAATTGCC
>NW_008825285.1:13256-15474 GCF_000699105.1 Pygoscelis adeliae
AGAAAGATTTATATAAAATGGTGATTTGCCATCAGTTGGCCTACGGTTGGGAGCCAAAGAGGTAGGAGTTTGGGGATAAATCATCTTCCTTGTTTTTCTTACAAGATAAAATTGTGATGAGTAACATGTCAAAGCCTTCTGTGCCTATGACCAAGAGTTTCTTACATGGGTTTGTGAAGTATGTGGAAATGTCTTTTCACTATCTAGTGTTTCATTTAGTTTATTTCACGTTTAGTAAGTCTCTTTTTGCATCCATCTTGAGTGCTGAGTGTAATCTGGAGAAAAGACTTCTGTTGTTAGTAAAGTCATGAGGGGAAGTTAGAGCAGTTCCCTTGTGTCCTGCTGTGGTAAAATTTGGAGTGTAAATCTCAGTATTCGTTCTGGAACTGGAACTAGAATGCAGTAGTAGTTTCTAGTTTTTAGAAAGAATAACATGTAAATTGTATAGAGAGATTTACAGAGGAGAACTCATTCACATCACAAAATTAAGTCACATTTTTCAAGCACATTAGCATTTATTTCTGTGAGAGCAAATTACAGATGCAAGTAAGTACATAATAGTACACAGAAAGCTGAGTTTTCAGAGGCTTTTTTTTGAGTCAGTACTGGGATTGCTGCTTGCAAGAAACAGAGGCTGTAGCTGAAAGAAGAGGAAATGTAATACTAAATTAGGTTTGTATAAATGAGAACACAGCCAGGCTCCATGTTGTCCAATGTAACATTGTTATTGAAGCTTTGCAACCTCTTGAATTTTCATGAACAAAAGAAGAAAAGTGTTGTTTGCTGAGGTTCATAGATCTGCAATCCATCTCCATCGCTCTCCTGAACTCTCTATCCGTGCAGCTTATTTTTTCTCAGGCAGAACCAGAGACTTCATCCTGTGTCTTGCTTTTAAGTTTAAGAAGAGAGCAGCAGCAGAGTTCTAATCTTAATGTCTTTCAGATTGGCCAGCTCAGCAGTGCCTGGAGTACAGCGGGAGTAGACCGAAGGTTGTCTCTGCCTGTAGCTGAAAGAGAACAGTTGGAGGTTAAAAGGAGGAGCTGTAGGTGGTTTAAATGCCATTTGGGTCCCAAGGTTACATCTAGGTTCCCCCGTCCCCCCTTTCCTCACTGTCGTAGAATATAAGGTAGTTTTGTTCTATTTTTAAGTTTACTATGGCTCTATGTCAGACTTTCTCAATGTCTGACAACTGTAACAGAGACTTTCCATTTTTATTTAACTTATTTCCATTTATTATAAATAATGTATTGATTTATTATTTATATATTTACTTTATATATAAAATAAATATATAATGGAATATATTTATATTCCTTTATTATATTACTTTCCACTATTATCAGATCACCAGTGCAGCCCATAGCTTTGCAGAAGGCTGCAGCCCAAGTTTTACCAGATTCTGTTAGTCCTGCGTTGGTAGGGTAGCCAGGAAAGTAAGTAGCCTGCTTACCTGAGGATCTTTCTAGGATTTACCAGTTAGGAGATTTGCTGGAAACTGTGCAAACACGCTGCATGGGAGCAATACCTGGTGAATCCATCTCTGAAGATTCACCAGTGGATTAGCCATGCCCTGCAGTCGCTGCATGAGGAGAGAGAACTGCCAAAGTTCCTGCTTTAGGAGGACAGTCAAAGGGGAGAAAGGGTCACAAGGCAGTCAGGTCACAGGTTCAGCTTCATGTGGAAACCTCGTGGTTGAAAGCTGTGCCTGCCTGCAGGTTTGGATGTGGAAGTCCAGCTCCTGTGTACTCCGTAGTAGTAACATCACTGCGACCCAGGGGAGGCTCCAGCAGTAACTTGGCAAATTCTGAGATAAAAGCAAGCCGTGCCATTTTCTGTAGGACAAAGAGATAAGGTCAAGAAGAGAGGACTCTGTAAAGTTGTGGGTGCACTCTGGTATAGTCCTGAAGAAAGTCCATTGAATTGACTCTTATTGGGAAAGAGAATTCAGAAAATGACAAGGAAAGTATCAATCAAGCAACATTTTGGAGGTGGGAAGGTGGTAGTGAGGCTCGGGACAGATCTAAGATACTCTCTGGTCAACAAAATTACTGAGTTGAATTTCAGGGATGCATGTTTGGGTTTTATGTATTTTAACTAAGGCCTATGTCCCACCCTGTAATCTTCACATACAGTGTTAAATACTTTGGCTGCATTAGGGCAGTGATTTCCCTTGGGAAATGAAGGATACCTTCCTGCATCTCCTTCTAATCATGCACAG
>NW_008825285.1:15527-47353 GCF_000699105.1 Pygoscelis adeliae
TATAGTAGAAAGAAATTAAGTAAGCCTCTTGATACACTCTGAGAGTGGAAAGAGAGCGAGCGTTACTGCAATACATCTGGTATTCCCAACACATACAAGCAGAAGTGAACCATGGCCTTGGTGTACCTGGAAGAAACATGGGCTTGTCTTTCATTACGTTGAGTCCATGGTGAAGGTCATTCATCTGTCATATGGAAAAAAAAATTGCGATTGCTCTCCAGTGACTTCACTGATACGGTAAAAATGAATCCAATCACCTTTTTGATTAGGTGACTAAAAGACAAATAAGCTGAGCTGCTTTTTTTCTGTAATTTCTTCATACATATGTATGCAGAGTGTAACTTCTGAAATAAGCCATTATGCAATGCCTGACTTTGCAAAAACTTGTGATTTTTAAAGGGGCTGCTTGACATACAGCTTGCAGAGGTTAAAGAGTAAAAATGTATACACAGCCTGATTTATAAAACTCAGGGAAAATGTTTTTTCATAGTGGAGGTACAAATGTGCTGTTTGTTATTATGTATTATTTATATTACAGTGGTACTTAGAAGCTGCAGAGAAAAGTGCTCTTCCAGGCTCTGTGTGACCTAATATGGCTCTGATAGTGCACCTGAAACTGCGGAATAGACCAGCACTAAACCATGATGGTTTCTTGATCTGAAGAAGTCAGAGTCTCAGTTTTGTAAATTAATATAATTTAACAGAAAGACATTTCAGTGTTTGTCCCTGGGAGCTGTTAGCTTTACAGAAGCTCTTTTGGCAGGCGGAAACTTAACCTAATAAAAACATTGCAGTCAATATGTATTTTTTTCAAATTTAGACTTGTATCCTTGTTGTTCATGCTCCTTCCCTTAGTCAACTATTACCAGCAGTGGCCCACTGGTACGTAAAGATACCTACAGAGCCGCTCCTGAATTCCCCCCAATTTTTCAGGGCATCAGCCAGTCTTACCTGGACGTGCCTGCAGTATACATGTAATCACAGCCCTAGTTGCAGCTTTAGTATCCTCTCGTATTTCGAGCCCTTTCAGTGTTTACAAGTCCAAAGAGTTAGTGATTTTCTGTTGTAGCATAATTTTGTGCAAAAGGAGTCTCAGAAACCTTTACACAAGACAAATACTTAAATACCAGTGCAAATGCAAGTTGAAAAATGAAGGACTTCAGAGATTTCAGGAATTTATTCCTCCAGTTTACTGAGGTGGGTACTAATTTCATGTCGGTGCTCATTGATATAACATTTGCATTTGGTTTTTTTACAGTAATCCTGTATTTGTGCAGAACTCTTGTATAGGAGTAGCCATGTCTAAAGAAACCAGCAAATATTTTGGGTGTAGAGGCTTGGCTGCATTGCTTTTTAGATTTAAATGGAAACTGTTCTGGGATTGTTTCTTCCAGCTTCTTGAATAAGAAATAAATTGATAGCCACTGGGGAGAAGATGTGCTGTTAGTCTGTTTTGGACTGCTACAGTGCTCTCTCTAGTTTCAGCTCTCGAGTCTCTCTAATTTCAGTCCCCTGTATATATATCTCTCTCTATGTATTGAATTTCAGAGAAATAAAGAAAAGGAAACTGTATGTGCTCATCAGATTTAAAATCACAGAATACTAAGATATTTAGAAATATTTATACATCAGCCACTACATTAACCACTTTTTGCAGAGAAGTTTTAGGGAAGGTTAGTAAGAGTGTGGTGCATGCAATGTTACTTTTGTTGTTGAAAGATTTGGAACAGAATCCTAACAAGAAACAAGAGGAAAAGGGATTCTTTCTTTTGTCAGCTACAGTCTTCTTTCGAACTTTGAGGAAGCAAAAATATGTCTTTGTTCTTCTCAATCTCTTCAACTTTCTTATTCTTCTGGTTTTAATATTTTCAAACAAGATAGGCTTAGACTGAAGTGGATGTTCAAATCACTCTGCTTCAATCCAGGGAGCGTTTTGGGGTAGCATAATGTTTGACTGAAAAGAACCAAAGAAGTTGTGCCGTCCTAAAGAAAAAGTTTACATTTTACATGAGAGCCCTTCAAAGTCAGAACTAGGCAGCCAAGGAAAACAGAGGGGGAACTATAAAGCAGAAAAAACCAACCAACCAACGGAAAAACTCAGTCCTAATGATGACATAATGATTGATGATACTAAAATCGCAAGCATCATAAGGAAAGCTTTTATTAATATAGAAGTATGTGTAATATAGAATTAAATAATACATACAGTATTATAAATTTTAAAGGAGAAGTTTTGTTTTTATTCTGATGTATGAAGTACTCCAAACATGTTCTGTGTGGGATCTGTGTGTCAGGATGAATAGTTCCTAACTTTTCTTTTAAACCTCTGGCCTTTGACCGCTTGAGTCTTAACCTTACTGTAAAATCAGATCTGTCAAGTTTTCTCAGTTAAATGTTACTAATCTCTGCTTTTGGGAGCTGATAATATGTTGTATAAAACTCACTGTGGGATACAAGTTTGTATTTCAGGTTTTTTAGATGGAAGCAGTCAGGTCAGAAGAGAGACGTGAACATGGGTGTCAGTAGTTGGGGTAGGTGGGCAGCGCTGTGCTGGGCTGGTGGCTGGGAGCTGCAGGCTGCGAGCGCTGGGAAACCCCGGGCAGGAGCAACGTTCTGAGTGCTTCTCCCTGTGCTACCCACCGCCTCGCCTCACCCGCGGGGGAACCGGCCTGTCACTGTGATAGCGGGATGAGAATGATGAATGGCATGGAAAAAATCTGTATCTAAAGCATGTTGAAAATCTGGAATTAATTACCTTTCAAGGAGCCAAACGAGGAGGAACTGACAAAAGTGTGTCAAATAATGAGTGCCGCAGAGAAGGTATGTCATGAACTTTTCATGGCAGAGGGTAAAGGGATATTTAATTAACTTAAAAGTTGGCAAATTCACACCGAGTGTAATTACATTGTGGAATTAATTCTTCATAGAAAGTTATTGAGGCCAAGACTTCAGCCAAGACTTGAGTAAGATTCAAAATGGGATTCCAGTTTTATCTGGGCAGCAAAAGATACTCTGAGCTGTAGCAGTGAATGCCAGAAGGCTTTTGCAATGTCATGCTCTGAGGTTTCGGTGAGTCTCTAATAGCTTTTGATCAAATGACGCTGCGAGGAGGAGGAGGATAGATTATTTACATTTTCCACTTCAAACATTTTACCTTACTCTGTCCTCTGAGTAGCAACCTCCTTAAGTGGTGAAAGACATGAAAGAGCATTGGAAGGGATCCAGTGTGACCATTCCTCCATTTCTGACACTGGACGGGACCCAGTGTGATCATTCCTGTGTTTCTTACACTCTTCCAGCCATAAAAGTTAATAACTACCTCTTCAGACATCCAAAGCATGACGTTATTAGAGATGTGGCAAAAGCCATTATTAGTCTTCTGGAATACACAAAGATGCTGTATCTTCCCATCTTACACGTACAGGTTTTCAGATACCGCTCACTATTTTAATTATATAAATAGGGTGGGAATCACCTTTTAGTTAATGAAAGCATCTGATTCTAGTTGTGCTGTCCATGTTTGAATTATACAAATGAAGATTGTAGTGAAAACTGAGACGTTCAGATGGGGAGATAGGCTTTGAACTGCTACCATGATAAGAAATCATACAGTAGTGCTGACATCAGATGAAAACCGTGAGGCACTCCTATGGGGGCCAGACAGTGAAACTTCCCAGACTGTGTGCAGAAGGGAGCAGTTGCGAGGTCTGATGTCAGCCTCGGCCCTGGAAAGCCTTAGCTGGACAGCAGCCGATCCATGAGGGTGTTAGAATGAGCAATATCTGAGATTGTAGATGATTAATAAAGGTAAATTAAAAAAGGTGATAAGCCTTGCGAGCATTAAACAGCAAAGGGGTGATTAAAGACCTTTGCAATGCAGCTCTAGGGTCATCAGTTCTGAGTGTGGCCAGCCAGGGCTCAAGTGGTGCATGGTCACCTGGACACGGCCACCCATGACCTGAAGCAGAGCCGAGCAGCTGATAAATTGCAAGGTAGAAAAGAATGAAGATCACTGAAAATGTGATTCTGACACAGCCTTAAGGCATCAGAGCCCACTGGAAAGAAGAAGGGAGAAATGAATATCAAGTCTGGATTAGAAGTAAGCAGAAGAAAATAAATGCATGGCTTGTGCCTAGTATTTCAGGATTATCAAGTTATTTCTTAAGCATCACCTGGGCCACCAGCTGATCTGAGTGGGTGTATTCCTTTGCCGATGTGGACTTATGGTCAGAGGAGGTCTGTTTGGACGTATGGATCTGCCTGTGTAGGACAGCAAGCAAAGGTACAACTTCAGCTGATCCTTCATCCATGACTTTGTCAGGTTTAAGTGAACAATTGCCCACCCAGTCTGGGCACTCGGATTAGCAGTATTTGGCTGCCAAATAGGTGCTTGAAGACACAACTGCAGGACTGAGGATCTTGGATTTCAGTGTACAAGTTTGAAGGATGATATGTGCATGTTGCTCACATGCATTTCTGTCCAAAACAATTACCTGTACATGTTATCTGAATTATGCTGGAAAGTCAGTGTTTTGTGTATATTTACAACAGGTTGTAAATCCTACCTTAATTCTTACATTCTTAATTTCTTTAAAATGGTTACCTTCCCAGGCTCTGCTAGTCCTATTTCCCAGCTAGGACTTAATGACAGAGTATTAAATGAAGTCTCTTGTTGCTTTTCTGCATGTTAAGTAATCTTTATTGGCACTTCTAAAGTATAGCTGTATTGTAACTGTAAAAACAAATAGACTGATGGCTTTTGTAAGGTGTGTTATTGGTGTTCCTTCGGTCCTCAGGCTGGCATGTTTGCTGATTACCTACTGATTCACAAAATGAAGTAAGCCACAAAGGGAATTCCTGCAAACCAGTGAATTAAGAAACATTTGTGATAATAATTAGCTACTTGTCGCTCATGACAATTGAAGAACAAGAGCAGAACAGTATCTGTTTTGACATGTTGATACAAACATGCGTTCATGGACTTTTCTCAAAAACCTCTCCTTCCAAACCAGCAGCCCACCTCCAGTGCTGAACTTTATCATCTTGGGAAATTACCTTTGCTAATGCCTGCCTGTTAGAAAGGCATTGCTCGTTTTGTCTTCTAGTGCAGATGAAAATGAACGCTACTCAGTAAAAGTTTGCTTGCTTTTATTTTATTAAGTATAGCTGTGATTTAATTCCAGCTTCTTTTTTAAAAGAACTCTATATTGCATGAAAGAATGTAACAAAGATGTGAAAGCAGTGGCTTCTTTATTATTTTTGAAATCTGAGGGAAAAAGCTACAGAAATCACAGAATAACCTCATTAACATATGAAATAAATCATGAACTGAGGAAGAAAAGAAAATGTTTGCACATCTGGCTTACTGCAGCAAATTTCTGTATCTTGATCAAGAGTAGTTGTAAGCTGGAAATGGAGAAAAATAAGAAGGATGAGAGTGTGGAGATGTGGTTTTCCAACTGCGTAGACGTGTGTGCCTTGGACCTAGCAGGAGCTTGCAGATTTCCAGGAGCCATATTTCACAGGCACTGGAGGGTAATGCCTCCTCTGAGAACAGCTGCTGTGTGCTAACATCAGTATGAGCTGTCACGTTAGGTCTATAATAATGTCACGGACCTTTAGGAGCCTTTGGAGGTGCTACAGCAGGGAAAAAATGGAATTGTCAAATATTGTGAAAGCTGTGGAGAACAGGGACAGCGATCGTGTCTTGAGGTAATTGAAGGTATGCAGCTATTTTTCCTTTCGAGTTGTTTTGCAGGCTTAAGAGAGTTAGGATCTGAGTCAGCCTTTGGGTAATAGAAGTCCTTGAGTCAAAGGATGCATATTTTCAGTGCTTCATAAACACTTTGCCCACATAACAGGACAACAGCGAGCTGCTTTTGGGCTTTTCTGTTCTTTTAGTAACATGCTTGGAATCAAGTTGAGTAACCAGACGATGTTAATTCATCTTGCTGTTTGAGGTCCTTCTGGAACAAAGTGAGAATATGACATGAATACATTTATTTCTTTGAAGAATGGAATTTCAGTACTTTGGTTCATGCAGAAATTATGCTAGCGACAGTTTTCAAATGTAGTTTTTTCCATAGAAAAGATGAAGTGATCTGGGTACCTTATTAACATGTAGTGCAGTTCAAGAATTGTGGATGCCTTTAAATAGCTGCTCGTTTTATCGTATCTGGCTGTTGGATCAAATAAGCTGTCAACAAAATGTATTTCAAAGTATCAGCCTAAATTGCATTTGCAGACTGTAAAATAAGGATTAATTTTTTTGATTTCTTGAGACTAGAGACAGATTTCTTTTACTCTGCATTGCCAGGACAGGCATATTCTAATATTTATAATTGGAGATAGGTCAATTTGTTCTGCGTACATCTTCCTTAGTTTTGAGGCCCAGATTTGGTTAAAAATCTGAACTGGGTTTTCTTTGAATTGCAAATTAATTGCAGTGAATAATTAGTTATCTCAGGTTAGTAGGAAAATAAATACTTCCAGGAACTGCACAGTTTGGGAAGTCTTTATCTTTTTAGAAACAGTTTGGATAGTGGTTATTTATTATATATTAATAACAATGGAAGAAAAACTCAGTTTAATTTACTGAAATAGGCAACTAGATAATATCAGCACTGGAATACTAAAAGCAAAATACTGGTGGGGAAAAGTCCAGTGATAAGAATTTGTAATTCTCAAACAATAAGTGGCATTACGAGATTTAAGAGTAGTGACTAGTAATGATGTTTAGGAATGGGAAGAAAAGGTGATCTGAGCCACATGTCTAATTTTAATGGCGTGGGATACTTCAGGTGCATTTTGAAGGAAATTTAGTGAAAGACAGGGAGGTAAATGGAAAACTTGATAAAATACAACCTGAGTTATCTTTGATAAGGTAAGTTGTACAAGACTGGCCTGATCTCTTCCTTTGTTAAGGTAGCTGACTTTTTTAGACAAATGAAGTTTGTCTACCTGGAGGCCAGGAAAGCTTGTGGTACAGGGTTAAATGGAAAAGAATTATTTCAAGATTAAAAGATGCAGATCAGTGGCAAAATTGCAAAAAAGCTGAAGAGGATGCTATAACAGCTTGGAATAAAAAAGCAGTCCAGCTGAATTTAATTTCAGATGGAACTAAATTGTTTTCTGAAAGCGTTTGACATGCTCTCCTACAATACAGGGGACTGGACTCAGTGACCCAGAAGTTGGCGTGTACGTGTCAGACACCTTTAAAGACCTCCTGAAAGAAAAGGTTAGTAAAATGGGAGGTCAGTTTTTCCTCAAGTGAAAGTGAGCAGTGAGGTTTATGACTAAAAGTATAGTCCGTCCTTCCACGAAGCTTCTTCAGTGAAGGCATCACTTTCACTTTGCTCCGTTTATTCTGCATGCAGCCTCCGTGTTCTGTCTCACCGGTCAGCAGTTTGCCAGTGACCTGCAGTGGGACAGAAGTAGTAACTCAGATGATCTGCTTCGGAGCTGGTGTCTAATGTTATGCTAAAGTGAAGTTCTGAGGCACAAAACTATGAACGGATTTCCTTGGAAAGACAGCGTCAATATGTATATGCTATGGTATTACGGTTCAGAAATTCCTGAGCGTGGTGTTTTCTGTGTCTAGCAGTATTATCAGAATTACTTTTCAACTGCGTGAGAGATAGAAGAGTAACACAATTTTGTACCTGTTTTGGGTTATTTGGACTGTGGGGTATGGGTCAGAGAATATTGATTAGATCCATAAAATGCACCTGAATACTAACCTTTGCTGTGTCTAAGTGTAAGTGCTCTTCTGCTTAGTGAAACCTATGTTCCCAGGTAAAATAACATTAGGGTCCATCACAGCCATCTTAGCAAGAACGTAATTGAAAGCCAGGAAGAAATACTGTAGAAAGAGGTATGGTTTTTGGAAATTTAGGTGACTCATTCCATGCTTTGGACCATCTCCAGCCTGTCTCACAGAATACAACTGGAGAAGATGCCTTCATTTAACGCACATGTTAGAGCACATAAAAGTAAACTGCCTTTCTCCTCCAGAGATCTGAAGCAACATCTCACCTCTTAAGTAAATCCATCGGTAACTGTCTTTCAAAGGGCATTCTAAGAAGGGAACTCTAAATAAAGTAGTTTTATTTTGCACAGAATAGTTAAAAATCTGCTGAGACAAGGAAGATGTAAACAACTGCTTAATGTTGTTACTAGAGCACTCGTCACTCAGAGGAAGGGTGTTCACTTTGATTGGCTGTTCTTGCATAGCAGGAGATTCGACTGGGTGTCTGAGAAGGTCATTCCCTTTTGTATGCTTTCAAAATGAGTATGTTTGTATACTTTAGATTCTTTTTGGAAGAAACTGAAGTTATTTTACTCTTGTTTGGAAGCTTGAAAAAAGAACCGGAGTTACTGGTGACTGGAATGGAGGTAACAGGTGTGTGGGTTAGGTTGTTGGGAGAACAACCTAGCCTAACAACCTGTTGTTGTTTTGTTCTGCTTATCAGAACTTGTAGATGTATGGAGGCTTTCTAGAGCATCACATAGCATGGTTCACATTAATTACTCTTGGGCACTCTGAGCTTATGATAGGGTTGCGTTTCAACTGTTGGAAATACAAAAGCAGATGGTAGGTGTATCAGGTGTTTATGGGCAATAGGCGTTTATGATTCTTGAATGCTGGCGACGGAGTTTGTGATTGAGGGGGTTGAATTGAAAGTAGTAGAAAGCAACTTATTGACTGGACTTAGTAAATTAAGTACTCTCATTTCAACAGAAAAATGTGAATATTGTCATGGAAGACACGTTCCCTTCATAAATGATTACTTTTTTTTTTAATTCTTCAAAATCATATGTGTCATGTAACAAAACATGGCGTACTAAAATGGTAAACCAGATTATTGAGCTCGATGATCTCCCAAGTGATGCATTTTTAAAGACATTATGGTCACTCAGCATAGTCATTACAGTAATTCACGTCCCAGTTCACAACTACTTACAACTCCTCAATATTCTTCCACAACCATTAGCGGTCTTCTAATTGTTTGAAAAGGAGTATTCCTGCTTCAGTTTCCCTGGTAGTAGTTAAGAAATCTGGGCTTTTCTGCATTTGCATCCCGCTGTCAAAGTATGTGGAAATTTGCATTTGCATGAAGGAGTTTTTTTTCCCAGAAGAGGTTCTATTTTTACAAAAACTGGGGGAAGAGATTTGGACATTTTGGCATTCTAATACTATAGTACAAATGCTCTAAATACCTATTTTTTAAATCAACTTAATGTCTTTAACCCACATTAGGGTAAAATAAAATTATTTTAGATTGTGCTGAAGCACTTCTATTATTGACTAGCATAACTAATCTCAAACACAAAAGCTTTATGGTGAACCCAAGTCAAAAGGGAAAAAGTTGCAATGTATCAGGTAAAAGCTGTTCTTTTATGGTTTTTTTCCCCAGCATATGAAAATGGAAGTTCCAGATTTTTGTTCTAAATTGAAATTTGGGAAGAGCTCTGCAGTCATACTGTGGTGCATTAAAATACTGGAAGCAAAATTATGGATGACGGATTTGGAAATCTTTTGGTTTTTAGAAGATTTGCATTCTCTTCCAAGAAGATTAACCCATTTGGACTTTTCTAGTTAAAATTAGTAATAGCCAATGTAGTGAAAAAATAAATAGTGAAGAATACAAGGTCACAAGCAGGAGAGTTCTTTTCATAGGCTGCTTCCTAGAGAAGTGGCAAAATAAGAAATTTCCCTGTTAATCAACTTTATCATTTTACTTAGATATTGCAGGTTTCTCCTTTTGGAAAGCCTGGGTATATTTTTCTGCCCAGAGGACGAAATATGCTTACAGACTTGTTCGGATAATGTATTTTCAATTTTGTTTTATACATCTATTATATGTTCCTCCTTCAAGATTCCTCCTCCTCCTCCTCTCAGTTTTTTTTTTCCAAGACATTTTCCGGGCTGGGAAAATTGGGACACAAATTTGTGCAGTACCCAGCGCAGCGCAGCATTTATGGAAATGTCTGATTTGCTCTGAACTGTAAATTCTAAATAATGATAAGTGGAATTACTGCTGTAATTATCTTTCTTTAGGGAACATTTCTAACTTGAAATATAAAGCCTGTCTATTAAATAACATTTATCAGGAATGTTTCCTTAGGCATACTTTTCAGAGTTGTATTTTATTTTTATCTT
The DNA here is from genome assembly GCF_000699105.1 of Pygoscelis adeliae. Taxonomy (NCBI): domain Eukaryota; kingdom Metazoa; phylum Chordata; class Aves; order Sphenisciformes; family Spheniscidae; genus Pygoscelis; species Pygoscelis adeliae. The sequence goes on from NW_008825285.1 coordinate 25,690, forward strand.
GAGCAAGATCTGACTCTGCGCGGTTTGTGTTAGAGACAGGGAGAATAACTAGAACAGGCAAATGCCTCATAGGCAACAGGAAAGCGAGTGGAGAGATGAAAGATGAGCTTCCAGCAGCTGCAAAAAGGATATACACTTCAAGAGTGCTCTATAAGCCTTATAAAGCAATAAAGGAAGGAAAACAACATTATGAAGGGTCCTAACAGCCATAAAATTCCAAAAATGGCAAGGATTGCTTTCATTACATAAAGTGTTCGTTAAAGCTTTAAATAATGAAATAAACTCTTGACACTGAGAATGGAAACCTTCACTGTTCAACCAGCCTCTGTTTACTTTACAATAAGCCAGGCCATAAAAGCAGTGCCACACAAATACTCCGTTCTGGGGGGCTCCGGGATGCCCGAGGACCACACAGTTCTCCGGCTTCAAAGGAGCAGGGTCTCCAGCAGCGCGCCCGGCTCCTGGCCTGCCGCCACGCCGCTGGCAGCCGCCGCTGGTACTCAGCTCGGCCGAACGGTAGAAAGTCTGAGTCAGAAAATCCCCAGGATTGTTTTCATCAGCTTAAATTAGGTGTTTCGGGGTTCTTTTTTGGGGGAGTTTTTTTTTGCTTTTTTCTTTCTTTTGAAGCCCAGGCATATTTTGGGTATTGGAAAAATGTGCTGAAGACTTTGGGACCAGAAAGTAAGTGGGGAAACTCATTAAGGAGTCTTCCGGGATTCGAGGTGGAGATACTCAAAAATGTCTTCTATGTAAAATGATTTACTGCTCACTTGTTTTAAAATATAGAATTTGAATTAAAATTAAGAACTTAGCAGATTATACAACAGGTATTTAATTTGTCTATCAAAAGAATGGGAAGAAAATATTTATTTTGAACCAGAATATTTCTAAAATTCAAAAGACCTTGTATCTGTTATTTTAGCAGTGCTAATATAGTTTATCTTATCTGTTAATAGCATAATCTGTTCAAATATTTTTTCCTGAAGTAGAAGCCACTTTAGAAAACATTATAAGCTGTAAAGTACACATGGAGTACTCTTCCTTATCTGTCACTGAAATTCAGCCATTTTCTGCTTTGCTTGCAACATACAGGAACAAAATGTGTCCTTGGAGAAAAAAAAGAATTCAGCTATATGTGGGTAAAATTATCATTGAAACCTTTACGCTACAGCATACTCCCCTTAAAGGCACTTGAGCAGTACTGTAATTTAAGATACTGTTTTCAGTGAAAATGTGGGATGCCATTAATTTTTCTGCCTAGTGCCATAGTTTACCGTTTGTTTCTTCGTCATAGTTCTGAGTAGTTTTCTAAGCAGCTGATGAGGTTAAACATCTTTTTTAAAAGACATTGGAAAAGAAAACAGCTTCTGATACATATTTTTGTGTTCATGTATGTGTTACATGAGATAAATTTGTGCAGTTTTGATATCTCTGTACTTGCACCGTCCAAAATGAAATCCTTTGTCTCTGGGCATATTTTTGGGAGACCAGACAGGGAGACTGTCTGCATCATGAGTGGGAGAAGTAAATGAGTCACAGTTCTCTTTATGAGGAGCTTTGTTTCATTCAAATCCCTCTTGCCAAGATGCTGACACTGAATTTGAGTCATCAGCAATAAACAAGTCGTACAGAAAATTGAATCTTTAGAGGGCAGAAAATCATGGGCAAAGGAAAGGCACTCACCGGCGAGCTCTCTCTTAGTCTGTGTTTGAGAGGAGTTATTGATTGCCTTATTTCCCGTGGTGGATTTTTCCATAAGTGCCTTAAAGTAATTCAAAGTCCCAGTCTGAAATTTCATTTCGAAACATGGCATGTGTAGTGAAAACCAGCAGCATCAGTCAGGCTTCAAGATCACTAAAATGAAACTGAGTTTTCACCGCACTAAACAGGGTGATTGTAGTCCCTGGTTTTATAATTAGGTTTTTACCTGCGCTGTGTCCTAAAAGACTGAGATCAGTAAGAAGTACCGGCATCTTCCAGAAAAAAGGAAAGATTTGGTGAAGTTTATCTTGTGTTGGGTTTGGTTTAGGTTTTTTCACTGTATAATGCAATTATCTTTTGCTTGAATAAATTTACTTCATATATCATGGTAGCAGTCCATCAGGACTGGACATGTTTGTGTTCAGGAAGTGATAATAGATCAGCTAATATGTATTTCAATTGAAAGGGAAACTTTTATACTATATCAACTTTAAGTGTTTTACTTTCATGAAAGTAGCACAGCACCTTATTTGTCTATGGTACCAGCGTTTCTAACCACTCTCAGCTTTTAAAGTGTAAATGCTTTAAAGAAAGGTGGTAATGTACAAATTTTTTTCATGTGGAAGTATTTTCACATTTAATAACCTTCCCCTCAACAAAATGCTAAAAAGTCAATATTTTGCTGATTACCTAAAATGTGCCTTTTTATTATTTTCATTTTAAGGTGTAATTCCATGATCAGTCTAGGACATGACATATAAATGGATGGAGCTGACTAATGGAGGGGCCAGGAAAGGGGGTAGGATAATGGAACGACTTCAACATTTACGGGCATTTCTTCCTCCTCAAAATGTCTTGTACAACGTGGAGTGTCCCAAGGGGCTCTCTATTACCTAGAGTTCCTTCTTCCCTTGTGATGAGCGTGTGTGCTGTGCTTATGTTGCTCTGAGCTGCCTCCCCCAGCTTTGCCCCGTCGTCTTTGTAAAGAGGCAGAAATCCAACACTGTTGAAGAAAAGAGAAAAATACAGTAAATTTTCAAAGAAAATGGAGGGTATAATGCAAACAGTAGCAGTTGTGGTGAGCATAGTTGAATGAACTTACACTACAGCACAGCTTTGCTAAATATAGCTACAAAATACTTGTTGTCTGTGAGCGCCAATGTAGGAGAGCATTGCCATCTGCAACTCTGAAGGTTGCAGAAACAGGGGCACAAATCACAAATAAAGAGATGGGAATAGGATTACGGAGTGCCAGAGCTGTGGTCCTGTACTCAACTCAATCGGGCAACCTTCTTCCTTGGAGGGTTGGATGGTCTTTCATTTGTGCTGTCCCTTTCATTGCAAAAGTGACATTTTCCTTCTTGTGCCCGAAAAGACCCTGGAAGATTAGAAATAAGTAAACTTGTTTTGTGGAAAGAGGATCGGTGTACTGCATGCCTGTTGTCCAGCAGTCCTTGACAGTCAATTTTAAATATGGATGGGGAAAAAATCAGGGTAAAATTAGCTACCTTTTCAAGTTCGGTTACTGTTGGTGAATTCAGATCTCTCAGGCTTGTGCTTTGCTCTCCCCCGCTGACCCTTGGATGCTGCACGCTCCAGGGTATACATCTGTGGCCCTCAGATGGTGGAAACCTGTCAAATCACCAGTGGAGGTGAGGAGGAAAAGAGCAACATGTCCAGAGGAAAAAAACCTGGAGAATGCTGATGCAAATAGGAGGCTGAAAACCTTGAGTGCAATGAGGTGAATGCAGCCGGGGAGGAAGGGAGTGAGGAGGAGGGCCTGGGGACCAGCTGTGGGATGAAGCTGAGAAGTAGCAGAGCAGGGCAGAGTGCTCAGGAGCAGAGCCAGGGCCAGGGGATGGGGCAAGAGCCGAGGAAGGAGACAGGCAGACAGAGCAGAGGGCTGCAGGGAGCTGCTAAACGGAGGTGCCACCTTTCAGCTGCCCGACATTATGTGATGGTGTCTTGTTCCAGGGAGACCCATCCCCAGAGTTCCCTGCAGCGAGGTGCTCCTTCTGCTCCTGCATGCCCTTAGTGCTGGAGTCCTTTCATCGTCCCTCCATCCATGGCCCGGCCTTTTTCCTATAATCTGCTGCCAGCCTTGTCCCCTGCTTATACCGGCTTGCCTCCCAGAGCTGTTCTGTGCAGCATTGCAGCGTGGCTCGGAAATGCCACACCAAAGTAGGCAAAGGTGTCACGAGAAGAAAGCTAGAGGGTGATGCAACGAGGAGGTCTAAATGTGCAGGGGCTTTGAAGAGTTTGTTCGTGTAATAAATAGAAAAATCAACACGTACTGCCTGCTCAGACATTGTGGGCGAGACCCTTTTCCCCTGTCTTTTGAGTTGGACTTTGAATGCGTGCAGCAAAGTCCTGAGAGTCTGCTGGCTTTTCAAGAGAAGAAGGGCTAATTAAAAAGGGAAAGGTAGCATAAATCCTGTATTCTCATGGCAAGGAATTATAGTTCATGTAATCCTGTTGATATTCTCTGAAAGCCAAACCTAAATTCAATATTGTACTGTGGAAGAGCATGAGTTAGGTGGACCTAACTGAAAAGGGGTTTGTTCCTCGTATGATACTCGTAAAATTATTGCATTAATTTGCAAAGGAATGAAGGACATAGACCAAAGGTCTTAATATTGTGTTTAAAAAACTGAGTGAATGGTAATTGATGATAAGAGCAGAGTTTAAGCTCAATTAACTTTTGGTGAGCTGTCTTTAGTATATATTAGGAGCTTACACAATGAGTTCAGCATAGCTTTGAAATGCAATAGTTTTGCATATTATAATAAGATTTTAATGGTAGTTCAGTTATTGGTCGTATTCTGAAGTCAGTCTGTGAAAAAATACAAATTAATACAAATACCATTAATCCTGATAAATAAAGATTTTTGTGTACTTCCCCAGACTATATGATACGGTTGACTTCCTTCCGCCTCAGAATGGTACTAGTGATAGTACAATGAAAATTTTGGTGATTTTATATTTTGCTTTTACATGTTTTTTAGATTTGGTTACCAGGGCAATGATGGAAAAGATTATAGAAAGATCAGCGATAATTCTAAATGATTTTGCTGTTTGCTTCTAAAGTTGAAATATTTTCATACTAAATTGTCTCAATCATTTTATTGGTGATTTTTTGGTGGAGACAGCGGGCTGGGGAAGGAGTCACCATTGTTCCTTCTCAGAATAATTCCTTTACGTGGTAAACTTCAAAAGAGTAAGTCTGGATGCTGATTTGAATGAAAACTTATTATGGACAGTAGATAACACTTGGTGGTTATCTTTCCCACTTTGGTGTCAAAGAAATTGCTTGTCCTCTGCATTTCTTCCCATTAAGGACACTATAGGTTTAGAAACTAGCGGAAGAAACTTACATTGCAGGAATGGGTGCAGGTTCCATGAGCGATGTCTAGAATGTATAGCTTGCGATATCGATTTGCATATGTATGTACTACCATGTGTGTGGAAGAGTAACCAACAGTTAAGCACCTCTTGTTAATAGTTTCATATTTAAAATGGCATTGCCAACTTGCACATACCACAATGGAGCTGTGGTTCTCCGTAGGATATCTCTGCTCTCCTTTAAGAGCAATAGTAAACTAATAAAATCAAATTTTCATTCAAATTAAGATGTTTCTGGAATACATAAGAATTTGGTATTGATGAACACAGTAAATTAATGGCAATTTGTTTAGCAAAACTTTAAAAGAAGAAATCATTCATATTTTATAATTTTCAAATAGAAATAAACACTTTGTTTCATTAAAACATTTTACTGAAGTGGTACCTATAGTTACTGTCTGGTTTGTGAGAAGCTGATGATTGCAGTGGAGAGGGAGCTTGTTTCACTAGTTTGAACACATGCCAGAAGTATTCAAAATGGGAAGAAATGTGCTTGAAGAGTCAGTGGGTTTGAACTTTAAAGGCTTAGGTCCTCTTGCCAAGTCTGCCACTTCTTCCCTGGGTAAATATGGGATGGTTATCATTTGAAGTGCTTCACTCTCACTTTCTGCATTTTAAAACACAGATATTTTAGTTGACTTCTTTTGTAGAGCAGTCTGAGATATGGTAGCGAAGAGGATAGGTGTTATTTTAAGCACTGTTTTCTAACCAGAGGCGAGAGGTTGGCTCAGGACGCTGGCAGAGAGGCTTGGAGAATTTTGCCTCCTTATTGCTTATTGGAACTGTCCCCAAGAAAAGGTCTTTCATCGAGGAACAACATCTGAAGGTGTTTTCATGTAGTTATTGATTTCAGACCAACCCACAGGAAGCTCTGTCTATACATTGGTGCTAATTTAGCATCCATTTACCAGAGTGGCTGGGGTTGAAATGAGTATGTAGTTCTCTTGGCAAATGGTCTCCTTAGGTGAAGGTTGAACATAGGGATGGAAGAGCATGAACAGACACACGTTGCTGTATCTAGCTGGACATTACTGCCAAAGCTTCACTTCTTTTTGTGGTTTCTGCCCTCCTAAGCCGTCAACCTTTTACAAACATACAAGTCCAGTGTGGCAGTTGAACTTTAACTGCATGATGAGTCTCACAATAGCAGATACGCTTATTGAAAGGGCAGGGAATATGGTGTTATTTCAAAAATCTTATAATTGTAAAACTTATAACTCTTTTTAGTATCCGAAGTAGCTTGTATTGAATTTAATACATATGTATATATGTGTGTGCATTTGTGCTTGCACATTTGGAATGAAGAATCTGGGTATTTGAATTATATTTAAACAAGTATTTTAACCATTAAAGGTAGGTCTAGAGCTCCAGAGCCAGGACTGTATCGCAACTTCAGTGCCAAACCTCTCCTGAACTCTAATAAGACTAAAAGTATATGTTTTGTTCTACATATCTAATTATCCATCACTTTCTTTTAGGAAACTTTTACAGAAAAGTATTTTTGCATCCTTACATTAAAAAAAAAAGATACCGGAGGAAACTGCAGACACAGTGAAGGGTCATATTAATTGAATTTAAGAAATTCAAACATTTGTCTCCAAAAATTTTTTTTGAGATTTAATTGGAAAGTCAGACAAGGAGTCTTTACGCTAGTATTTTCTAGTGGATCTGTGGTAGATTTGTTTGGTTTTGTTCCTCTCAGTACTCCTTAGAAATCAGCTAAAACATTTATATTGCAGAAATGATACAGCAGCAGTTTCAAGTCTTTTGTGCCTTACATGCTTGATTAGAAAAATCCCATTAATGATAGAAAATGCTAATCAGTGATGTGTTTTGCCAGCCACCACAGGCCCACGCACTCTATATAATCCATTGTTTATTAACCTAATGAAGGTCATTGTAGCTTTTGAAAGCCTGTGTTAAATGGTTTTAAAACTCTGTGCCACTGGACTTCGGTGCTGGAATAAATCAAGGCTGGGTATTTACTTGTCAGGAGTTTTTTCTGGGTGGAATGATCATACTGTGCTTTTCATTTGTTCATTATAAATGTCAAGACAGACAAACAGTGCAGTGGTGGCTAAGCTGATGGTGCTGCCATTAAGCAGCTAGACACTGTCTTTATCCACGCCTTACTGATTTTCCTCTTCTTTTCTTGGCAGGTGACATCACACAGAAGGGATATGAAAAGAAGAGATCAAAATTAATTGGGGCCTACCTGCCACAGCCTCCCGGTACGTGTGTCTGTGCTTGCGATATATGAAGATGTCAAGCGTAGTGATAGTTGCCACAGTAAAAATCTGCATCTCTGAAGAAATATATGTGGCAGAAACAAAGCTATTGTTATGCAGAAAAAGCTATTCCATCCATTTTATGTATATTTTTATATATATATATGTCCGCTTTGATGTGTGTGTACATTTTTTACATACGTTGCTGTGGGTTTGGCGGTCATGTCTGGAAAATAAAATCAGACTAGGCTCGTTAGAGAGGCATTGTTTGTTAGAAGTAATGCAAAAACACAGAGGAAAACATGATGTCCTAACTCATTGACACCTCAGCCAAGTAAGCTTTCTGAACAGAAGTATACACAAGAGTGGAAGAGAACCTTGGAGTTTGAACCTTCCTCCATTGCTGGGTTTCCTCCCTTTTGAAGACTAGAGAGACCAGCAACATCCCTAGAGTTCAGCTTGTCCTATAACGCGTGGACAACCAATCCTTTAAAGATACCTGGTCTCAGTGTTGAGGGATGGGTTGCATGTCCTTGCCCAAAAGGTGTAAAAATATCTTCAAACTAAATTTACTAATGTATTACTTCATTGCAATTATTTCCTATATATATTTATAAGAACTCTTCAGAGTTCTTCCTCCTTCTGAGGCACTGGATCTTGAAGTTGAGTATGTAGTTGTAGGTATTGGTGTAGGCCTCCTTTTTGTGTTGGCTTCAGAGGAGCGTGCCCCACACACTCGTGGCATCTCACTCACCTTACGGAGCCTCCACTTGGACTTGGCTGTCCTCTGAGCCCTGTTTTTTTGCAGGCCTGGGAATTAGTTTCCTCTTTGTTTTACAAAATCCTGCCTTTATGGTGGAGTTGATGGTTTTCTATTTAAACTGCTCACGTTTGGAGGTACTGCCTTATTCTCTTTTCTTCAGGTGTATATATATTAACTAGCTCCATAGCAGAATGGTATTTTTGTGCCTTTGGATTTCACTTGATCTGCTCCACTGGTGGGAACTCCACAAAAGAGATCAGTGTTACAGACACCTCCATTTTCTGAAGTGATACAGCCTGATTTGAGGGTGTCTGTGACATTTCCTAGCCATTGGGAGCCATTAGAGAATGAAACAAATCAAATCAACAGAATTACAATACCAGAGGTGCAGTTATTAAATTCTGGGTATTTATTGGTCTGACCAGACTATCAGACATACAATAGTCTTCATAGTGTGTTCTCATGAGACCTACTTAGGTTTACTGAGTTATGGAGAGACTGTTGCCTCACAGTAATCCTTAACACAGCGGTGTGGTTGATACCAGTATTTGTTTATACAGTTAGTTGTGCCTTTTTTTTCTTCACACAAGAAAATACAGCTTTTTCTCCAGAAAACTCGTAGTCTTCTGGTCAAACTGTATCCATGGCTGAAACTGCTGGGGATTCATCATGCATGTAATGATGAAAGAGAGAAGGTGGTGAACCCTCCGAGGTTTATCTTTCAAGGTCTCTGTTGTGATATTAAAGTTTTCCAGTGTAAGGAGAAGCAGACACATCTCTGTAAGCCAGTCCTATAGTGGGGTCCATTCAATAATTTGAAGAGGTCATGATTCAGGATGTAGCTAATTTAAGGCTGGTTTAGAGATGAGAAGAAATGGAGTGAATGTTTTCTTCTCAACCACTTCCCAGAAAATCCTGCACTGGGAATGTGGGATATGGATGAGTGAAGGAAGATTATAATAGGATGAAGAGGAAAAGTATTGAAATACTGTCCACTGTTTTCTTGCATGTACATCAAGCTCAATCATTTAGCTGATGGCTAAATGAATTATTTTATTATAGTGGAAGACACTGCTTCTACTGTATTAAAGTATTTTTCTCCAGAAAGTGATATTATTTGTGCTTGGGTCTTTGCTGTCTTTGTACTTTTTGTTTGTTTTGTTTTGTTACCTTTTGGACAAAACTTGAAACAGTTCAATTTGATATGCTCCTTCTAAGACTTACTCATCTGAACGGCCTGAGGTCCCTGCTCACTAGGAAGGGGGAGATGAATCCTTTCCAAGAAGAAATAGGATAACAAAACAGATGCTGCCTTTTGTAAGCCTCTGTTAATATCTGAACAATCACATACATGATCAAATTAGTAATTTGTTTTTTTGTTGTAATCTGTATCTATGGGGAACTGCAAGAATTTATAAGCTTTGGCAGTCTTGGATCTTGCTATTAAAAGGAAATATGTTTTAGAGATATTTTAAAACACTATGGAAATGGACGTGGCTCTTTTGCTGGGATTGGAGGCATTGGGGAAGGGCAGGGATTTGCATTCTATGACGGTGTTCAACAAACTAAAGGAAATCCAAAGGCAGTTCCCCTCTGTTGAGACATCCAGTCCTCTCGCTGCACCTTTGCTAACATTACTAACGCCCATGTTGGCAGAGTGGAACATTGACCCGCGTTGGCTCCGTGAGTGTCCTTTGGTGTCTGTGCGTGCGTGTGCGTGTGTGCTCTACTGCATGGGGGCAGCAGCTCCATTCATTGCTGTAACAAATGTAAAAAAACTAAACGTGAATTAATTAGTTTTTTTCAACTTGTTACAGCAGCGAATGGAGCTGCCGCGGTACGGTGTAGACTGCAACACAGTGAAGGAGCTGCCAGAAGAATGCTCCGCACTGCCAACATTGGTGTCTGTGACATCCGGGAAGCGGCCACTAGAGAGAGAGCAGCCAGCACGGCAGGAAACCGGCCTCTCTTTTATTTTCGTTTTGGTGAGCACAATGAATGTATCTTTTCCAGTCCATATCTGTCTGTAACTGTGCCTCATCTGGAAGCCTCTGGTAGACACCTGCATCAATATGATAGACTAGGAGCTGCTAGTGACAAGGCAGGACAACCAAAGGACAACATCTGGAAGGCCGTTACCAATTTTTATATGCCAAAGAGTGAAGTGATGGGAAGGGAGAAGGAATACTCCTTCTTAGTAACATTTGAACGTGTTAACGTCTCTCTAGCTTCCATGCCGTGGATACTTTGGAGGAGGTTTCATACAATAAGCTGGCAAAACACAGGAAGGCATGTGTTTCTAATTCCCTTTTTGGCACTGCCTTTTTGCAGTGCTCTGGACAGGTCCAAGCCCACCAGAATCCGGAGGAAGCTGTAAAAATCTAAGCACCCCTAATTCTGTGCTATTTTCAAGTAGAGATCTCTGCCCGAGCTCCACTCACATCCAAACCATTCAGAAGCAGACTGACTTGTAGGAACAGGTATCAGGCTGGTAGAGAAGACTGGAGGAAGAACGTTCTGCAGGGCTATGTGTCTGCAGTGTGGCCAGGCAAGGCATGACCCCAGCCATGCCTGCACAGCTATGCCCTTCAGCAGATACCCGTCCTGCCTTCTGGGGGTGACCTGTGGCTGGTGGCAGGCAGTCTGCTCCTACTCCCTGGGTTTGTAGCAAGGCTGCAGAGGATTCACAGCCCCTCAAGACAGCAGCTTTTCTCTTGCCAGCCATGCAGGCACATGGAGGACATCGCACTCTTGCCTGTGTGCTTGTCCACTCTCCCACAAGGCAGTCCAGACACGGTGTAAGAGATGGCTAGAGAGAAGATCTGCAGTTCTGTCAGCACAAGACATACCTGTAAAAAGACGACCCCTTTGAGACACCTTCCCTGCTCATTTTCAAACCAATTTGCCATAATCCTACAGACGAGATCCGTATTGGATTCTGACTGTGGTGTTTGTATTTCTCCTTTCACGTGGGGCTACTCTAAGTCAGGTTCCCTTAGCCTGCCATGATTAACTTCCTCTGCCCAAGATTTTTGCAAAATGGAAATGATTAAATTTAAATTGCAAGTTCAGGTTTAACAGAATTAATGATATAAAACCATGTAAGTGCTAGATGTAAGCAGTAGAAGGGTTGGCTATATACATATATAAACACACACACGTATGTATCTCTCTCTCAATATATACCAGAGGTCTTTTTGTTGTGCTCATTGGGATACTGTCATTTTAGAAAGGGAGAGCTGTTACTTTTCAGGAATGGGTATAATCCTAATCCAAAAAAGGGAGTGTGGGCAGCCATGTGGTTGATACTGTACCAGGTGATGTGGGAGTTCACTCTTAGGCTCCCTATTTTTGACAGGACAGTCCCAGAGAGTCAGATAGGCTGTACAGCAAACGTGCAGTGAGTCTGACACACGGGGGACGTGCTGGATCTGCTGCACATCTGCAAGTTGACTCCGCAGTGCATGCACAATAGGTCTGACACATCCAGATGCTGCACAGACGGCACATATGCAAAGGACATTTGTACTGTTCCAGCTGGGCTGTCGAACATCCAGAAATCCGGAACGGATATGCTGCGTTTGGCAGTGTTAATGGGAGAAGGGATAGGGGGAGCCCCCTTTTTCTTTCCCATTAAATCCCCACCTGCTTTAACTTAGGGAGACAAAAGTACAGCTTTGTTTCCTCAAAACGCTTTCTCAGGATGTCAGTTTGTAGCTGGAGATGTTCTGTGCACAGAGTAGTTTTTCTTTTCTTAGCATGCCCATATGTCAGACGTCTAAAAATAATAGTGAATCCAGACCTTTATATCTGCACGTATATCCCAATCTCTCTTGTGCTGTGACCTTTCTCTTACTGCCTCTGTAGAGGAGCCCTGACAGGCAAGAGCTGAAAGAATAACCACTTAAACAGGCATTTATTTCAGAATATCTTTCTGCAGATTATCTTGATTAAATCAGTCAGTTCTGGGTAAGATAACATGTGGACAGCTGTGTGCATGCTATTGAGAGAAACCCTCCCTAGAATAAAAATAACTAAATTACCTGCATCCCCCATAAGCTGTGTTTTTGCCCAGTTTGCTTCCAGTCTTTTGCCAGGAAATTTGATTATTCATTCACAGAACAGAGACAATGTTGTTATCAATTAAGCTTTGCTTCTAACAGCTTAGACATGGGTGGTTCATTCTCTCTTAATAAAGTGCTGTGTCTACACTAGATTACTTTCTGTAATTTCCCATCATTGGTACCACCACTGTAGCTCTATTTGTAATGTAACCATGTAGACCAGTCACCAGTGCTTTATTTATTACGGCTAATAAACCTGTGAGACGCGGTGTTTAAAAGGCACCTGCTGTTCCTTTCACAGGCCTAGAGACAGATCACTGCCTCTCCCGCTGCTGGAGCCCCAACAGCACCAGCACGGGGAGATTTCAAGCTATGCAGTGCAGAGAAGATAATACATTCGCACAGAAGATCCCTTTACCTTATGAAGCAACAATTTTCTGTAGAATTACAGGAACTACTTTCTGTAGCATCTGTTATTAACGTGACATATTTATATATGTCTGTAATGTGTGCATACATTTGCAAACTTTTCTATGTGTATGTGTGCATACATTTGCTTTCAAGTATTCCTAAAACTGCTAGCCCTTTGGGCACTCAAAGTAAACTTGGCGATTACAATTTCATTTTCTCTTCCGCAGACATTATTTGGATTGCAAAGATTGCAAGGAAATGTTTAAACAAAGCTTGATTCTGGAATTGAAAAAAACCCTCATGTATTCACTGTATTAATAATAACAAGTATTCCTATCACATCTGCCTTCCTAATTCTTAAAGATCTTATCAAGGGATAACCATGATGGGGCATTTCAAAGCATATATGTGTGTTGAGAACATGGATCTCATTGAAAGGCATATGCGTTGCACAACTCATGGACACGTTTCTGAAAACAGTGTGACAGATCTTTCACAGATGAGAAACTATGGCACATAGATGAATGCTTAGTAAGTCTTGTTTTTAAAAAAGAGTTTTGGTTGGAATTGGTGGATGCCTTGCAGAGCCTAGTTTGGTTAAAAAGGAAGGTTCTGAAAGCATCTGAGAACTACCCCTTGATGCCATCACTTAAAGCGTGATGATTACTGCTTTGCTTTTGCCATGCTGACTGAGAGCCCAGTTATCATTTTATGCATTCTTTGTTTTATGATGGCACCTCTGTTTCCTATCCTGCAGTAAGACCTCATAATATTAAACCTTGTTCAAACACAGAGCAAAAAATACCTTCGTTCAAAGACTTTACACCCTAATAGTAAGGCCAAAAATGGGTGTAAGGGAAGAAATTAGTACATGATGAAGTCAGTTAGTAATGCGGGTAGTGGTTTCAGCACTCAGCATGATGGGTTTTTTTGGGAGGATATTTTTAGTACACATCAGAGTCGGTGTGTTTTTCAAAGAATTTGAAGAATTTCAATGAAGTATCTTTTGACGTTCATGGAGACCATCTGTGAAACATAAGAGCATAGGAGGAAACATGAAGATGTTTGTCTAAAAATCTGACAAATGGGTGAGAAAAGATGGCTCAATAAGAGGTGAGCAATGGGGGGTAGAAAGGGGAGATACCTTTGAGGGTCTTGAGACAAAGCTTGCCTGTGCTGGAGCAGAGGAGATGGAGCCAGTGGAGTCATGTGAAGAGCTGGGTGCTGCTGGAATTCACAACACTGCCCAAATTTCCCTGCAGCGAATTTCTGAAGGATGGATGTTAAACTGCTGGCAGTGTAAGCTGACCAGTACATTGGTGAATGTGTTTGTTATGTGGGGAGGTAGCCTTTTTCTACATATTCTCCTAAAAGAATCTTCAAATAGTACACTGAAGCTGTGGGACTATCTATAGAAAAATGGAAATCAAACATAGCATGTGAATTAGAGCTGTAAATGTGATGTCCACCATCTCTGAGATAATGGGGAGAAAAAAGAAGCCCACGATAGCTGTGCTGAGCTTGAACTGAAAGCTAAAGCTTGCAAGGAAATGCTGGAAGGCAAGATGGAGACTGTAATAAGGGAAGAAGAAGATGAATTTGAAGTATGTATGTTGTTTGAAATCAGAACCAAGTGCAGGAATGAGTGTGAAAGCTCACCTGTGAAGGAAAGATTGATAATTGAACATATCTAATCAGAAATTCCATTTTATCCATATTTATCTAGCAGAAAGTGGCTCCACTTTCCTGGATGTCTTTGGTTGGGAGTCTTGCATTTTAAATCTCCTTTGGCTTATCCAGTGAATTCATTATCTTAGATGTACATTTGATGGGAAGAGTGAAATGCCACGCTAAGTAACAAGTTCCATGGGGGTGGTGTGACATTTAACCTGTTTACAAAATACATGGTGTGTTCATCACCTGGCTTTGCTTTTAAAGCTGAGCCACCAGCCATTGCATAGAAACTCAGGAAATACTTTGAACTGAATGTAAATACTGTTTCTTAAAACTGCACTGCAAACACTGTTTGCCTTCCTTCCCACTAGCCCTGGAGTTGCTGGGTTTATCCTACAGTTCGCTCTCCTGGGGTCGCACACTGTAAGTTAGTTTTAGAACAATAAATGTAGCCCGTGTCTAAGAATGCCTTCTATTTCTTGTCAATTAGACATTTCAGCTTTTAAATATTTTTAGATTCAAAAATTTGACACAGACATCGGAATAAGAGATACATCAAAGCAACTTGTCAGCTGTCATTAAGGAAACCATTGTCCTCTGTTGGAGAGGGCAATGCAGTTATTGCCACATTGTCAGCACATAGCTCTGCAATTTAGCTACAAAAAGAAGTAGTAAATAAGGGAGGAACAAAGAGGTGAAGGCAAAAAAAAAGGAAGGAAGGAGGTGAAGCCTGCTTCCAGCTGACAGTTTTGTGCCTTCCATGCACTTAAAAATAAAACTGTACAGCTTGCAGTGGTATTGCTTAAATAGCTTTACAGAGGCTCTTGCATTTTTAGCTAAACACGGTCAAGGCAGGATCCAGCTTGCAGATTAGGATTTGTAGATTGATACATAAGTTGTCTGCCTATGAACCTGGTATTTAAGCTCCCATTCTTATGTGAAGAGGCACAGTTAATTCAGCTGATGAAACCCAGAGAGGTTTTCAGCTTATTCCAAAGCAGATACCTCCACTGACCACCTGTGTAGCTCTCAAGGCTTCACTGGGCTCATGGAGTTACCTGAAGATAGGTGTCTAATACTGCTCAGGATTTCCTACGGTATCAGAGACATCTGCACAGAGTGAGCACATATAAAATGGGGCTTGGAGGGGACACATGCCATTCTGGTCAAGCCAGGTATCATAGTCCACAACATCTGAAAAGGCGTTGGAGACCTCTGTTCAGATTCCTGAGTCCTGGCCTAAGTCTCTGTTTTTCATAATGGGAGCTTAGCCTAAGCACCTTCTTGTAGACACCTAAATACAGGTGTCTTAATCTGCAAGCTGAATCCCGCATTAGCAGCGTTAGATAAACAAACTAATGCTTGTATTAAGAACGTGGCTGTTTGCTCCAGTGCACCTGGTAGTGCTTATGTGTAATGTGAGCATAAAGCACTGATTTCTCAGCCTTTCATATAAAATAACTGTGTTCCAGGCATATATATTTTGCTAAAATTCTTCATGACTTATAAGGAGTCGGTCATTAGTGCTAATTATGCTTACCTTTTAAAGCCCTGCTGTAGCCGCAAGACTGGGGTGGACTATGGCGTTACTAAGAATGATGCCAGTTTGACAGTGACTGTGATCGTGTCTCCGCACAGGGCACTGGTGTGACACTGTCCTTTCTTTTATGAAAGCCATTCATTGCTCTGCTGCCTCCTTAAATGTAGGAACTGATCCAAGTGTGAATTCTCAAAGCCCATTACGCCACCGCTTCCACCGCTTCACAAATGCATCTGGGCAAAGCTGCACTTGAACAAGCATTAGCACTTAACTCACAGACCCTGTGTGGTGGCTGTGAAAGCTATCATTTTTGGGGTTTAGTTATGTTCAGAAGTAGAAGTGAAAAAAAAAAGATGCTTGTTACTGCACTATAGTGCTAGAGCCTTCATGGAGGTGAACAATTCTGCTGTTAACACCGCTTTGCTATTTATGGCAATACTACACTGATTTCATGGTCTTCATTATTCTGTATGGCTTTTACTCCTACCCATCGCTCAGGAATGGCAGTATGTAGGTTCTCACTATTGTGTACTTTGTTTCACACCATCGTTGGTGCTGTGCGAGGAAGCGGGTGCATGGGAAGAGAAGGTGTGAGTCCAGGCGGTGCCAGCTAATTCCTGCTCCAGCCCCTTCAGTAAGGAGCTGTCATCAGGTTTCTTACTGTCTCTCCAAAGTGGGGCGATGCTTTGTGTTTTCTCACATTAAAGGAACTTGGTACGAGAAGAGGTGTCCCCGCAGATGGCTGATGGAGAGCTTCTCCTCTGTATTTTAGTGCAGAATGAACCTCCTCATGTAAATCGGTGCTGTCGGTGAGCCAAGTTCACACATCCTGCTCTGTACTTGGGTAGATGTTTATTCACTATTTTTATATTTATGGGAAAGTGGGAAGTAAAGCGATCCCCAGACCTCAAAAGCAGAAGATATTTTGATACTCTCATTTAGTTTGCTATGGCCTTAAATGACTACTAGTGTAGGATGTTGGGGCTGTCTCTTTCCTAACTCTAAGAAGAAACTCCATTTTACCCATTGTGTCAGAATAGACTTACTTAGAACAACAAACACACATGTACAAAGTAGGAGGGAGGTAAACTAGTTAAAGTGTCTCAATTTTAAGATTAAAGGAGAGGTTTCTGTATCTGTAGCGAGAACAAGTAGCAGTATAATCTCCACAGTGAAGTGGAGGAGGGAAGAGCTCTCTGCAGTGTCAGGGAGTGCCGTGGGCGGCAGTGCTGCCTGGCCAGTTGGGCGTCCTGCTGTCTTCTGCAACGTCAGGGTCAGTGTTTGAGGTTACCTTACAGGCACTGTCTTTTTTACACCTTGAAAAAGAGCTTTGTGTGCTGCCCACAGGTGCAGAAGAAGAGACTGAGACACCTGAGGTGTCTCATAGCCAAATGGCCAGAAGGAAACCATGGGCTTGAATGCATTTTGTCCAACGGCTTTCAGGTCTACCTGAAAGGTCTCCCTCCTACAGCAGCTGCGCACCTCTTTGTAACTGATGCTTTTCCTCACAATTTAATTTCCCCTCAGTGTTTCAAAAGCCTATTGCATGTGGTTTTGTTGTTGGAAGGATGCATTTAATCCCTTTTTCCATGACATATTTCAGTAGCAACACCTACATTATTTTTGTTTGTTCTTCTCCACACGCCATTGCACTACAGAAGTCATTTGCCACGGGAAGTTATGGCACTGCTTTCTTCACAAAACCTCTGTGACACAGAAGCAATTTTAGGTGCAAGTTTTTTGGGTGTGTTTTTTTAGGATTTTTGTAAATATATGTGATTTCCAGAAAGTATCTCATTCCTGACACAATGGATAGGGACTGAGATGAATAATGGTAGTTGGCATCTCGTACAGACTGGAACATCATTTTTTGAAAAATTTCAATCAAAATCAATTTCATTGTTAATTTTATATTGCTGGTTCTCAGGGTGACCCAATAAAGAAAAAATCTAAATATACAAATGAGGCGAAAATATTTCTTCTGATTATTTCAATGATTCAGAAGTTAGGTTCACCTGCCTTAAAGAATATAAAGGCTTGAGGGCAAGTGAAATTACACAGTACTATAATGTGGAGAAAGAGCATTTAAATGAAGACATTTTATTTGATTTAAGAGTATGAATTATTAATCACAATCTGAGTAGAAGAAAATTTATCGATTCACTGTCTTATGAACCTATGAGCTTTTACTCCAAGTATGTTTTTTAGCCAACCAGCCACTTCTCCACAAAATCAAAGCAGACTTGACATTGCTGGTATTCCAAAGATTTAAGAGAGAAGCTGTATTTTGAGTTCAGTTTGTTTTTACAAAGAAATACGTGTACAGTGCCAACTTTTTTTAAAAAATGCTTTTTAAAGAGTCCATTGAAACATAATTGAGACTGATTGAAGTCAACATAGCATTTACAGTTGGTCTGTATTCTACATAAAAATTCTTGTTTCCACAAAAGTAAACTCTTAACCCTCTCCAATAAGCAGGCATTGAATAGTTCAGAAATAGTAGTGGAGAGTTTTTACATTGTGTTTTAATTGAAAAATATGAACAGATTTCCAAGCACTGTTTTGTTGAATCCAGTTTCAATTTACTGGTCATCAATTTGAATACTTAATTATTAATCATTTATTTAAGTAATTTTATCAGATCTCTCTTACTGTCAACCCTAAGTGCAAGAGGCCAGTTTTATTTCTGTCCCTACAGTTACACAGTGTGTAAACTAACTTCATTTCTTTAGGTACTCCTGGTTTTTTGCCCCTGTGCATCACAGTGCCTAACGCTCTGTGCTTTGTTAGCTCTAAGCTGAATGCATCTCTTACTGGGCCTGTCTGCTCAGGTTCTTCTCTGGAAGAGAGCAGGGTAGCATATTATGCTGCTGTTACAGATGCAGGTTTGCTTTCTTATTGTTTGTTTGAATTTACCTGCTTAAGTAATTCACTTCACTCTTCTCTGGAAGTTTTCAAGGAACGTTAGTTTCTAGAAGTGTTTATATACAGAGCTGCTGTTATACCACTACTGTCGTTGAAGGAGCCTTCAAGAAAATACCTATTTTTTGAAAAAAGCAAATTCGCTATGGGAAAGGGATGAATAGAAGGTTTGGATCTTAAATACTGGATGTTTAGGCCTCGCATACTGAGATGCTGCAGTTATACATATATATATATATATATATAAGGCTGAGTTATTTTTATTGTTTTGCTGGAACAGATTACTCTTCAGCCTGGTTTGGTGCAGTTATTGTTTACTTTCTGGCCCTTGGTAGCTGAAAATGCCTATAGGTATTAATACAGTTCCCTTCCCATAGGGTATCTATCTAGTTCCCATAGGTTAGTACTGTGTTGTCACCAACCGATATCATCCAACTGCATGACGTTTTAGATAATACGCAGTGGCTAAGTCTTCTTAGGAACTGTTTTTAACCAGTTTGCAGGAAAGCTTCAATATCCATTGCAATGGTGTCCGCCTTTTACTAGCACATTACAATATTTCCTGAATACTACTTTATGAAAGGTTACCTGTTTGGGAAAAAAAAAAATACCACCAAGCTTACTGTCTGTATGCTCTTCTTACGTAGTCTATGATCCTGGAAAAAGGTTGTCTTAGAGAGAACCTGGAAAATAACCATACCAGAAAAGCTGACCAGAGGCAAGTACTGTGTAACCAATTGACATGACATGGGTTAGCCACTGAATGCTCATTTTCTACTTGTAGTGTAGGCTGAACTCCTCCTCACAATTAACTTCTGGAATTCAATCAGAATGAGCTTGGTTTTTTTTTTACTAACGCAGGGGTGGACCAGGCATTACCACAAGAACGTCGAACTCCTGTTACTCCGTCCTCTTCCTCTCGATACCACCGTCGCAGGTCCTCAGGGTCACGGGATGAGCGCTATAGATCAGGTAAGTAGAACTGAAGACCACAGAATTAGAATGAAAATTTGAAATGGCTGGTTCTGTTCTGTGCTTTTTTAAAAAGAATTTTCTTGTAAACTCATGTAGTAGCTATACATGGGAAATATTCGTTGCACGAATACAGAGACACCATCCAAGCATGCAGGGGTGGAATTACAAAGCCAAAGTACACGTGGAATTGCATCTGGCAACAAATGTGAAGGGCAACAAGAAGGGCTTCTACAGGCACATCAGCAGCAAAGGGAAGACTAGGGAAAATGTGGGCCCACTGCTGAATGGGGCAGCGGACCGTGCGACGAAGGGCATGGAAAAGGCCAAGATACTTAATGTCCTCTTTGCCTTGGTCTTTACTGATGAGACTTGCCTTCAGGAATCCAAGGTCTCTGAGACCAGTGGGAAGGTCTTGAGCAATGAAAACTTACCCTTCATGAAGGAGGATCAGGACAGGGAACATTTGAACAAACTGATCATGCACAAGTCCATGGGACATGACGTGATGCATCATTGGCCAACATCATTGTGATGCCACTCTCGATTCTTTGAAAGGTTGTGGCAATCAGGGGAGGTTCCTGAGAAGTGGAAGAAAGCAAGATTCATTCCTGTCTTCAAGAATGGCAAGAAGTAGGATCTGGGAAACTACAGGCCAGTCAGCCTCACCTTGATCTCTGACAAGGTGGTGGAGCAAATAATCCTGGAAACTGTTTTTAGATATATGAAGGACAAGGAGGTGATTGGGAGTAGTCAGCATGGATTTATGAAGTCCCCTTATTAGGTCAAACATGGTCAATCCATGCTTGACCAACCTAATAGCCTTCTACAAGGAGATGACTGCCTTGAAGGTTGAGGGAAGAGTGGTGAATGTTGTATGCCTTGACTTTAGTAAGGCATCAGTGACAGTGGCAGTGGCAGTGTCTCTCATAACATCCTCATTGACAAACTGGTGAGATATGGATTAAATAAGTGGACAGTGAGGTGGACTGAAAATTGGCTGAAGTGTTGAGCTCGGAGGGTTATGATCAGCAGCACAAAGTCCAGCTGGACACCAGTCTCTAGTGCTGTATTTAAGAGTAAATACTGGCTCCAGTACTGCTTAATAGCTTCATTAGTGACCTTGCTGGTGAAACAGAGTGCACCCTTCACACATTTGCAGATACCTAATTGGGAGGAGTGGTTGGTACACCAGATGGGTGTACTGCCATTCAGAGGGATTCGGACAGGCTGGAGGAGTGGATGAACAGGAACCTAGTGAAGTTTGACAGAGAGAAACGCAAAGTCCTATGCCTAGGGAGGAATAACCCCATGTACTCCGACAGGCTGGGGGCCCGCTGGCTGGAAAGCAGCTTGGCAGCGAAGTCCTGGTGGTCAACAAGGTGAACATGAGCCAGCAAGGCGCTCATATAGCAAAGAAGACCAACAGCCTCCTGGGCTGCACTAGGAGGAATGCTGCCAGCAGGTCAAGGCAGGTGATCTTTCCCCTCTGCTCAGCACTGGGGAGACACATCTGGAATGCTGGGTCCAGTGCTGGGCTCCCCAGTACAAGAGAGAGATGGACGTACTGGAGTGAGTCCAACAAAAGACCACAAAGTTGATTAAGGAACAGAGCCTCTGATATGTGAGGAGAGGCTGCAAGAGCTGCAGCCTGGAGAAGAGAAGGCTCAGGGGGATCTTATCCATGTGTCTAAGTACCTGATGGGGGAGGTAAAGAAGGTGGAGCCAGACTCTTCTCAGTGGTGCTCAGTGACAGGACAAGAGACAGTAGACACAAACTGAAATATGAAAAATTCCATTTAAAAATAAGAAAAAACTTTTTTACTCTAAGAGTGTTTAAGCACTGGCACAGATTGCCCAGAGAGGTTGTGGTGTCTCCATTCTTGGAGCTATTCAAAACCCCACTGGACATGGCCCCAAGGAATCTGCTGCAGGTGACCCTACTCTGAGCAGGGAGTTGGACTGGATGATCTCCAGAGGTTCCTGC
>NW_008825285.1:47367-48863 GCF_000699105.1 Pygoscelis adeliae
TCTGTGGCACAGCTGGACTTTATTGTACTGATTCTAGTTTGGTGAATACCATAAGAAAAATATTTCATTTGAAGTATAGCAAGTTGGGAACATCGTTATGCCCTAAGTAGAAGCACTGATAAAGGGAAGATAAAATTAATTTCAGAGCTGAACAAAAGGGTAAAATCTCATTTCCAAATGAATGGGATCCAAGTCTTTTCATGATGCTGCTCCGGATATAACACAAAGTGAAGGAAGTGATTCGTTTATAACTGAAGGAAAAGTGAGCTCTGAAACCTCTTTACTCTTACCTTTGAAGGCGTAAGCTGCATGTACTACACCTTAACTGGATGAAGGGTAGGTGTGCTCAGTTGTTGTTTCAACTGCTACAGGCACTGCTGCAGTATAAGTGTCCTCAGATGACAGCCAGAGGCCACGGGCTGCGTTATCTACTGCTGCCTCTCTTGCAGCTGCAGAATAAGGGAGCTATAGACAGCAGCACCCATCAATCGTTGTGGCAGAGAGACCCTTGCGAGCTGAGAGTCAGGAGCCAGGGACTGATGGTTGTGGAGAGCGCAGAGGAGCCAACTGTGGAAGTTCTGGTTTGTGTTTGAGAGATGCATCTTGCTGGACACAATCAGACACATTGTGCTGACACAATTGGAAAATTATAGAGAACTCCTTGTTAAACCTTTTGTAACATCTCTCTGGTTCATTCCATTCATCAAAGAGCTTGCCAGTCCCATTTAAAGGAAAATGACAACAATAAATGTTCACAGAGAAAGTTCATGTATGTCCAGAC
The DNA here is from genome assembly GCF_000699105.1 of Pygoscelis adeliae. NCBI lineage: Eukaryota > Metazoa > Chordata > Aves > Sphenisciformes > Spheniscidae > Pygoscelis > Pygoscelis adeliae. The sequence goes on from NW_008825285.1 coordinate 48,149, forward strand.
CATTCTGATAAATTTGAAAAACTCCCCTCTCCCCTCAGAAACCTTGGGTTCACGCTGTAGATGCTGCCAGTTTTTCACTGAATAATAGTTGTGGGATCTGCATAATAATTCATTGATATATAAGCTCCTAGAAGCTTATCCCATGTTACACTAAAAATCATCTGATTTCTACCCAATGTTTTTAAACAGGTAAAAATACTATTCCTGAAATTGTCTAGTTTGTGGGTGTGCAACACGTCGTCCTCAAACCTCCAAGGTGTAACTCTCCAGAGCAGTTCTGTTAAAAACATTCGTATTTTACTGTGCATCGAAAGTCACCTGCTTGAGCTACACTTGCCATTTGTAAACTAAGATGTTGAGTCAGTTTGGGGATGGGCAAAAGGAGACATCATGCACATCTTCCCTGTGTGCCTCTCCTGATACCCCAGGAGTGCCCTGAGTTGGTGTTGCTGCTTCTTGGTGTCAGTCGCTGCCTGCTGCCTTAAAAGGAAGGCATTTGTTCAGTGAAATGGTACATAAGGTCCTGCCGTAGGAATGGGGCAAAGTGTTGTAATGATATATACAGATAATAAAGACGCAAACTGTGTTGCTGTATTGGGTTTACATGGCAAGGTTTTGGTAGCAGGGGGGCTACAGGGGTGGATTCTGTGAGAAGCTGTTAGAAGCTTCCCCCATGTCTGATAGAGCCAGTGCCAGCCGGCTCCAAGATGAACCC
>NW_008825285.1:49441-57697 GCF_000699105.1 Pygoscelis adeliae
GTTGGAGAAGTTCATGGAGGACTGTCTCCCATGGGAGGGACCCCACGCTGGAGCAGGGGAAGAGTGTGAGGAGTCCTCCCCTGAGGAGGAAGGAGCGGCAGAGACAACGTGTGATGAACGGACCACAACCCCCATTCCCCATCCCCCTGTGCCGCTCAGGGGGAGGAGGTAGAGAAAATCAGGAGTGAAGTTGAGCCCAGGAAGAAGGGAGGGGTGGGGGGAAGGTGTTTTAAGATTTGGTTTTATTTCTCATGATCCTACTCTGATTTGATTGGTAATAAATGAAACTAATTTCCCCAAGTTGAGTCTGTTTTGCCCATGACAGTAATTGGTGAGTGATCTCTCCCTGTCCTTATCTCGACCCACGAGCCTTTCGTTGTATTTTCTCTCCCCTGTCCAGCTGAGGAGGGGAGTGATAGAGCAGCTTTGGTGGGCACCTGGCGTCCAGCCAGGGTCAATCCACCACAGTTGCTGAGAGGAAAAGTAAGGAATTGAGCACAAGGAGTTGCTTGTTATTAGTGCAGGGGTCTCATCTTAGGAGAGTCAGGACTATGATGTAAATTTGGATCTCTTTTGCTGCTCTGAAAATGTCCTTGGTGTTAAAACTGGAAAGCTTGATGGTATTTTGGATGCTTATGGCAGCGCTTTGAATTCCTACCTTGATTGCTATATAGCATGACTCCTCAGCAAGTCACCGAGCTCTCCAACAAATCGGTTTAAACAGCTGCCGCATCTTCACTCACTCAGAAGACTGTATGTAGCAAATGTCAATGAAGGTAAAAGTAAACTTCCATTTCAATTTTGAAAAATTGTCAGATCATCTTCTTTAGATTTAGTTTCAGAGGAGCTTTGCTAAGATACAGTGCAATGTCCCTATCCTGAATTATGTTCTCCCCTTCTATGCATTGCCCCTGTGAGATCAGAAGTCTATTTCTTTCTTGGTCCCATGACTCGCACTCTCTATTACTGCAGGTTACAAACTTGCAAGTCAGATTTCTTTCTGGTTCTCTTGTCTTCAGATTCAGATTTGCTTCAGGTAGAAGCCTTTGTTTCACTTGTTGTTTTGCTGTGCTTAATACTTCAGCATCTCTGCTCTGATCATATTGTGATTAGATCCTAGCTGTTACCCAGTTTCAGTGGTTGTTATCATATTTGGCACATCTCCTTGGAAAAGGCCCAAAACAAAATGAATGCGCTGTCTTTAACCAGTAAGTAATTCACTTCTAGGAAAACATTTTCCTTCCTTAGTTTTTTTGCACAATTTATTTCAATTAACATCTGCAAACAAATCCTTTACTCCAACTCTGATCAAAGTCCTTTTCTGTCTCTTCTTGGTAGGAGTTTCCTAATTGGAAGTCTAACATCCTGAAAGTCATCCAACTCTCTTTCCATGCCTTTGCTTTTTACATAAATTTAGATGTCAGCGAAGATTGTTTAATGAACTCTCTTTGGAGACTCAAAATCATTGCTGCCACTAATATCACCTTCAACTTATGCTCTTTTATTATGGAAAATGTCAGACTGTGACATTTTAAATCCCTACCTATTTTCTCACTTCAGTCTTTTTTATTATTACTATTTCATTAATGTTGTAACAGATTTTTCAGTGCTATAATTTTGAAAACCTGGTTTCTATGATTTTTATATTCTAAATAAAATTGACTCTGAGTTTATGCAAGCTGTTTTTTTTCCTAGATGTTCCTGGTACATTTTGTTTTTTAAGATAACTTGATCTTAGAATTCAGCCTACATTGGGAATTTAGTCTTTAAAGCCAGAAGGGTTTAAAATTTCCTGGCTGCTTCTTTTTATACAGGAAGGGATCCTGAAATCATTATGTTCCAAAATGTCAGCTGCTTTGATCATTTTTCGGATGTCTAAAGACATAGATAATGCTATAAGTGTAGTAACTGAATCAGTGCAGGGTTAAGCTATATTATTTACTTTATACAAATGTGGCAGCTAGTTTAGCTGATAATAATTCAAAAGCATTTTTGATTTGTTTACTACTGAATATAAAAATTCTCCTAGTATTTACTCACTTAGAAACTCTATTTGGAAAGGGTTGCCAAGTGTAGATCACGGCAATGTTTTTCTCTTAGCAGCTGCTCTTCCTTAGCCTGTGCCTGTACTATAACATTATCTGGGGGCTCAAAATGACATGGAAGCCAAATGTTGCTGTAGGCTGGATCAGTAACTTTTGCCGAGAGGCTTTTCTGGCCAGTGGCTTTCCAGGCAAGAAAACCCAGTCAAAGGAGAACTGGCTTGCACTTCTCTTCTGCCTCTGCATGCAGAGTAGATGTCAACATCTGGCTTGATCTGGCTCAAGTGATACGACTGCAAAATCAGGCACAGACTTGAGTATGAAGTTAGTAATCGTCATGTAGATGTAGCCACAGTTGGACATACAGCTTTGTTTCCTTAGTGCAGTTTAGAAACTGGGTTTCTCAGCTACCTTTGGAAGCTGTAAATCCATGGGTTTGGTAGGGTGTGTTGAGATAAGGAGACAGGAATTACATGGTGGAGTAAACATGTAGGTAACCTGAATGACTTAACTTTCACGGTCTTATGCTGTCTAAATGAACTAACTCAGTCAAATACTGACGTTTTCAGAGGATGTTGGCCGTACACCTCTTCCATACAGTCACTAGGGACCTGTTTGCTCCCTGGTTAGCATTGGCTACATTCTGCTCCTGCTAACATTGAAATCCCTCGTAAAAGGACCTGAAGCTTCTGCCACCATTATTTAAAATACCATCATGTAGGCTCTCTTGCTTTTGGAAGAACGGTCTTACTGATTTGGTGCTTAAAATGGTGATCTGTAACCTCTCCAGAGTGTAGCCCTGAAGCAATACTGCTGCTGAAGTTTGACCCCATGCCTGTGGCTGGCTGTTCTGGTGGCCTGAAGCAGAGCTGGGCTCTACTGCCACATAAAGGCTGCGGCACGTACAGCAGCATCTGCTCCCATGGCAGTTCCGAACGAGATACCCCGTGGGTAAACTGGGCAGATCCTCATGATCAGAAATTGTTTTCTTGATCACAGTGAATATCCCTCACATCTGCATTTCTCAGCCAGTCATGGCCTGCGGGGTTCAGAGAAAAACTCTCCTTCAGAGACCTTCAGCACCTGTTTTAACTCCTCTCCAGAGAACAAGTGTGTTATCCTCCCTCAACTGGGTGTTCCAAGACATGGAGAAATGGAATGTCAGGTCCTTACCAACTTCATTTTTCCAAGGGGACACCCCTGTGGCCTTTAGATTGTGCCAGAACAAAAAACTTCATTTCTCCATCCCAATGCTGAAAACCAGAGCACCTTCTCGTGTGCCAGAACCTGGCTTTTACCGTTTCCACAGCTCCTGTCTGTCAGTAAAAAAAAAGAAAATGATGGTGTAAGTACACAAAAAGTATGCACCAGTAAAAAATAAAAACTAAAAAAATCAATATTTAGTGATAGGGAATGCAGTGTAATATGTTCAAATGCACATGCATTTGTTAGGAATGAGATAGCGGCTCTTGGCTCTGTGACTTCTGCTGTAGAATTCTCCTCTGATGAGATGAGGATATGCCAGATGGGTTGGGCCAAGTTTATTAAGTCCCTTGTTTCTCATGAGGTCTCTAAGAGGCCTTGAAGATGACCAGTGTTCTGCACTGCCTGGAGCAAGTGTAATGCTTAAGAAAAATGAGACCAGTGAGCTCTAAAAACTGAGTTTTCCAGGTGTCAGAAATGATGTGGGAAGTAGCAGCATGAGTGAAATTGCACTGCCTGTATCTCTAAGGGTTCACGGTGTCCTAGAGGAAAGACCAGCAGATGAGAGCACATGTGCTACATGAGCTATGTGGACAGATTTTGAAAGGCATAGCAGTGGATGAGCATAGAGCTGGGAGCTGAGAAATGGAGTATTTTGAGAAATACCATATGTGGGATCAGCATCTCTCAGCTGGTAGCATGGAGGAAGGGTACTGCTGGTAAGGTGGCTCTGGTACCCAGCCTCTCGGGAAGGAATACCTCCCTCTCCCACGCACTCTTGCTGATTTTTTTCCCATACTTTTAACTTCTGAAGATGAGAAAGAAAAAAATCAGTCTGGTACACCATTCTTGGAAGGCTGCCAACCCCTGCCCCAGAGATCCCGCCACTGCAGAGAACAGCTTGTTTTCCAAGCGCACTCAGCACTTCTTTTAAAAGACATCTTAATATGGGAGATTTTTTGAGATAACTGCCAAAACAAATGCATCCTCACTACAACTCTCCCAGCTCAAATTCCTGAGCCACCTTTCCCACACTGTGGTTCAATAGGGAAAAGGCTGAACAGCTTATACTGAGCGTGAAATCATTAAACTTCAAAACAAATCATCCCAGGCTAGGTTTCAGGGGCATTTGAAATAAGGGAGCTAGCAATGAAAGAACGTTCCCTGTAGATGCAAATCCTAGGGGAGAAGTTGGCACCGGACCCTAGGTAGCTGAGCTGCTCTGCTCTAGCAGCTTTGGTATGTGCCTTACGATGTATTTGTTCTCATTTACCATGAGGTATGTGTGTGTATGAACCGTAGCAGAGGTTGCTGACGTTTTGCATGTTTACAGCTTACCTCATAGTGATTTTAAAATATATGGGTAGCTTATGTTTTGCATTTTTGAAAGAACATTCAAGATCTCATTCTGCAATCTTGCCAGAACTGACAAAAAAGAATTACACTATGAGAATATAAGAGTTGTAGTGCATGGTAGAGGAAAGGATGGAATGGGAAGTTTTGAGGAATCATTTTTAATGAACCTTTATCATCTAACATTACTCCAGAGAACAAGGAGAAAGAAAAATATGATGAATATGCTATGTATCAAGATGGGACTGCATATATATATTAAGGTGGCTCATCATAAAACAAAGAACTTAACTATGAGAATATAAGAGTTGTAGTGGGAAACATTAATCTGAATTAATTAACCTGGCTGTAGACACATTTATTCAGAAATTAATTAATCTGTTTGATTTAGCTTACTTACAAACTTAATTTCAAGCTACAACTCAATCAGGACAAAAAAGAGGTTGAAGAAAAACTTTTGCAAAGTTGTAATTTATATGACCACATCCTTGCTTTTGACCCAGCAGAAAAAAATTTAAGGATAATTGCAGAACTCTTGAGGAAAATTACTCAAGGATCTCCAGAGAGAAACAAATAGAAAGTTGATTTACTTCAGATCGGATAATAAGGGGGCCTGAGATGAAGTCACTATGTGAAGCCGACTTCCAGATTGCATTACAAATGAGATAGATAATAAATAAATGGAGGGATGGAAATTATTAGTGGGAGGCCTGCATGTTGTTTTTTTATTTCACATACGAGTAGAGTTAATATAGTTTTAGAGTTTAGAGAAAAACAATTTAAAATCAACTTTATTATAATAGCCGAAGAATCCAAAGTAAAGCAAAAACTGTGTCTTTCAGCAAAACTAGCAGTGGAGTCATAAAGAGTTCAGTCTTCTGTTTTGGTGTCCTCTGTTTCCATCACATAACCTCTGTGTTTCACAGCCTGCCCATACAGCTTTCCCAACTGCGTGTTCAGCTTTTACCTTCCCTCCACCCACAATTATGGATTATTGCCACTGCCATCCAAAGTCGGAGATGACAGCCATGCTTTTCTTCTTTAGAGTTAAGCTTTCTGACCACATGAGAACATACAAAGCTTCTAACTTCTTCATGTGTGCACCAGGAGGTGGACAGAAGATGCCCAGGAGGTACTCAGCAGTGGCCGAATGATGGCACGGCACAGCCCTTTGCGGAGTGCACGGAGCAGAGTTTCCTGCACCAGTGGAGTTTGTTGGCTGCAGCATCCTAGAAGAGCCAGGCCTTTTTTGGTGGCACATTCATGAGAGTGCAGATGTTTTCTAGAACACTGACTTTTCATTGTCAAAAATTGTGCAGGTCAACAAAGTTTGGCCCCGTATTCATGAAAAGTCAGCAGAACTTTCCCCTGCATATCCATGTATCCCCAGTTCCCAGTAAAACCAGAGGCCCGGTATATACAGTTTAAACATCCCAAAGACTGAAACTTACACACTTAAATTGTTTTTTGAAATATAAGCAACAGTTTATTTCTGTTAGTAACTTCCACAGCCCTCGTATAAATGAGTGTCGTCTTAGAGCAGATGTTCTTGCATTCAGTCGAGTATTCACTGTGTTTGTTGTGAATGCCATATTTCAGAATTAATAGCACACCTGCTTGCAGCTGGAGAGAAATTAGGTGTCACACTGTTCGGGCTATGTGCTTTCCTATCTTAATACCCAGAGAGATTGTGAAAGTATTCTGAGAGTGCTTCATTATAGCATCACCCACAGCAAAGATCTGTTATTATATGGACTCACTTACTTTCACATTCCCAGGGGCAAGATGATCTGTGTTGGATGAACACAGCAATTTTTATGAAATCACTTGCCGTGTATCTGCCTGAAAATAAGTCAGTGCTGTCAGCCTAGGACAATCAAAAGACAAAGCCTAACTGTAATCTGTTCTGATGATACTACATTTACCATGTCTCACCCTACTTAGTACGTCCTGATTGCATTTCCAATAGATGCAGCTACCAAATTATCTCTACTCAGAGTATTTACAGGCCACATATTAGGAAATGAATTCTCAGTATATCCTTCGTTTCCATGGTAGCTACAACAAAGGTCTGATTAAACTCATAAGAGATTTTCATGCTTTCAACTACTAGTTTCCTGTGAGGCAGCAATTGCCAACCTTTCCTCTGTATAATTACTTAGCATACTATTGCTATACTTAGCATTGCCTTATCTAGAATTTTCAGCTGAAATTCACCTTTGATAAGGGCTGGTTTGATAGTGCTGTTTTCCCGTGGTATCAGTTGCCTCCCTGTAATAACTCAGAAGCTGTTAGGATTCTTCTGTTGCACTATGTGTTGATGCAGCAATGACTGCCCTTGCTCCTATTGCCTCCTGCAAGCCGCCTCTCCGCCTGTCCTTCCAGCTGTTTTCCTTGATGCCACCCCAGATGCTGGCTTCCCTGAAACAGAGGCTTATTTGTGGTTCTACTTACTTGTTAAATGTCTGACTTCAGGGCTGACCCTCTACTGCAATATAAATAAGACATAAATATGTATTACATGTACATAAATAACCTCTTAGTAAAAATCAACTTGGCATTCTCAACTCATTAGTGCAGGGCATCAACCTTCTTGATCTTAATAATCTGGCATTCTGCGAGCGAGCCAGTTGTGTTTGTGGACTATCCCGTAAAAACCAACGATGCTAAACCTTCTCAGAGTCCTTGGGCCCATCCTGCTCCCAGTCGTATCATCGTGTTACCAGGAATTGGCTACTAGAGCAAAGGAAGAAAGATTGTTTCCAAAGGCTAAATCAAAAAAAGACAAAAATAACTCAGGGGAGACAAATTGCATGAGGCAAAAGGAACAAACAGATGAAATGGGTGAATTCAGATCACATCTAGGTATGCCTCCCAGCAGTTTTATTCTTCCAGGGGCAAGTAAGTCCCCTGAAGGGAGGGATGGAAGTACCATTACTTCAGAACTGTAAAACCAGGCTGCAGAAGATGGAAGGGACTCTTAGATAATTCTGCATCTGTACAGCAAAAATTTCTTAAACAGCTGGTGATGGGTATCAAGGCTTTATAATTACTGCGAAACTGGCGACTCAAGCAAAAACAACAGACGTAATATATTTTTTCTGAAACATAGGTAGAAACAGACTTCTGCTATCTTGATTCTAACAATGCACAACTCCTATCTACAGCAAGTCTAATTTCTTGTCTTAAAAAGAAACAGGGCTGCATGAAAAATTAGAATCATAGAATGGAATCATAGAATCACTGAGGTTGGAAAAGACCTCTAAGATCATCGAGTCCAACCGTCAACCCAACACCACCATGCCCACTAAACCATGTCCCTAAGCGCCTCATGTACACATCTTTTACATACTTACAGGGATGGTGACTCAACCACTTCCCTGGGCAGCCTGTCCCAATGTTTAACCACTCTTTCAGTAAAGACATTTTTCCTCATGTCCAATCTAAACCTCCCCTCGCGCAACTTGAGGCCATTTCCTCTCGTCCTATCGCTTGTTACTTGGCAGAACAGACCAACACCCACCTCGCTACAACCTCCTTTCAGGTAGTTGTAGAGCGCAATAAGGTCTCCCCTGAGCGTCCTCTTCTCCAGGCTAAACAATGCCAGTTCCCTCAGCCGCTCCTCATCAGACTTGTTCTCCAGACCCCTCACCAGCCT
>NW_008825285.1:58158-58731 GCF_000699105.1 Pygoscelis adeliae
ACTGAGGGTGCACTCGATCCCCTCATCCAGATCATTGATAAAGGTATTGAACAAGACCAGCCCCAATACTGAGCCCTGGGGAACACCGCTCGTGACCGGCCGCCAACTGGATTGAACTCCGTTCACCACAACTCTCTGGGCCCGGCCGTCCAGCCAATTTTTTACCCAGCGCTGAGTACACCTTTCTAAGCTGTGAGCCGCCAGCTTCTCTAGGAGAATGCTGTGGGAGATGGTGTCAAAGGCCTTACTGAAGTCCAGGTAGATCACATCCACAGCCTTTCCCTCATCCACTAGGCGGGTCACCTGGTCATGGAAGGAGATCAGGTTGGTCAAGCAGGACCTGCCTCTCATGAAACCGTGCTGGCTGGGCCTGATGCCCTGGTTGTCCCACTCATGCCTTGTGAGCGACCTCAAGATGAACTGCTCCATAATCTTCCCTTGCACTGAGGTCAGGCTGATGGGCCTGTAGTTCCCTGGATCCTCCCTCTGGCCCTTCTTGTAGATGGGCGTCACACTGGCAAGCCTCCAGTCGTCCGGGACCTCCCCCGTTAACCAGGACTGCTGATAGATGAT
>NW_008825285.1:58807-60528 GCF_000699105.1 Pygoscelis adeliae
TAGCAGGTCGTTAACTGCTTCCTCTTGGATTATGGGGGGTTCATCCTGCTCGCCGTCCCTGTCTTCCAGCTCAGGGGGCCGAGCACCCTGAGGATAGCTGGTCTGACTATTAAAGACTGAGGCAAAGAAGGCATTAAGTACCTCAGCCTTTTCCTCATCCTCGGTGACAATGTTCCCTCCCGCATCCAATAAAGGATGGAGATTCTCCTTGGCAGATTAGATGCAAGAGAACTACTTGACGCACAACTGCAAGACCTGATTTAAGTACAAAAGAAGATGCTGTGTTTCTTTTGTGTGCTGAGGCATTTCATGCAAGGGGTGCAAGGAACAGTTTTATCATGTGGAAGTTTTTTATGTAGCTGATGCTTGCCATGGGAGGAGTACCCTGTTTCGTGATCCATGCAGAACTAACACCCAGATCCCTGATCCGTGAGGAGGTATCACTTTGCTTACAGTATGTTGAATGTTTGACATGCCTATGGAGCAAATGCAGCTAATACTGAATAAAGGAAGCTGCTGAGGCATGTTAAACTCATATAGGAAAAAAAATCAGCAACCTTTCCACATCAAGGAAGAATGCAACTGTAATTTGTTGAATAGGTTTCGTTTTTTAAAGAGCTGAACAAAAAGGAGCAAACTCATTCTCCTGCTAAAAGCTGCAAAAGTCTGTGGGAGGACTAGAAATACGCAGCATATTTCAAATGTCTCAGTTACAGTTCAGAGCTTTCAAGGACACTGTATCTGGCCCAAGTAAGGAATGGGGCATCCCTGTTCATGGGGTGTAAGGGGAAGGGTGAGTCAGGATTATGCTCCATGCCAAAGGAGGATGCACACTCAGGAGAGTGCCCTTCTAGCAGCTGTAGAGAAACACGAGATACTGCAGCATGGCTCTGTATGTGGACCAGGAAATGGCTGACCTTGTTCATCACACAATTGCTTTCTTGATTCAGGAAAGGAAGGCTGATATGCTTGTGGAGCTCATCTGAGCCTAGAAGGATCGTACATACTGCCTTCCCCAAAGTAAATAACTGGGAGAGGACAGCTTGTCACAGAGGAAAGTCTGCATGCATACGTTTGTGCAAGGAGCAGGGAAAGAATTTTCTACAGAAAAGACTTCAGTAAAAGTTCGGAAGATACTTTTCTTACCCCAGAGCCAATACAAACCAGATGAAAAGAGCGACTGCGTTAAGCGCAGCACCTCCTGGGAAAGCTGGGCAATTCGTCCTGCTGGCGGAATGATGAATTTACCTCTATTTGCAATAATGAGAGTTTCTGACTATGGAGCACAGTGGCCAAAGCCATGGGTCATCGTTCTGGGAGTCTGAGCTTATGGACCCTCATTTTCTATGCCCATTTTAATTTTTCTGCCCTTTGTTTTGAGGCCTCATCTCTTGTTTAATAGATTGTTAGCTCTTTGAAGGGAAACTTTCTCTCTACCATGTGCTTGTTTTTACAGTTCCACTTCCTTTGTATTTCACTTACTGACTTTGCTCCCAGAAGTATGCTTGCCCTCTCTATCCTGTGGTAGAAAGTAAAGGGAGAGAATAAACAAATAAAAATGCTTGAATGCAACAGAGAAAAGACTGGGGAGAGAGCTGTTTTGTCTGAAGTTTGCTAAGTGTTATCAGGCAGCCTGTAAGAAAAATGTGTCAGGTTGAATACTGAACACTAGGTTGATTGCAACAGCACAAGTTAAGCAATTAGCTTTCCCAAGCGTGTTG
>NW_008825285.1:60577-84211 GCF_000699105.1 Pygoscelis adeliae
ATTCCTTGAGTACAAACTCACAAATTGGATTCAACATATGGTTGGCCGACCTCAAACGGCAGAGGACAATAGCAGATAAGGAACTGCGCATTGGTTCCTACTACTGTAGATAGAGGTGGTGATATTTTACTCTATGCTCTAGATTTTCCTTTGAGACTTCCTTATGGAAAAGCCAGGTGGGAAGAGTATAAAGATTTTGTTACCTATAGGAGTTCTTTGAAGGGTCAGGACCTGGAGTCATTTTATCAGCTGTAACAGTGTAGTTAGAATGTCACAGACTTCTACATGAAACAACATTTCACCTAAAAGCATTTTCTTTCCACTTAGACCCGGGACTTTTTCAGAAGGCTTGAGTGCAACTGCATCAAGGTATATCTGTGGTTGAAACTCTATGAGAAGTTTATAGTAGGTGAGAAATTGTAGCATGCCACACTATGAGGAAAGAGGGGAGAGGTGGGGGTTTTGTTGATTTTTTTAATTTTTTTTTTAAATGAAAGCTCCTAACTGTGTGGTGTTTCTGGACAAAATCTTCATACTTGAACAATTTTTTTCAGGAAAATTTAACAAGAAATCTGTGTTTTAAAGCAATGCTCAATCACAATATGATGAATTCAGTTAGCCTGAGTGTGCCAGGGTAGGTTGAGAAGACAGTTCAGACACTTTTGTCAGACCTGCAAGACAAGGGGCATCACCCTGTCAGAGACGGTTTGAAATTCTAATGTGATGTTCTCTGCTGATGCTCTGTGTGATATGTGGAGAATACAAACTGCTTTGTGCTGATGGGATTCAGGGGGATAAGTAGTTTCCTGTCCCGAGGGAACTTGGATATGTCATCTTACCCTCGGTATACTTTGTCCCAGTGTGTATCATAAATGTGGTTTCCTTCCTTTAAGTGAACAAGGAGCTTCCAATTACTATTGTATAAATCCCTGTTATAAGTCTCCTTGCATTTTTTCAGTAGCTGCTGGAGACAGATTGTGGGCAAGCAGTGGGAGAGAATGGGTCACATACAATATGATGGACGGCATAGCCCATCTTTCACCAAGATAAAGACAAAGAGCTACCACACTCTTGGTCAAATTGATGAGAAGCAAATCACCAGGTTCACCCTTTGGTGAGGAATGTACATTTCAGTCTAGGTTTAAATCCATGCTTCATAAAACTACGAAAAGAGATTTAGTTGTATTTTGGTTAACATTCTTTGTGAGACATCAGCAAAGTTGCCTTATAGGTCAGAAAAGCAAAGCTAAAACCTAGAGAAAAGCAAAGCATGTATATGGAAAGTGCATACCTGAAGCTGATATTTGGTGGGAACAAACCTACTTACTGTTTCTGTCTTGCTGTGATTACAGGATAGATGTAACCCATGAGTCGTTGTCAAGTGTAGTTCTTAAGTATCAGTCTGGCTTTCCCTCACCTCTCTGATTTCTCAATACTTTGGGACTTAGTCTCTAGGCATGAATGGCTTGAATGCTGTTCATTAACTTAACAAGTCCAACTCTGTACAAGACTGTCAAAATAGGTTGAAGAGCATCTTCAGAACCCATCAATAGGCTTTCATTCAAAAAGAAGACCATACAAACTATATAGGTTGTTATTCATTCTTTACCTAATCCTTAGCCTTTCTTTATATGCTTAGAGACACTTTGTTTAGCCACGAGTTTTATTCCTGGGGGAGAACATTGTGAAAAGATTTTTCATCCAAGTTTGACTGTTTCTGCTGCCTTTTTTTCCTCTCTCATAAAAGCCTGTAAGCTCTTGCTGATAGTCCCTGGACCATCTCTGGACTGTCTGTCCTCAGCCTTTTCTAGACATGTGTCCTGTTTTTATTGGTAGCCTCCATACTCTGAGTAATGCCTGCAGATTAGTTGACCTTGCAGGCTGGGCTGGGAGCAGGTGTGCGTGTTCCTTCTCCCCAGTCAGCTTCCCTCTCGTTTATTCGGAGTTTCTTATCTTTTCCATTGTTTTTGCTTTCCTGTGGGGTTTGGGTTTTTTTTTTTTTTTTTAGTAATCCATAGTTTGGTTTATTCCACAGTAACCCATTACAAATAAATATATCAGGCATGTGCTTTATTAAGAAAACAATTCAATTCCTGGACTCCTGTGGACTCATTTGAAAATCAAAACCCTGCAGAGTGTTTTTTAATTAAACTGATAAGTTTACCTTCTTACATCAAAAAAGCATCCAAAAGGAAATCAAGGAATTTGCAAGTTATGATTCAGTGTCCAGCTGTCACTAAGCATTTTAATAATGATTTTCTGTCAGCTGTCCTCCTTTAAAAAACTTCTGAAGAATTTGAGTTGCACCTCATCTCCCTCCTAATACAGTAAAAAACAATCCTAAATACAATGATATACAAATAATTCTTCCTTTCTTGATCAGCAAAATTTATTCTCTTCCAAAAATTGCTGTAGAATTTTGTTTTTTTTTTAAAAGGGAAAGCTCATTTTTTACTGCTTGATATCTAATTGCTATCCTTTGAAGGAAAACCAAGAATTTTCCCTGTTTGATGGATAAGAAACGCAAACTATTAGTGAGCATGTTCAGTCCTGTATGCGTTATTGGCATTGGTGTGGAGTGAGCAGGTAGGAATTTATCTTGGGGACATGCTGTTAGGTAAAGACCCACATTGTTTATTTTCTTAGCCTGATACTTTTCACATAAACTTTTCATCAGGTTTTAATTATAAGAAAGACCTTAAACCTTCTACTTTAAAATAATGACTTGACAGGAGAGAAATTGTTGTCTGGTTTGATGTTAGCATTGCAATCTTCTTCCGTTTTGGTCCATCAGCCGCACGGCTCTTTTATCTTTTGAATATGCTTTTCCAGCTTTGCTGTTTGCTTTTCTTGCTTTGCTTTCGCTGACGTTCTCATCCTCTTCATGATTTAAAACAAAAGCAACAAACAGCTCATAGCAGCAGATGATAACATTCTTTTTCTTAGACTTACTCTTCCCTGCAATCTTTCCACTGAGAGGTGCTTAAACCCTGGCAGAAGATAGGGAACACTATTATTAAAAATGAGACATAGCGGCTTATCAGCAGAGTGTATCATCTAATGCTTCTAGTCATCCTTCCCAGTTGTTACTTAAAACAAGTTACTTATACTGATGTGATCCAACCAACAGCTCTTTAAATAAAGTTATATATACTCTTCTCTTTCCTATTGCTTTTCTTGGGGAACATTGCCTGTTCAGAGCTGCCACCACATCAGCATAGGAGTAGGAAACAGGCTGTGTGCTGCCAAACCAGCCTACAAGGGTGGTCTTCAGACAGATTCAGCAGCAGCAGAAGTGGGATCACTCTGGATTAAACCTGCTTCGCTATGCTCCTACTTCACAAGTGGGAACAGCTCAATAGTGCACACAACTTGCTGCATTTTCTACAGCTGACTAATGGCGACTGGTTAAAAGGCAACGTCTAACGTGCTTCCAGTTGTGTGCCAGATGGTCAGTGTGTGGCAGCTTCTTTAACCGTAAGTGACCTTTGTTGGCTGCCATGTGTTTTGCATATAGTCTCCTCATGTACATCTTCTCCCAAAACCATAGAAATACGCAGGCAAACAGTGCAAGGTAGTAAACTAAAGGCAGACTTACCTCAATGTATAGTTATGGTAGTAATTAAAAGATTTGCACAAAACAAAGTAATTAAACAAAACGTCGCTAGTGTCTTTTAGAGATGATAAATGGCCTTTTTCAGACTTGGGGAGGCAGACCGGATATATACACCGGAAAGGTGGAGAAGCTCTTCACTGGGGATGTCCCCATGGAGAAGGGATCTGTTGGATGCTTTGGAGTGGGCTGGTGTGAGCTCTGTGTAGCACATGCCTGTGAAGCACAAGGCCTGCCCTCATTCCACCTCAGGTAGTACTTAGTTTTCTGTGAATAAAGCCAAGTGAAGGAGGCAGGAGGTGGATTTGGGAATGGGGGACCTGCTGCCATTTCTGTTGTGACATTTCACGTAGTTCTTACCTTTCAAGCAAATGTTCCTGTTCACTTAGTCTGTGTGACTTTTGTGTAAATTGGAAACCTCATTCATTTAAAAAATGGGCAATGTTAATACACCACGCTTTCACTGAAAACAGTAATGGTTGCTGAAGTAACAGTTCTAGGTGAAACAGAAGTTTGCTCTGGGGAAGCGGAGTTCCTACTCTTCAAATACTGCAACACTGTTCTGGGAATATCATACGGCTCAAAGGGCTTGTTTGTTGGTATGGCACTTTAAACTATAGCTGCTTTTTCTACAGTGAGGAGAACTCACGCAGTCCCTCTGAGATCCCGTGTGTTCCTGGCCTTTCATCATTTGATACGCGTTGTCAGCCTAGCTGGCATACAAACGAACCTGTGCGCAGGTGCACTGAATGCACAAACAAACAGCCCGTTTCTGTCTGAACGCTAGCTTGCAATCTCTCTTTCCTTCCAGATGTCCACACAGAAGCAGTTCAGGCAGCCCTTGCTAAACATAAAGAAAGGAAAATGGCGGTCCCCATGCCCTCGAAACGACGTTCATTGGTGGTCCAAACATCAATGGATGCCTACACACCTCCAGGTGAGCATCTCTGTGTATTTTATGGGAATTTTAAAAATGGTTCTTTGTGGTGCTATGAACTAATCATCTGCCTGCATAGATAGTAATGGAAATGTCATTTGAAGCACACTGAGCATAACACTGAGTTATGTTTGAAGAGAAGGTGAACTGAATGGTTGGAAAGTCAGCTGGGGCAGTTCGCATGATTGCTTTGCCCTTGGTGGTACCTCAACTCGCATTGGTCCTTTTGGTCTTATGAAGACCTAGCTATGGCCAGCTTGTCATATTTTCCGTGACTCAAAGTTCCTTTCAAGTTTCTAGTTTATTCCCTAACACTATAATGGAACGTTTTCTTTATGATTAGTCGTACCATTCCTTTTCAGCTTTATCTGCTCTTTTACCTACTAGACTGAAAATACCCCACATCTCATGCATTCTCATACTCACTGAATCCAGCTGGGACTCCATTTCTCACTGAGGGGTCAGCTTTCTACAACTGGAAAAGTTTTTTCACAGATTTTGTGGAGTGAGCTTGGGAAAGTATTTTGGGTATTCTGTACTGTTAATACATGGTTGGAGATCTTCAGAAGATTCTCAAGCCACATTATAAAGGAAGACCCTTTTATTATCCTTATCTTTCTACAATAATACACACACCATGGCCTTAGAGCAGGAAAGCTCTCTCGGTGCAATTGACTTCATTTCAGGGCTTTCAGTATTACAGACTTTTCTTACTATGTTTGCCTACCTTCATGAGTTTTTCTTAATGGCAGTTATCTTTAGATTTGTAATATGAACACACCTTATTTCTATTAAGAAAACCCAAAAGCACTGCAAGTTAACAGGCTGTTTTTAATTACTAGATACTTCTTCTGGTTCAGAAGATGAAGGCTCCGTACAGGGCGACTCCCAGGGAACTCCCACCTCAAGTCAGGGGAGTATAAACATGGAACATTGGATCAGTCAAGCGATCCATGGCTCTACCACGTCAACCACTTCCTCCTCCTCGACACAAAGTGGAGGCAGTGGTGCTGCACACAGACTAGCTGATGTTATGGCTCAAACGCATATAGGTTAGTATATGGGCATTTTGAGTATGTCCAGTTTAACATGAATTTTGTCTCTCACGTTCAGCTGATGCTGCTATATGAAGTCTTATAAAAGTCTTTCCTGTGCTTTTTCTTCTTTCCTTTTTTCTATTTACATATATTATATGGAGAGATAGTCCTGTGTTCTTATTTTGTGAGAAAATTAAAAAAAAAAAGTAGCAATTTAGATTTGGGGGTAAACATGTTGTGGCAAATGGGGTCTAGCTGTTTGCTCCCAAATATCTTAAAATGTGCAGTTGCATGACTTCCATTACTTAGCACTATAAAAGAGCTCTGTAGGATCCATCAGCAAGGAAAATCAGTGCATGCAGCATTAGCGATTGCTTGCACATGAGTTTCCCCTACTGCTGCACCACTGTAATTACATAGTTTGAGTGACTTCTGATAATTCTGTTAACAGGAGGTCCTCTTAAACATAGTTTTTTCTGCCCTTAATTGAATCTAGAATACTTGGGCTGGGATATCTAGCTATTATAGTCCTTGGGAAAGTCTATTATGTACCTTCAGAGAAGAGATCTGTTCTTATTAGTAGTAGTAGCTTGTTTATATCCTTTGGAGAGATTCTAGGAAGTCAAAGCTTTCCTTCCATTAGGGCTAAGCTTCACAGACATTAATTATTTCTGAATATTGTGCTGTTGACATTAGTCTTCATTAAAATGAGGCAGCTATTTGATTAGGCACGTGGAAAGCAAGGCTTGTTTTCCCTTCATTCTCCAGTAACTGCTGTTTATCATACGAGGCATCTGCTTTGGGTGCATTCTTGCTGGGGCTGTGTATTTTGGGTTGTCTCACTGAAAATCTGTTGGAATCTATATTGGAACAGATAAAGCAACCTTGCTACTGTTCTACTACACATATGAACTGCAATTTTGTGTGGCTGTTCCTCAACTGATCATTCCTTTTCAAGTATATGTAATGAGATACATGAAAGCATCTTAAATGTTCCTGATTTTATGTGCCAGAACAGTAGTCAGTATCCCTTTTTTTTTTTGCTCTGAGTATAGCTTGATGTAACACCTGTATTTTCAGATAAGTAATCCTCTCAGCATGGTCTGGAATTGCTGAATTGCAGTCAGGGGAAGAATTTCTATTGTATTCTTAAATTCATGCTAAATGAATAGCTCAGAACCTTGTTTTAGAAACACATACACTTCTGAACACATTAATCATTGCATTTGGTTATTTTCTGTGACTTCATCTTGAAATGCTAGAGGAAATTATAGCATAGAGAATTAAATTTAGCCAAACTCTAAAAGGTTGCATTACTCACACACCAAGTCTTAATGTGTCTTTAAATATAGCTTCTTTATAATGTGACATTTCAGTAATTTTAAATCTGGCACAGTAAGTCTTCTTTTATAATCACTGAGTTTGTGGTAAATAATACAGCATTTATAGAGCTAAATTAAGATGGCAGTATTCTGCAGAAGAGGAAAAATACTACTTCTTTTACTTGTTTTATTTTGCCTTGTTGTTGACTGGAAAGATCTCTCCTTTGAAGCAAACAGTTAAGCTTACCTCAGTGTATCCATATTTTTATTCATTCTGACAATAAGATACCTTAAATTGCAACTCTAGTTGGACAGTAGTTGTGATGTAGTAATGTAAAGGTCATTTGGATACAAAATATGAGTGATATCTGCTAACAGATTGAGACTGTGATCTTAAGGTTACCATCAGTCGTAGTTGCTAAGATCACTGCAAATGTAAGAGAAGCTGCACAGATGATAACTGTAAGATGTAATTCTTCATGGGTGAGCTGCTTTCTGTAAGAATTTGAAATTAAATGGCTCTTTTGTTTCTTTTCAATCCGAGGAGGTGGATTTTGCATTTAAATGTATTCTAAGAGGTAAAAGATTTGAAGTATTCCCACAAATAGCCTTGCTCTTTCAGAGGCAGTGTGCCAGTGATCGTAGATGAATAATTGTCTTCGGTAGGAGAGAAGGTGAGAGGGAAGAATAATCCTGTTCTCTGAAGCTCCTCAGCTACTGGAGACAATTTGTTCTTGATCACAAAGAACATATATTCCCATGGCTTGATGTTTGTTTCGTCCAGGGAGTTGGTCTCTACAGACAGATCAGCCTGGAAGACAGAAATCATCTGTAAATATGTAAGGACATACTGCCATACTCTGAAGATGCCAGTTTTGATAAACACAAATTCAAGGGGCAACAGGAAAGACCTTTAATGATAACAAAAAAAAAAAGCCCTCCATTCTGATATCCACTAGGATTTGACCTCCAGAGCGCAACACAGAATCAAAGGGAGAGTGTTCCAGTTTAAGTACTGTAATGCAGTCCTGAGAAGGGATTTGATAAAAAGCTTTGGCTATAATATAATCAGAGTTCAGCTTTGTGGATCATTTGGATAATTTGCATAAGCTATTATATGCTTTTAATGTTATACTGTTCATTTAGTTTGGCTGCTGCTGCTGCTCTACTATGGCCAAAGTTTAGGATAGATACCCTTTGAACATTCTCAGCTTTAAGACACTCAGATGTCTGTACTAAGCTACAGGCAGAATCTCTAGTTTGGCATAGGTATCGCAATTCTTTTGGGTAATTCTTGAACTTTGAGGTCAAACCAGTGAAATCTGTAAAAAATATCTAATGTTCTGACCCATCTTTGGGACAGTACTGTATATATTTCTAAGGTCTTCAAGCTTTCATTTGTCTGTATTATATTTTTTGGATCTATACATATATAAAAATCAAGGAGAGAAAGCACATCCCAAAGCTCAGAAAGTTCATGTAATGAAAATCACACAGCGCTTACCTATGATTGTAAATTTATATAAAGAGTTAAACATCTCACTACGAAATTTTGATCCCGTAGGTGCATTTAATGTTTCTTTTATATGCTTCAAATATGTTTCTGTTTGAAAATCACAATTAAAGGCTACATAGATTTCTAATAAAGTAAATGTAAAAATATGTGCCATAAGGCATGACTCATAGTTCTCTGACAACCTCAAAATTCTTATGTGTTCTGAGGGGGAATATTAACTTACAATACAGGAGACTAGTTTAAAATACTCTCTGTCACCTGGACATCAATACAGGAGAAACCCAGCTGATGGAAAAAGCCACAGGTCTGACTCTGGATTTCCCTTCCCTGACAACCAGAAGAGCCAGCTTGTTTGGGAGAAAAAGCTACATTTTCCTCAAGTATAGTATTGCAGGGATGCTTTTTGAGTTCCCAAAGACTTTTCAAATACCCGGTGCTTATGTGTCCTTCCAAACTTCCACTGGAAAGTATTCCTCCACCTCTTTGCTTCTCCTCAAACATGGGGCTCTGTCAGTGCACACACTCTATCCCTATGTGAATGTGCTCTGCATTGTTGGTTCTTTCCGATTTTCATGAAATGGTGTAAATTATATTGCCCCAGTGGCAGAAATGAAGAAAG
This sequence comes from Pygoscelis adeliae, assembly GCF_000699105.1. Lineage (NCBI taxonomy): Eukaryota > Metazoa > Chordata > Aves > Sphenisciformes > Spheniscidae > Pygoscelis > Pygoscelis adeliae. Next base: position 69,622 of record NW_008825285.1, read on the forward strand.
CCTTAACTGGAAACAGCTGTTCTGTCTGTGATCTTCTAATGCAAGAATATTGGAAGAGATGGGAAGAGGAGGTGATGCAAATATGTATGTTTGATGGAGGAAATGCTTTGAAGTCATGCAGCTGTCAGAGTTTCTACTTTTTAGTCAACAGATGTGTCAGGATCATTATTCTTAACTAAACCTCAAACAGTGCTTCAAGTTACCTGAGGACCAAGCAGCTCTATACAGATTGTGTCCATAGTCTAAGCCTGGATTGACTGTTCTATACAAAAAAGGGTACATTTCACATAACATAACAATTACCTTTTTCTTTAGAAGTCATTCAGACCAAATTTTTGTCTGTATGACTTTCATTTCTCCAAGCCTGACTCTGAGAAGGGAACTGACTGAGGATTTGTAAATCTAATGGATGAAACCTACAGCTATAGATATTGCCATGGTAAGACATCTGTTAAGCAGATACTATAAAGGAACATGGCAAGACCAACCTTAATGGTCCTCTTCTGCTAAATAAGAGTTCTTCTTAATGGAAATTTAAATAGCAGAGGGGCAGCCAGAGTGCTAAAAACCCGCTCTTTGGCTAGCCAGTGGTGGCCACCTTGGGAAGAGAGTTTCTTTTAGGTACTTTGAAGTGCCAGTGCTGCTTGTTCAAAAGGAAACCCTTTTACAAAAGAGCAAGAAGCTTCTTTCTCATGTTATTTCACCCTACTTGGCACCACGTGTTACAAAGAAGTAGTTGGTTTCAAGTATATAGATCTGAAGGGAGAGCATCTCTGCTCTGTGGTGCTTTGGATCACATATCTTCTCTCCCATGCATTAAAAAAAAAATTCATCTCAGTGCTAAAACCTGAAAGTAGATACTTTAACTCCAATTCAGTTTGCCTTGTAAAGTCTGAAAGATGGAAATACTTAACTGGAAAGGTGTAAACAATTATAGCTAACTTTAAAAAGACTTTCTCACATTACTAATAGCTGACTAAGTACAATTATTTTCTTAGTCATGATCTTCTCTCCTATTAGCATAGCAAAACTGCATTATAAGTAAAAGATAAAAAGATAAACATCAGCATTTTTTAATTGACTTAGTTATCGGATAATTCAATCATGATCTATAAAAAGCTCTTGCCACTTAGGAAGAAAGGGCAAAAATTGTGCTGAGTCCAAAATAGTTGATAATGACAAGACATCTAAAATGAAGACATTATTCAAACTATTACCGGCATAAGCTTCATTGTCCAAGCTGTTATACTTCAGTTGGTCACTTACAGCACAATATAAGGTGTTTGTTTCAGTAAAATTATAACAATGGATGTGATCAGACTCAAAACGCTCAATTGGACATGTGTAGGATGCAAGATGTTTTTGAGTCACACAATAAAAGCCATCTCATGTTTTCCTCAACCAGATACTGTGGTTGAGTGATAAGGTTGAGTCCTTATGATGGTCATGAATAAAAACATTAAATAACAACTACAGACATTAATATAATGTCTTAATTCTTCATGATGATTGTCCATCAAATGCTACCTTCAAATGAGAAGTATGCAAAATAGACATCTAATCTAACATCCTGTTACTGTATGTGTAGCCATAAAAATGAGTTATCTGTGTTGATGGTGCATGACTGTGGGATTGAATGCACAAGAATTACAAAGTTCAAGACTCATGAAAATGCTTTATAATTACATTTGAGGTGGAATTTACTGTAGAAGTTGGTGTTACAGTAGACTTACAGCACCATAACGCTTATAGGCCAGATTTAATAAAAAGCACATCCTGAAAATAGTATTGGAACAAGATGAAGTTTTTGCAGAATTTTTTCATTTTTAAAGACTCTTACCCTATTGTAACATGGAGTGCATTTCTCTTCACTTCAACAGCCGCAGAATGAAGACCTGCCTTCTTTTGTATCTCAGAGGCTGCTGGGGTTCATTTATGTCAATTGGGAGAGAAGTTGTTATTTGCTTATGGTATTTATCTCCATCTACTGTAATGCTGATAAAAACCTGGAAAAAAATTATGAGACAACCCACAAAAATAGTACAAATACTTAGGTAATACAGACTCAGACTTGAAAACATGGGAAAACAAACTGTGGTAGCATGCTGAGTTACCAGGCTATGAAAGAGAAAGATTAGCTCTGTGGAATTGTTTAGCAGGACTGGCATGAGTCAGACCAAATTGTGTTTGCCTTCTGGAAGGCAAGTCTTTGTTATGCGGAAGAATTGAAATAGCTCTGTCTAAAAATAGTAGACAAGCAAGTGTCCGTGCAGAATGCAAAGCTCATGTTTCTTTACGTTTATTTCTTTCCCCTGGATTCCAACCCTGCTATGATTGATTTTTTTCCTAATATACAAACAAATTCCTTTCTTAACTAAAATTGGTGTATTCAAAATACAGAGGTTATAAAAGGGGTATGCATTGGCACTTGCAAGTGATTGACAATATGCTGTATTCTTTTTATTTAGAAAAAATGATGCAATAATCTCTCAGAAGTATATTTGTCTGGGTCTTTTCTTTTTGAGGCCGTTCACAAGCTTTAACTTAGTATAAAATTAAATGTCAGTGGAGAACCTACAACCTAGTTGTATCATTTTTTTAGCCTATTGCTTATATGGTTGCAGATATACAGCTCCTGTTTTAATCAGTGGAAACTTCATTTATTAAAATCATGCTGTACATTATAGTTGTATACATTCATTTTGTGCATTAACTTTAATGCCTGTTCAGATGTGGGGAAAAAAAAATCAAATGGTATCCTTTCCTCTCCCCTTTGCTTTTCTGCCCTTCAACACTAGAGGTACATGGTTAAACCTTTTAACTTACTTTTCACAGAAAATCATTCTGCCCCTCCAGATGTTACCACTTACACCTCAGAACACTCAATACAAGTAGAAAGACCGCAAGGATCAACGGCACGGGTGGCACCAAAGTATGGAAACGCTGAACTTATGGAGACTGGTGATGGTATGTCACAAAGCAAATCTGTTTGGTTTTTCGAGTATCGTAACCCTTTTAGTGGTTACTGTATGTATCTGCTCTTTGTTTCTTCTGGACACTTTTCGCTTATAAACACGTATAAAGTTGCAGCATCTTTACAGTCCCAAAATAAACTGGTATAAATGAAGCCGACATAGAGAAATATTTCTCAATCAGCAGAGCTGGTTCCCTGTAGAAATTGTTTGGCAAAAGAAAGCAGTGAATCTCTTCAGACCTGCTTTTATCATGCTGCCTGGTTACAGCCAGTCTGTTTTTTAAATGGCAAAGAAAGTGACATGCTAGGGTGGCTACATCTTGAAAAGTGACGTGTTTGAAGTTTTATTTTCTGAGGTTTTGGTTTTTTTTTTTGAAAAACAGTTATTTGTAAAACCTTTCTTATTTACTGCTCCTCTTTTCTAAAACTTATTAAACAATATTTCAGCAAGGTGTGGAATTGTTGACCAAGTGTATCACATCTAAACTTAGCAGCTTCAGCTCTAAAAACCACTTGGTAAAAGTTTTGGAGCCAACCTTATGGAAGGGTAGGAAGTTGAAATTCCTGCAATGCAGTGACAGAAAGCTATTAGTTCAGGAACAGATGACATGAACGTTGCAGAGGCTTTGCACTCAACTAGGGAAAAGGAAGGGGGAGGTGATTGATGGGATTATATTATAAAAGTGCCCCTTGCCCCACACTCCTGTTCAGAATTGTGTTTTTTAAAGTGCTGTATGGGCAAGCACACTTCCTTTGCAGATTGCTGGCTGGTGGGATTGGCTGTAGGGATGTTCAGAGAATACAGGGTCATGCTGAAGTAATACAAAGATGTGAACCATGTTTAAGATGGATACTGGACAGATGTCCACTACAGTGTAAAGAGCAACCCAGAATAAATGATGGGCAGAGCCTATGACCCACACTCCTTGCTGACCTGCGGTCTAGTCAGACAATATTGGTATGACCAGTGATCATGGGGAGAGCCAATGCCTGTCTTCTCACTGACCATTGCCCATGCCACCTAGAAGAGTTCTCTAAGGTTATTGACATTTGCTGTAGGGAGGGTTTTTCCACTGTGCTTCTCTCCCTCAGTCTATGTGCTGTTTCCCCTCTAATTTTGCAAGCTCACTCTGACATTGTTGTATTGTTTTTATTTAAACTAGGCGTCATTGTTCCTTTTTGCTGAAATGATCTTAATGTCTTAATGTTGAACACTTTAGTCACGGTATAGCATGAAACTGTAGTTGTGGCGGCCTTGCAGTCCTAGACTTTTTCTTACCCCACTTAACGTCTGGTGGCGTTCAGCATAGCAGTCGACTGATGTCTCCATTGATCCCTGTCCTGCAGGAGTACCAGTGAGCAGCAGAGTGTCAGCAAAGATTCAGCAGCTGGTCAATACACTAAAACGGCCCAAACGACCACCATTACGAGAGTTCTTTGTAGATGACTTTGAGGAATTGTTAGAAGGTAAAATGACTGTTTTTCAAAAGGTTTGGGGATCTCTTATTAAAACTCTGTAAAATGTTTGTCTCACACAATGACTTTCTAGAAAGCTAAGTAAGCCCTCCCTGTACTGGCAAGTACCAAAAAGCATCGGTATTTAGTGAATCTGCTTGTAGTGAGCTTGGACGTAGTGCTGTAGAGTCAAAAGTCTCTCTTGTTTGCTCAGCTCCTGGTTCTGCTTGCAAAGAAATGACAGAAGGGAGCGGAGGGAAGTTTTGCTTTGAGAACATTCAGCTGTGGGTTACAGCCATTGCTTTTGAACACCAATATGAGAAAAACTGTCAGTGAGGGAGCATGTTAAATGTTTTACGCATCCTTTGCATAACAGAGAAGCATCGAAAAAATGAACTAAATGTGAGATAGAAACAAGGATAAAGTCAATAGATGGAATTTTTTTTTAAAGAGGCCAGTGCTTTGAGAATTAAGATTTGCCAGGATGTGGAGATTTAAATAGTCTTCATAGCAGTTTATAAGAAAGCACTGTAACAGAACATGACTTAAATCAGTGTGTTACTGATGACTTGTTAAAGTACATTTTTTCAGTAGTTCTGCAGTTCATCTCATTACTGCATTTTTGCCAGGAAAAAGTATTCTCCATCTCTCTTTAGGAATAAAGAAAGGTTGATTATTTCGAAGATAAATATATGCATGCTTCCCCAGCAGTTTCTTCCGCTGCTTGTAGAGCTAGTGTAAGCGTAAGCACATACATTCCTGAGATGTTTCAGTTGCTTGATCTCTGTTAAAGTTAAAAGTTAATTATTCTGTTATATTTCTCTGTTGCTTCTCAATACCTTCTAACATTATTATTTTCAGGGTATTTTTCAAAGGTAACTTACTCTCTTGGTTACACAGGTGTACACAAGGTATAGAATTAACATGGTAACTGTATATCTTTTCATAATCATAAGTTCAACAGCCAGATCCAAACCAGCCAAAGCCAGAAGGAGCCCAGATGTTGGCTATGCGTGGGGAACAATTAGGTGTGGTTACAAATTGGCCGCCTTCTCTGGAAGCAGCTTTGCAGCGATGGGGGACCATCTCACCAAAAGCTCCTTGCCTAACCACTATGGATACCAATGGAAAACCACTGTATATTCTCACTTACGGTGAGCACTCTTCAAACTCCTTGTGCTTTTATATATTGTATACAGTGTGTATAGTAAATGCATAAATATACAATGAAAAAAGCCCTCCAATGATGCATCTGTTCCATCTCTGAGTAGGTTAAGACCATTCTGAAGCTGCTGGTTTTTGAGTATGGATTGCTGAGATGTTATAGTATGATTTATGTCACAAAGAGGAAAAGAGCTGAGTAGATACACCCATGGAATCACAGATTATAACTTAAAACCACCTTTTAAATAGAAATACATCCTAGGACAGATTTTCCTGAAGATTAACGTCTAAATCCATTGCCCTTGGATATTGCCCAGGCTTTGTTCTGCAGAAGCAGAACCTGGTATACAAAATGCACCAGCTTCCTGAAGAAGTTAAAATAGGATTTTTTTCACGTGTTCTACTGACATTGTAGTAAGTGTGATTTGAATTATTCCTCCTGATAAGTAGTTGTACAGCTAGCAAATGTACCCACTTGAAATAATAGATTTGCCTGGATATATTTCAGTGTGATCTTTGGTATGTTGATATAGTTCAATGTGTACTGCCTGACAATCTATTGCAACCAGGAAAGGCCAAATAAAAATAAACATAAGGCTATCTCTGACCAATAACTCCCATATAGCTTCTAATTTTGAAATGTTCAGGGGACATTTGGGAGATGTTCAAAGGAATTATGATGAATAACTGTCAAACTTTGAAAGCAAGTTGGAACATTTCCGTGCGCTATTGATATGGATATAGGGACCTAGAGTTCTGTGCAGAGAATGTTTTCACATGCTGTGATATAGAGGTCTGTCTGTTTCGTTCAGTGCTGAATGCTCCTTTCCATTCAGGAGTCAGACTGAGTGATGATCCCTGGCCAAAAAGATGTCTGCTGCAAGTTTGGCATTGCAAATATGTTTAAAGGCTTTTAAAGCATAACAGAACCTTTGCAACTGAAGGTCATGCATGAAACATTTTCCCTTCAGGTACCTTAGAGTTAAGAAGTTACTTAAATTATGGGGCAAACATATGATTCACCACTGATCGATGTTTTTCTTCCTTAAGGACATTTACTTGGTACTAGAGAAGAATTTTAAAGTTTGCAATTACGTGTTTGCAGAAGAGCAATTCATATCATCTACTGAATGCCCTAAATAAATTGGACAGGAAAGGAAATTAAGATGTTAGTGAGAATCAGACCATTTTTCTGAATAGGGGATTCTGTTTAGAGAGTCTGAGCATATGTCCTGCTTCGCCTGAAGGGCTGTAGGCTGAGCAAATCAACCTGAGGAACTCATCCACGTGGCTCACGGAGCCACCTAGGCCTGCTTCTCTGTCCTAAGCTAACTGTTTCCAAACGCCTCTTCTAAATTGTACAAATCCTGAGAAAAATGGGACTAAAATTCATGTTTTCATTAGTTTCATTTGGCAGCACTCTAGACATGATTTTGGCTGTTGCCTTTCAGTAGTTTCCTGAGGTCAGAAAAAATAAATTCTTTCTTTTCTTTTTTTTTTTTTCCTTTTTTTAATAGATAAAAGAAATTACAAACCAAAATACTTCATAAGAGATTTAGTGAATTCTTCTCTGCTAGCTAGATTTCAAGCTGACATTCTTCTTCATGGGAAATGTCCATTCACTGTGCCATAACAGTTTTCTTAAATAACTGCTTTTGAAATATCATTAACATGACAGCCACCTGCCATTTTATTGGTGACTTTATAAATTATTTTTCTGTAGCTATTCCACCTTTCGTGTCTGTAATATTTTCTAGCAATTGTGGGCATGACATTTTTTAAAGTTGAACATTAATAGACATTAGGCCTTGAACTCAGCAAAGGCACTCTTATTCATGAGTTTTTATCCCTGTGCGTAGTTCCACTGGCCCCAGTGGTAATAAACTTTTGAAAGATGAGCTTAACCCGCAATCCTACCACATGGTATTAATGTGACATTTCATTTCCATGTATGCATGCTATGATCAGATGACTAAAACTTTAAAATACCAACACTGAGGACTTTCAGTAGCCTCTGAGTTTGTACCTCACAGTTATTTTCAGGTTCTTTGCCAATTTAAGGAAACACCATTACCAGGATTTTTCATACGTTCACTATTTTGACAAATATTCAAGAGTTTTAAGAATACTTCTAAGTTTCTAGAGGTTCAGTCTTTGACATGTTACCAACATGGTCACTACGCACCTCTTCTTGAATATTGTACCTCTGTTTACTGTTTCTGCTTCAGTCTCTTCTCACACCCTCTTGCATCTTCGTGGAAATCCTCTTCATTCATCCTCCAACTTCCCAGTTAAGAGGAGGCTTCTACATGATGTCTTTTGATCCCTACTTTTTTCATACACAGCATCTTCTCCAGTTTCTTGTCTCTGCATGGATCAAATGCAGGTTTGCTTGCTTATTCCAGACTTCTTTCCATCTTTCCAAACTGGATTCCAGGAGTGTCTCTGTAGCTGTCAGCTAGGTCACAGCCCGTCTGAGTAGGAGTACTGAGTTCCCTTAACACCAAGCATATTTATCTCCTCCTTTGTGGATCATTGTAGACAATATTGCTGTCCTGCCCGTCACTTGGGCTGTAACTTGAGTATCATACATGACCCGGACATTTCTTTAGTTTTGTACAGCTGTTCTGCGTCCAAACCTTGCAGGTTATTTTGGGAGCAAATCTTTTCAAATGCAGACCTTTTGCTGCATCTACATGGCTAAATCTCATCCCATCTGTCACCTTAGTCTTGATTCTTACAGCACACTCTCTTTGGCCCTGAAAGATGCAGTGTTGGCCTGTTGCATCTGTCCAGGATGCTTTCATACTTCCCCTTGGTGGCCTTGCATGCTGAAAAGGAGCTCCCTGAGAGTCCACAAAATTCTTCTCCAAAGCCTTCCTCACAAGTCTCTTGCTGTCCTGTCCAGAGACATCTGAGAGCGGTCAGACCGATGACCAAGCTGTGATATGCCGTGGCAGACAGTGATAGATAAGACCACCTTGTGTGATTTACTGGAATGAATGTCCCTACCTGACAGTGGCTGATGTGGATATGATACAGTTAGTGTGGATTTAAGTGGTGAGTGCTCTAGGTCATGATGTGCTGTTGTGCCATAAAGGGGAACTAGTTTAAAGAAGTTATTCTTTCAGCTGTTGCTTAAAATAATCTCTGTCTTCCCATTCCTCTGCAGGAATTCATCTAATTTGTAAAGCCTTGTATCTCCTTTGTCTTTTTCGGCACGTTTTTTGAGGTTTTTGTCATCATAGCATGTCAAGACTGTTTTCCTCCATGTGTCTCAGATTACTGTAGATAGAAGAAATGAATAACTGCACTTGTAGACTTGATCTTTTTTTCAAGCAAGTTTTTGAAGCTGTTTGCCTCAGTTCTTGAAGTTCTCAGTGCCCCAGTTGTAATCTTTAATGTACTCAAAACTCTTAAACTCTTTCTAGTGAAGGAAACACTATGAATATTACTTATTTCTCAAATATTTTGTTCCTCTGGGAACTTGGTTAAGTGGAGAACATCTTAGTTAAGTTATTCACAATCCCTTTATAAATGAAATCACTGAATATGCATAAATTGAAATGTCTGAGATAGGGGAAGGAAAGATGTCTTTATCGGGGTTTATGTAGGTCTGAACTCTGACTAGAAACCTAATATGTGCTTTGAGGAAAAAGAAGACAATTTCTGGCTCAGACGAAGTTAATCAGAGTAGTCAGGCATCTGGTTTTGGTATTGTTGGTATTAATAAAGAAGTGCTTAGTGATTTCTTAGAGGAGAAACGTGAATAAAGGACAATTGAATCCTATATAGTACTTATGCCATCACAGTTACTTTTCTTACTTAAAATGATTATTCTAGGAGGAATCAGAAAGGCTGGGGAAAAGGTAAAAAGCTGAAAGTCATTTGGGAATGAGCAAGTTTTGAGCTTTCTTATTGTAACCATTATTAAAAACAACAAAACGAGTACCAGTTAACTACATCTGATTCAAAGAATCTAATTTCCTTTATCTAACACTTTCTGTAATCAGATTTTTTAAAAACCATTTTCAGTAGCTCCGATATATTGTTTCCCACATCAGAGGCCCATTGGAGACAGCACGACTAGCAAAAAAGAGCAGAGAAGGCTCTCTGGGTAGAGAAATATTTTTTCTTTATCCATTTGGATTCTGTGGAGAAAGAAATGCCTGAAAAATGGCGGGTTTTTCAAATGAATTGCCCATTAAAAAAAATACTCAATGCAACTGTAAACATTTTGAGGCCAAAGTCATGCTGTCTTAGCAGAGGTGATGTAGCTTATACTAGAGATACCCTGAGATGGCTGAAACTTAACAACAGACCAAAAATAGCCAACCCCAAGCTGCACTGCACCTGGCATGCGACCCGGCCCCCACATCCTCTTGCTGCGAGAATCTCCTAGGCCAGGAATTTCACAATTATCAGGAGGAGAGAGAGGGAATCGAGACTCTTCTAACCAAGTAGCTACATAGCTAGACTGTCCTTATCTCTGAAATAACTCAGTGCTTCCAGAGATATGGATAGTCATGGTTCAAGTCCCTAGATAGGTATCATTTTTTGATTGTTTAATACTTTAAACCTTATTTCTTTAATAGAAAAGACCGAAAATTACTTTAAAAAAACTGTCTTATAATCTATGATTAAGACTGGAGTATCAAGCACTGTAATAGCAAGGTTACCTCTATTCTGAGTATGTCTGGAGTCTTTTATTCTCTGTAACAGAACATTTTTGTTCTTTTTCTTTGTATTTTTTCTCCCAAAAGACAACAACTTCATTTGCTGCTCAGGATGGATCTAAAGAGTTTATGAAGAAAGGGGTAACAGAGCAGCAGAACTGTAACTATTATTTTGCAAAGCAGAAAAAGTGCCCCTTTACCTGCATAGCATTAGGAAGTTTGCCGTTTACATCAGATTTAGTAAATACTCTTGTTTCTATTTAATACAAGAAATGTCATACTGTGATAATGAGAAAATAAACATTTGACAAAATTATTTGCAGTTAAACTTTGGCAGTCTCGCAATTGCTGTGCATGGAGATTGGTAAGCGACCGCTGGTTTGGCTTTGTTGAGTTAGTGCTGTGTGGTTCTGAAAAGCTTCCTGAAAATGATAAGGAAATTGACTGTGGTTTGTTTTCTCTCTGGGTTTTCTCCCTGATACAGCTTTTCTCTTATAACCTTCTTTACATTCAACACAAACGTATGGTCCTTTTACAGATTTGCGAAGGAAGAGGAAGGGGATTTACTTCAGTGTCATGTGGAAAGCATCTAATTTTTGTTAACTGATCCCTTTTTGTGTGGTTTTTAGTGCTTTTTAAGACCTGGTGGTTTCCTTTACCCTCATAATGTGTTGCTTAACCAGATGGGACTAGCTATTAACTCACTCCAGCTTGCTAAGTTTTAGTTGGTAAAAGATACTGCCTTCTGAATAGACTGTTAAAAAAAGAACAAGATTGAATACTAGTGAAATGTAAAATATGTGGTTGCTGGTGTAGATTTGCTACTATTCAACTAAATCAAAATTCCAACAGCAAAAGAAAAGGGCCTTGCCCCACACAGGTGTTAACAGTATTTGTCACAGCTGCCAGAAAGCGAGACGCTGTTTTCCGTCCTGTCCTATCGAGAATATGTGCGTACGCAATGTCTGCCGGATATGGCTCGGCTTCAGAGGCATAGCAGTACTTGCTGATACTTGCTGGGCAGTGGGAACACTCAGCTTAGTGAGCAAGTGTGTGGGTAGCGTTAAAGGTGGCTTGGCCTCCCTGCATAAACACGCTGCTTGGGGCGTGCCAGTCTGGCAGCAGCACTCTGGGCAAGTGACAGAAGTGGCCTAAGGAAGATATGATCATGTTCAGAAGAAGAAGATTTATTTCAGTAAACGCTTAAGCAATTATAAGTTAGGCAATGATAGATGCAGAGAAAAGCTTAATTTCTTACCATCTTGTGGAGTTATACAAGATCTTGGAAAGCAGCACCACAATTAGCAGCTTGATGGGAGGTAGGAACAAGGTTATAATTTGTAGTAGTGGCAAGGTATGCCTTAACTGGATGTTGGATTTTTGTTTTCCTAAATCAACTTGGGAAACTCTTCTGTGGACACCTACCAGTCTGCTTTGTTTGGGAAATAGTTTTGTGGCCTGAAAACTCAGGGGTAATTCAGGTACTTAAATATCTAGTGCCCCGTGTTACCCACGATGTGTGTGTGTCACTGGCACACACGGCACAGGGTCTGCAGAGCCCGGGCCCCTTCTGGAGGGTACCCTCATGCCTGAAACTCCACTGGACACTCAAATCTGTCGCTAATGACATACCTCTGTAGATGACTTACCAATTCTTCATTTTTAAATGCAAGAAACTAGTTGCTCATGTACGGCTGGTGAGCAGATCAGAGCCTTGCAATGACAAATCCTGTCCCTGGTGAGGCAGGTAGGAGTGTTGTTTGAAAGGACCCCACTGCAGTGGGGATGCGGGCAGGAAGGTGAAGAAGGGCTCACGGGGTCTGGTCTTTACCTGGGGAAACGGTGGGGAAGCAGCAGCAGTACTCGAGGTTCCTGCACCCAGCGGCGTGTGCTCTGCCAGACCGCAGGCTGGGCCAAGGGCAGCTTTCTGCTGCAGCGGCATGGCTGGAAGAAAGGAGCTCTGGCACTGAGCTGAAACACGGGCTGGTCCACTCACTACTAAACTGAACTGTTGCTTGCGTTTCCTACATCTGCCCTCCTGTCTTCAAGCCAACTTCAAGAACTTGAAGAAGATAAATGGCAGTGTGTTTATCTGAGGGGGACCAGTGCTTCATTGCACTCCGGCAGAGGACAACGGGGCGTATTCTCAGCGGCCCCAAACAGCCAGATTTCCGCTGTAGCCTGCGTACCGAAGACGTTTTACCCCGCACAAAGGTCGGCCCGGTGGCGCTAAGCCCTGTCTCAGAGCGAAAGCCTTGCATGAAGCACAGCTGGCCTCCTCGTCAAGGCCTCCCTCTCCCGCTGTGCAGATGTGGCACTGTATGGAGGTCGTGGCAAGGTCGCAGCATCGGGATTTATGGGAGAGGTTTTAGCAATCGGCTTTTTCCCAGCAACGTCTAATCTCTCAAGTTTGCAAAGGAAGAATTACACTGAATTGCAACCTAGACAGAACCAAGGAAGGAAGTACTTCAAAGATTTCCTTCTTTATAACATCCTCTGTTACTGAGGGCTTTTATCCTGCGGTCATGAAGCCCTTTGTATTTCTCAGTGACGCTGGGGGGGCCAAACAGCCAAGGTGGCAAAATAAACGCATGGTTCAGTCCACCTCTGGTCAGAATCTTGTGCCCCATCCAGCAGCCATAGATCTGGCCCTGATGATTCACACATTCCTGGCTCCAGCTTCTGGATTACTGCTCCCTTTGTAACCCTTTTTTTTATTTATTTTTTGGAATGCAGCTATATAACCTGGAAGACAAATTACGGGCTTCCTGTTGAACACGATCCAGTTCAAGATCTGCATGGACTTTGCTCTGCCTGTTTGCGAGGGTGCGTTGCGGGCTCTGCCAGCCCCTGGCTGCTGCTGCCCGAGCTGGAGCAGAGGCGGCAGCAGCCCGGGGCAGGCAGAGCCTGCAAGGGTTAGAACGAAGTTACGGAGCTTTTAAGGGCCACAGGAGAGGCCGTATATTCCAGCTCCTTCCCAGCTGAATGCAAACTGGCTTCTTTGTTCCAGTTTTCCACAGTTTCATACCCATACGCACAAGCAGTTAGCTTGGCTAATTAACATAGTTTGGTATTGCACCAGTAAATAGAGCAGGAAAGGGCTGTGGTTACAGAAAATTCAAGTCTTTTCTGACCGTTAGAAAATATTACAGGCATTTTTTGTGCAGTTCGAAGTGTATTTAAACAGAACGGTGAGGAATTAGGGAGGCAGCCTTATACGCTCTACGTTTCAGAAGCTGAAATAAGATTTTGGCAATAAAAGAGCATCATGACAAAATGTATTTAAAGACTTAATTTTTTCAAACTTTACTAGAAAGTACTCCTTTAAATCTTCTTAGTCTTTGAGAAAACTTTATTTTGCATTTACTCAGATCGCTTATGCGGAGATGGTTGTACTGTGTACCCGGGTACTTCTGAAAGAAGGCATCTAAATACTTTAATATGAATAGCCCTTAGATTCTGAAGAAAATATTGTGAGAAGGCACATTTGATAGATGAAAAATTAGTGTGAATACATCACAAATGCAAATTAAGACGTGTAACAGATTTAATCTCCATAGCTCAGACAGAACTTTTCACAGCAGCCCCTTATGTCTCTCAGAAAACCTCAATGTTCATTTCAGGCGTGAAAGTGTTTTGTGTAAAGATGGTTTCTTTCTTGCAATTCAGAACTTTTGCTAGGCTTTCAATTTCCCTTCTCCAATTTTCTCTGTCATTACTAATTGCTCTTTTAAGTTTGTTGCCACTGAAACTTTAATGTTGGAAACCTTTAAAAAAAAGAATATTTGCTTTTTTAAAGCATCCTTGTTTTTATCCTACTCGCTTGTCAAGTTTAAGTGTTGACTGTAGCAGCTGGGATGCTTTTAAAGACTTTCTTTCCATCAAATGTAGGTAGTTCTGCCATAGTGCTGTGAGGGTTAATCCTGCAGATGTACTCCTGTATCCATGCTGAGTTTCTAGTGGAAGAGAATTGAGTCATGTTTATTTCTGAGCATCAAGGTGGTTCAGCATGCAAATACTGGAGTAATTTCAAATAAATTAAAAACTTTGCAAAACATCGTTTGATGATACAATACTACTGTTTTCATAAGAAGTAATTGCATTTAGTACTTTCTCAGTAACAAGCAGCAGTGACCCTTCCAGTTTTCCTTAAGAGGAAAAAAAGAAAATCTGGCCTTCTTACAGTACGTTATATTTACATCAGATTTGCACTTAAAAATAATTCTGTAGTATTGCATTTTATAACCAGGATGTGGAGGAACTTATTATAACAACTGCTTGGCTTAGTTATAAATAGCATTACTGCTTGTTTGGGAGCCTG
>NW_008825285.1:84267-92444 GCF_000699105.1 Pygoscelis adeliae
ACCTATTATCGTTTAAGTTATTGGTGGGCATGAATTAAAGATTTGTTAGTCAGACTGAATACCGCTTAAAGACAGTACCTAGGGGCCAGCCAAGAACAAGGGCTGTTACGCTTGGTATTGTTCAAATGGAAGTAACAAGGTCTCTAAACAAAGGCAATCTGAAAGAGCTTGTGTAGCTGGAAGATGCTGATCACTTGAAGGATTAAGGAAAGGCATGTAACATGGCCAACGAGGTCTTGATGAGAGATGTTTTTCTTTAAAGAATATTGGGGTAAGGTCTTGATCAGGATTAGCTAAGTGCAGAGATGGAGAGATGAAGCAAGGGAGGAGAGAGATGGTTAAAAGGCAGGGTACCTGGGGCAAGTGAAATGAAACTGAGGGAAGGGAGGATATGGGAGGGGGTGAGAAGAAAAAGCCAAGTTGGCCCAAAATGAAAAATGAAATGCAGCATACGGATGTGCTAAGGATCAGAGGGTCCCTGCTGCTTCAGTGTGCCCCTTTGACTGCGGGGTGTTTTCTGTTTGTTGTTTTTTTTTCCTCGTCTCTGCTTCTTGGGACTCCTTTCCTTTTTCCCTTGGTGGCTTGGGGTGGGGGAAGTGCCATCATGAAACCTGAGTAATACTGTTGGAGGTCAGCCTGGGCTGAAACGCGGCTTGTCCAGCTTGCTACAGCTAAGGGTGTTACAATGATCTGTCTGGACTTGATGATGTTCCAGCCACAGAGTAAGAAAACTACTTCTGCCATGAAGAAAACTGTTCTTACTTTTTATTTTCTTCTTAAAAATGCTGCTGTCTTGAAAAAAAGAAGTTCAAAGAAAGCTTCTGATGAGTATTTAAATATTTCCACTAGTCCTGGTAGTGTCGTCATACTTAGTTTGAAAACTAATAATGTTCCTACTATTTTTTTTCCACTGCTTAGGTATTCTTTCCCTTTAATAATCTTGTAAAACATAAGAAGAATTTTAAAATTCATTTCACAAATTTTGTGTTAATAGGCAAACTTTGGACCAGAAGTATGAAGGTTGCTTACAATATACTACATAAATTAGGCACAAAACAAGAACCAATGGTACGACCTGGAGACAGGGTGAGTATCTCAATGATTTTTAATTACTAATAATTCAGATCCCATGTTGACAAAGACAGAATGAGGTATTTGGGGTGCTCAGAGGAAATTAATGAATGAAATGTTGGGGGGGGTGAAATCTACCTTTTACTCAGAAAAAGTCAGATCATTCAGGCAGATGTTTTCAATTGCATAATAAATAACCTGAGCTGGTACTCACGTGAAGTTGTGGCAACATCAACAATAAACATTCCCATGGAACAGGATTTTTGGACATAAAACAGCAGTCTGTTTAGCAAAAGCTTGCTTATGGAGCCTGGATGTGTCATGTCAGTAAAAAACTTAGTAATGACTTTGTAGTTGTTGAGATGGTAGAAACAAGAGAAACATTGTGGAGGACAAAGGCAAGCAAAGTAAGCACATTTTGGCAGCCAGTTAAATAAATAAATTACACTGACTGGTAACATGGAGAATATTTCCATTCCTGGTTCCTGACTCTAAGGCAGCTACTGCTAGAGGCTGAATCTAGGTGAGTGGGTAAAGTCCACAGACAGCAAGGGTTACAGAGGTAACACTTGAAGTTGTTAAATGAAGACAAGAACATCCTATGGTTTTGCTACTGACGTACATACAAACCTACCGCTTCCTCTGTCAAGGCTGGCCGAGCCTGCTACCCCTTTTCTCTGCCAGAGAGCGTATAGAAATTTCCACAGGTCCCATTCCGGGTTGGCTTTAAGCCATGGAGTGGAGATTCCAGAACAAATTTGTCAGAAATGCAAATTTGAGTCCTGCCTTAGTACTTAGAGTTGTGAGGGTGGGATTAAGTCTTCCTCCCCCAGGGTCTGATAGCAATTCTCAGACTGTTGGTTCACTTGGTCCTCTTGTGCCACACGTGAGAAACATGTCTGTTTGCGTTACACATTTCTTAGGGCTTCAAAAATGAGAGCATGCAATAATGCTTCCCAAAAGAAAAAAAGAAGAAAAAAAAATTAAAAAATGAAATCTGACAGTCCTTCCTATGTTTCTTTTTGAAATAAATCATAAAGAATTTAATTAAAGGATCTCTAGATCCTTAATCTAAATTGCTTCCTACAGTGGCATTCAGCCAGGAGTAGGATCTGAAGAATCTCTTTTACTTGACATACAAGTGTGTCTCTAAGCAACAGCAGAAGAAACAAGCTGTTCAAGTGTACACATCAAAACAATCCACCCAGAAAGCTCCAAAAGGAATAAAGTTCACATATGGGCAGTGCGCATCTCTCCCTATCTGTTGTGTGCTAACTGCCCATCTTCGTATTCATTTCTGCAGCAGGCAGTGGCATCTCCTAACATTAAGAAAGGATTTGTGGATAATTCAGGCTGAAAGCTGGAAGTTTAGCTAGTGCAGGACACATAAACAACAAATTGCAGCTCTTCTAAGATAAGTCCACCTAGATTACAGTGAACAAATGTTTATAGCTGAGTGCTGAAAGCATATGCTTTGCGTTGTAAAAACATCTTGCCTAGCATCCCTCTGTAACAGAAACATGATCATTTGAAGTAACTTCATGTTGAAGATGAGGTGTTACTGTACTTCTGATGTTCTAGGCTGTTACTCTGGCTTTTAGCCCCCTGTTGTAATAACATAAAAGCTTTCTGACCTCTTTGAAGATGGCTTTTTATTCTAAGTAATGTATTTTGTGTGACACAGTTAAAGGTAGTTTTTAAATACTAAATGAGATACAGACATCTATTTCTGGTCTTTTCTAAATGAGAGCGTAATTGTTTCCTTGTGTTAATATTATATAAAATCCAGAAAGGCCTTTTTCCCTTTAAAAGCATCTTCCATCAATACAATCTCTATTTTTCATGACTAATATTACATCACTCCTTAGGTTCTTTGTCTGAGCCAAAAAATAAGCGAATGTGCCTGCATTTGATTCCCTGTTTCTGGTATTATTATAGTATGCGACGAACTGCATTTGCCTTCTATAGCAACTTCAGAAATTTAACCTTGTGTCACCCCAAACAGCTGCCTGGAAATTAAGCTTGCCCTGTGAAATATCTTCTAGATAACCAGATTCTCATCTGGTAATATACACTCTCTGTTTTGTTTTCCTTCAGCCTTATCCCTTTTTGCTTTTACACACGTTATTTATTTATTTGGTACAGGTCTGTTAGTGATTAATGTTTTTTGGAGGGGAAGTTAATGCCTCATTCCCACTGGACTTCAGTGAGATTTTTTCACGTCTGTCAGCTCCTTTGCAAAGATTCCCAGCCAAACCTTCGCTGCGTGTATGTAAACAAAGACCAACACAAAACCCAACAATCCTCAAAGTATCTTTTGGGATCTTTCAACATCTTTCGGATGTTTGCTGGGCTCAGCAAACTCTACCAACCCCTCAGTGCACCTAGCAAAAGCCCTTCCTTTCCATTTCCCCTGAGGCTATTTATGATATGTGCATGGAGAATACATACAGTAAGCTCTGCACAGCCATCTCCAGCAGTTGGATTGTTTCATGTGCAAGCGTACAGATAAAGTAGCAATGTATTTTCCCTGAAGTTTCTCTAAACAGTTCTGAAGTTACAGGCTTCAGCTTAAAAACAGAGATATTTTGGATCCACTTGGACAAAGTTGATTAGATTTCGTCTAGTTTGAAGAAATCAAGTTAATCTATGGGAGGCGACTATCTTCAAAGCCATACGAAATCACTGGAAACACTTTTAATCTCCAGTAACTGAACCTTGGAGCGTATAGGAAAACATGACGATTTTACTTCAAGAGATTGAAACACAGAACTCCTGTGGATGTCAACGCAGTCAAAACTCAAGAGTTATTAAGTAGTTTCAGCAAATTTTAAAATGCTGTAATAATACATTCTGATCCTGTCTGCAAGCCCAAAGGAATTAAGTTCGAAGTCATGTGCCATGTCTTTTGCATGCCACTTCAGTTGACCGTGCAAGATAGTTACCACCTGCATTACAGCTGTTTAAGACATGAGCTGAGAACGTGCATCTGACTGAACCAAAACAAAAGTGTAGACAGGATCTAGCCACTGAGGTCATTCGCCAGGAAGTGAGAGCAGTAGTCTTCCCTGCCCTTGCAAGGAGAGTCGTGGACTCTCTAAGTTGCTGGATCCTCAGTGAGACCATGCACTCTCGCCTCTCCTTCCCCTTTGCCCCTGCAGGAACTAAGACATTGTCTGCAGTGCCCGCAGAAGTAAGCTGCGCAGTTCAGCACATAGGGGGAGGAAGGGCGCCCAGTGAGCATGCAGGTGATTTGCTATGATATTTTATCTTTTCTTGGCATTCTTTTATCTAAATAGTTCCCTAGCCCTAAAGCTATGAAGTTTAACAAATCCAGGCCTAGGTTGGCATGCTATATGGCCAGCTCTGGATGTGATGTTTGCTTCTCTAGATATCAGCTATTTGTGTTTTCTAAGTACACAGAAACTTCTACACTTGGACAACAGTCCAAGCCTAAAATGAAATTGTTATATGGGGCAAAACATAGGGAGACAAAACATAATGTGTTAATGATTGACGTAATGGCATAGTAAATCTGGGTAATCTGAATTGGTCACAGATCCACTTTGTTTTCAGTAACTTCAAGCAAATGATTAAATTAGAATGTAAAATTCTATTAATTCCATTTACGTGGTTATTTAGAATCATAGAATAGAATCATAGAATAGTTTAGGCTGGAAAAGACCTTTAAGTTCATCGAGTCCAGCCGTTAACCTAGCACTGCCAAGTCCACCACTAAACCATGTCCCTAAGCACCACATCTACACGTCTTTTAAATACTTCCAGGGATGGTGACTCAACCACTTCCCTGGGCAGCCTGTTCCAATGCTTGACAACCCTTACGGTGAAGAAATTTTTCCTAATATCCAATCTAAACCTCCCCTGGCACAACATGAGGCTGTTTCCTCTTGTCCTATCGCTTGTTACCTGGGAGCAGAGACCAACACCCACCTCACTGCAACCTTTCAGGTGGTTGTAGAGAGCAATAAGGTCTCCCCTCAGCCTCCTTTTCTCCAGGCTAAACAATGCCAGTTCCCTCAGCTGCTCCTCATAAGACTTGTGCTCTAGACCCTTCAGCAGCTTCGTTGCCCTTCTTTGGACACGCTCCAGCACCTCAATGTCTTTCTTGTAGTGAGGGGCCCAAAACTGAACACAGTATTCGAGGTGCGGCCTCACCAGTGCCGAGTACAGGGGCACGATCACTTCCCTACTCCTGCTGGCCACACTATTTCTGATAGAAGCCAGGATGCCATTGGCCTTCTTGGCCGCCTGGGCACACTGCTGGTTCATATTCAGGTGGCTGTCAGCCAACACCCCCAGGTCCTTTTCCCCTGGGCAGCTTTCCAGCCACTCTTCCCAAAGCCTGTAGCGCTGCATGGGGTTGTTGTTGTGGCCCAAGTGCAGGACCCAGCACTTGGCCTTGTTGAATCTCATACAATTGGCCTCAGCCCATCGATCCAGTCCCCTCTGCAGAGCCTTCCTAGCCTCGAGCAGATCAACACTGCTGCCCAACTTGGTGTCGTCTGCAAACTTACCAAGGGTGCACTCGATCCCCTCGTCCAGGTCATTGATAAAGATATTGAACAGAACTGGCCCCAGTACTGAAAAGCAATCAGGAAATTGAGAATGAGATGAAAGGTGTTGTCAATGTAGGAAACAACACAGCATGTAAATATTTAACTCCATCGTAAGTTAATATGTTCACAAAAAGAATATCTATCAGAATAAATTCCTTCTGATCTTTATTCATCTTTCATTGGGTATTTGAATCATTATCATAGAAATGTTTCGGTAATCATCTCTCTCCAAAAGGAAGCATGGAAACTCCAATTATCGTTATCTGAAACCTGGGATAAAGCATTTTTAACATACCTCTCTTATTTTCAGGTAACACTCGTATTTCCTAACAATGATCCTGCTGCTTTCATGGTAGCATTTTATGGCTGCCTGCTTGCGGAAGTTGTCCCCGTCCCTATTGAAGTGCCACTTACAAGAAAGGTAGGGAACTGAATTTCTTTTCTATCCTGCATTTTAAAACTTATGTCAGAACAAATCACAACTGAACATAGGTTTTGAGTACATTTTTGTGGTTAACTAGCTCTGAATCTGAGGATACAAAGATAGTGCTGTGTGGTGAGTTATATATAGTTCCTTCTTTTCTGTGATGGAAAATCTCAAGATGTGCTTGCAATTTCAGCAAATGCAGGTCCGTCTGGAAAAAGAGAGGAAAATTTTCCAAGAGAACAGCTCTGCCAGTCCTAGATGAATTGTCTTTGTATCCTCTCAAAGCATTCTGGTGTCGGCCACTGACAAAGAATCATTGGCAACAACTGCTGATTTTCCACCTGTCCCTGCAGCCCAAGCTATGTTATAAAGCCACTAGTGCTGTGTATTCTACTTCAAAGCAGTTATGGAAATGCCTTCTCCTGTGTCTATATGTGCATATGTATCCCAAAGCTTCTGTCACCACGGTCATCTCTGCCAAGGGTGGCACTTGAATAAATTAAGTTTGGAAATTCTTGTCGTAGAACATACATTCGTAGAGAAAACTGATCATTGATAAACAAAAGCCTTTCTCGTCCAGTGTTGGTTCAGAGATTCAACCATGTATCCTGGGAAGTGTTAGTAGACAGATAAAGCAGTTCCAGCCAGAAAGAATGCCTGGGGGCAATGAGGGGAAGGGACTCAGTGGTGTAGGTGAACCACAGCTGGGAAGCTTACACTGATGCTGCTGAACTTGCTTTTTTCTGAGGATGTGTGCCTCGAAGGCTGTAAATACAGCAAAATTTATTTATTCATTACAAGTTCTTCTTGTCATATCCCCTTAATTTTACCGTGGCTGGTCGCAATGCCTGTTGTAAGGTTCTCCCAGATATCCCCTTATAGAATTCCTTTTTTATTAGCTAGCACTAATAATGCCTTACTTTAATTTTTTGGTCTGGAATTGTCCACACAAAGTGTGTTCTTTAATCCTGTCGTGGTTTAACCTCAGTTGGCAACTAAGCACCACGCAGCTGCTCACTCACTCCCCCCCACCCGGTAGGATGGGGGAGAGAATTGGAAAAGCACAAGTGAGTAAAACTCGTGGGTTGAGATAAAAGCAGTTTAATAATTGAAATAAAATGATAATAACAATAATATGATGATAATAATAATAATAATGCACAAAGCAAGTGATGCACAGTACAATTGCTCACCACCCGCCGACCGATGCCCAGCCAGTCCCCGAGCAGCGGCCCCCCCCGGCCAGCTTCCCCCAGTTTATGTACTGAGCATGACGTCCCATGGTATGGAATGTCCCTTTGGCCAGTTTGGCTGTGTCGCCTCCCAGCTTCTTGTGCACCTCCAGCCTTCTCAGTCGGTAGAGCATGGGAAGCTGAAAAGTCCTTGGCTAGTGTAAGCATTACCTAGCAACAACTAAAACATCGGTGCCTTATCAATTTTGTTCCTATCCTAAATCCAAAACACAGCACTGTACCAGCTACTAGGAAGGAAATTAACTCTATCCCTGCCGAAACCAGGACAAATCCTTACAAGCTTTCTTTTTTAAACGAAATTCTTTTGGAAAATGTTGACTGAAGCCGTGAGGTGTTTCCAAGGAAAGGCTGGGGAAATGTATTGCTTTGCTCATATTTTCAATTTTTCAATTGTCAAGGGCTTTTCTTTGAAATGTTCTGGTGTCACAGCGCCCTGGAGCGGAAGCTCAAATCTTTGTGTCATGGACAGGTACCCTGCCTTTCAAATGAAAAGCCATGAAAACAATTTTCTAAGCCTTCATAAAGGCTTTGAGTTTGCACATCTCACATAGCAATTCAACAGCTAAAAATAACTGGAGATTCCTTCCTAACTGAATGTGTTTGAACCTTCCTCATCTCTGAGAAGCTGAGTTAATCTCATCATTTCTCCATTATGTTCACATGTGCCCTGGCCAACATCTGTGGTGGGCCCTTGCCATGGTGAAACCAGAAGCTGGCAGGGAGAGAAGGGCTGGTAGCTGGAGGAAGGGACAGTTTGCTGAGCTGGTGAAGGAGTAGGGAGAGACGGGGTAGAGTGAGTGGGTCAGACAACAAAAGGCCATGATCCAGCTGAGCAGACGTGAGAGTAGC
>NW_008825285.1:92511-124202 GCF_000699105.1 Pygoscelis adeliae
TGGCTAAGACTGGAGGAAAGGAGCAGGTGAGCTGGAAAGGCCATGCAAGGAGAGAGGATGGGACCTCAACTAGTCCACCTGCTTTGAGGAATAATGTTAATGCTATTTGTAAAATACTATATTTGAGAGCACTGAGAGGTGGACATGACTATAGAATGAGGATAATGATTTTAGTAGAAGTACAGCGCATTTGTGTCAGGCTATCACCATGCTTTCACATGTGAGTGCAGTACCTTAAGATAGTTTGAGGCGGTTGCATAACATGGTGCATTATTTCAGTATAAAACAGGGATTTTAAATGCATCAACAAAAAAAAGGCAAGCAGACTATGTACATTTTAAGATCATACAGAGTGCTCACATGGGTAGGTCTGCTTTCATTCTACAAAATAAAGAAGCAACATGGCTTTGAGGGATAAAATATTTAATATGGCTTTCCCTGTTACTATTTTCCGAGGTTTAATGACATTTTAAAGTAAATGGATAGCTGTATATTTGATTTAGTTTAGAACATCTGATACCACATCCATCAGTAAAGTATCAAATCCAGCTGTCCAAGTAAATACTCTATGTCAAATTGCTAACTTACCCTAATTTGGCTGAACCTCTTGGGTGTTGTTTTTTTTTAAATATGTGTGTATATATGGATATATATGCATGTATATATATTTATATAAAGGAATATCTACAGACTTAGACTGCTTAACTATTGCCAAGATCATTCCATAATGTTTAAATATCAAATTAATAAAACAATAACAGAGATGTCAGTGGTACAGTTAAAAAAGCAACATGATCTATGATCTATAAATAAAACAATGCAATCTTACAGCATATACTATTGCAAACATTTTTGCATTTGTTTATATGGAATGGGAACTGGAGTGGAAACAATGAGATGAAAATTGTGTTCTGAGTAGTCCCAGAAGGAATACCTCTGCTTGGTCAAATGGCTGCGGATTGCTTCTGGCATCCGTGGGAAGACATCATTCCTGTCATCACACAATGGCCTAGACTGTTCTTTTATGCTTTCCCATTATTTGTTCTCTTTTCTACATGCTTCAGTACATTCTGGCAGTGGGCATTTTTTGGTTTGCTTTTTGGAAGACAGAGATGTGAACCAACAAATAGACTGATAATTATATTATAGGCTAATACAGAATTACAGAATAATAAGCTGATACAGGATGAGCTATTTCAGGGAGTTATATTATGATTTTTAATATTAAACATTTGCACTGGCAGCTTTAATACTGTTCTGCATTTTCATAAAGAAGAGTTTTTCACAGCTCTGTGCAAATTTTTTGTGCCTGGCAGTTTAAAATTGAGCAGTAAAGTTTGCAGCCAGATAGCCTTTTGGCTTACATATTACTCTGCAGACACCTGTATCCATATGGAAGTAAAGGCTTTTGCGTTACCAGCCTGTAGATTTTGTGTGCGTTCCCTTTTCTTCGTAGCATGACTGTTACTTTTTTAAGATTTTGGCAAGGTTTTTTTCCGGTTCATTATTAGGTGAGGGTCCATCTCTCCTTGCTCTTTCCTTCTCTATCCCACCTTTGTGTTGACAGAATACCTAGAATTACTTATACTTCCCCCAAGGACTTCAGGAGACCTGTCTGACATGGCGTCTGGGATGGATTGCCTGAATACCCAGCAACCATGCAGCATGCTCCAGTTTAGTTTTATTCCCAGAATGCTTCCTGGTGTTCAGCAAAGACCTGGAAATTGGCATTCATGTCAACATGGTTTTGGCTCTTTAGACTTGGGAAATCAAATCTAAAATTAAAAACTGAAATCCCAGGCTTTTTTTTAAGTACATCAAAACTAACTTTATTCTAGAAGCAGCAGTCAGGCGTTCCACAGTCATTGTAGCGATAGAACAAACAGCATGTTTTATTTCTTCTTCTTTCCCTGCATTAATATCACCGAAATGCCTATTTCATGAACACTCCCCAAAATTTTTATAACTAATGCTCATCCCTTGGATTATGGGCTATGGTCTTTCAGAATAGTGTCCCTCTTTCCAAATATTTTATGTTTCCCTTAAATAGTATGTTCTATACAACATCTCTTCCTTCAGAGCTGCCACTTTTGTTAATCTTGTCTGAAGCTGGAATATTACAAATTGTTTCATTGTATGTGTGATATGATGTGAATTGCAAACTATATATCATAGAATGTGCCATCAAAGTAGATGATACAGGATTTTCGACATGTCAAGTTCTAGTTCAAATAGTGATTTATTATTTCCCTTATGAAAAGATTTAAAAATATGTTTTTGATTTCTTTTTCTTTAGATTTCTTAGGTTAATGTTTTTTTCCATTTGATGGCCGCCATGAAAGTTGTTATTATTATTATTCTGCTCTGATACAGTCAGGGGAGCTAATCAGTTTTAATCTTAAAATAACATTTTTGTCCTCCAAGCACATTCATAGTTATGCTCAATCACATTCTGTGGACATACGAACAAAGCGATCCCACATAGATCTTTATGGCCTCCTTATCATAGGCGGTGAGTATTTGTAGCAGGGTATGACATGAAAGCATGTAAAAATCTATTTCTCAGTCAAAACACTGTTCCCTAGCCTGTTAGATTTAATGCGATGTGTGCTTCCAGCAGGCATTTCTGTGCTCTTCCAGACTCTGGCTCTGGCAGTGTGATTGGAACAATGTGTATTGTCATAGGAAATCTGGAGATACCCACTCCAGGACACTTGTTTTCTTTTAAAGGATGCTTCATACAGGGTAAAAACTGTTTTTCAGGAGCTCTTTTTATTACAACCTGAGACATTAGGTTATTAAACAGTAGCCAGAGAGATATATCTCTTTAAAGACAGTGAAATTGTCCCAGTCTTGTCTTCCATTTGAAGGCAGAATTGTATTCCAAAGGAAATACACCTTGACACCTTTCCTGGTGTTTTAGGGCCTGAGATAAAATGAGCTTAGTTTCCTCTCCGCTTTAGTCATCGTTGGGCTGTAGTGTGCCAGAAACACTGGAGCTCTACATATTTTTGAACATCTGTTGACAATGCATCTCTTTCTCCACTGGATTTAAAATATGCATAAAATGTTATATATTTTCCTTTCGGTGACATAGTCTCCCAGTCCCTCCAAAGAACACAAGTGCCCGCAGCCCCATGTGGTGGACACCGCTGGACCCCTGTAAACCCTGTGCCCATCCTTCCCTCTTCGTACACTTTGGCAGCTGGGCACTGAGCAGAGGTCTTTGCTCAGTTGGCCACAGTGAATCTTAGATCCTTTAAAGTCTACGTTTTCTTTTTATGTTTTCATGTTTAGGAAATGGTAGTTTCCTAGAGACCATATCACATTTCATGCAGTGTCCCCTGCCAAAAATAACCATTGTCTTGCTTTCATTAAGACTTTTGGACATTAAGACTGCTCATAGTTGCAGATTTCATGTGCAAATTATAGCTAGATACCAAAGCTCTGTCTGATGAGACAGCTGATTTCTTCATCTTAAAGCTGCTATGAAAATTGCATCTGCTTTGTGTTTAATTTTTCTTAAAGTCTTTGATATTTCTATTTTAAAAATTGAGGGTTTCCTTGATTCCTTTTCACTTTTGGTTCAAAAGTGGTGATGCTTGGCCTTTATGGCTGATGGTTGCCCTATTTGTTCTTTACCAGCAAATTTTTGATAGGGTAAGGGCAAATGGAGCTCAAATAAGCATCGTAACAGAAAACAAGATTAGTTCAGTTCAGCATCAGTTCAGATGCTTTGCCACATAATTCTCATTTTGAAAGCAGTCTGGGATTTGCAAGTGGACAGGAGTAACCTTTATCAGGCCAACCTTTTGTACAGGCTGTCTCTTCCTTCCTTCCTTATTAGATAAGGACATGCACTCTCACTCACGGAGAAAGGATCATAATTGTTTTCCTTCACACAGATACTCTCACAAAGCATTATAGAAATGACATTAACAGCATGCTGAAATGCAACCACACGTGGGATTTTTTTATCCTGACAATGAATTATCACTCTCTGCAGCAGGAAGAAGACAATTTGCCTCCAGGTACTGGTGAAAACCTTTAGGGAACCTTTAATAAAAGTCTTTAGAGAACCTTGAATGGCTACCTACAGCAGAGAGGATTTCCGGCTCGCTTCATCTGAAAGATTGATCTCTCTAGGTGTGTGCAGACGTAGTCTAAAGCTATGCAGACCTCATTTTTCGTACCTCAGCAAGTGCTGTGCCTTCAAGAAATGTAAAATGATAGTTCCAAAGTCAGCAATTGGTCTCAACCCTCATGCTACAATACCTCAGCTCTGTCTTTTACCTTCCATATGCATTATGTGTCATTTCAAACTGTGAATTGTGGAGGATTTGACAATGAGCATCGCTGGCAAGTCTCTCTCCATCTGTGTGGTTGGGACTGTGTTGGTTGAGTTGTTTCACCTGGTCTCCACTGGATCCCTGAGGTTTTTCCTACCCCCACAAAATTCAGCAAAATAAAATGTTTGTGACAAGTGGTGGGGTCGCCAAAGTAGCAGATTAGCATAAATTACCAAAATAGCAAATAACACTGCTGACAAAACAGTGTGTCCTGAAAATATATTCCCTTTATCGGCAGGAGAGTGATTTTATTTATGGGAGGAGGAGGATGATTTTTTTTTCCACCAGCAGATGATTTGGTTTCTTTTTTTTCTACTTACAAAGCAGTTTTCAGCATTGCAGACATTCATTTTACATTACTCAGAAGGGATGCCGATAGCTTGTCTTCAAAATCTGAAATAATCAATGCTTTTAAAGTCAGTAGTCTTTTTCCTGGCTGTCCTGGTTTTGGCTGGGATAGAGTTAATTTTCTTCCCAGTAGCTGGTACAGTGCTGTGTTTTGGATTTAGGATGAGAACAATGTTGATAACACACTGATGTTTCAGTTGTTGCTAAGCAGTGCTTGCACTAGTCAAGGACTTTTCAGCTTCTCATGCCCTGCCAGCGAGAAGCTGGGAGGGGGCACAGCCAGGACAGCTGACCCCAACTGGCCAAAGGGATATTCCATACCATGGGACGTCATGCTCAGTATATAAACTGGGGGAGTTGTCCGGGGGGGGAGGTGACCGCTTCTCAGGAACTGGCTGGGCATCGGTCGGAGGGTGGTGAGCAGTTTCATTGTGCAACACTTATTTGGTATATTCTTTTTTTTTTTTCCCTTCCTTTTCTGTCCTATTAAACTGTCTTTATCTCAACCCACAGATTTTACTTTTTTTTCCCGATTCTCTCCCCCATCCCACTGGGTGGTGGGGGAGTGAGCAAACGGCTGTGTGGTGTTTAGCTGCCTGCCGGGTTAAACCACAACAGTCCTTTTGGCACCCAACGTGGGGCACAAAGGGTTGAGATAACAACAGATCTGACCAGAGCGTGTTACGGCAAATTTGTTATAAGCATTCATCATATTGGTTTAATAGTCGCCGGTCACAGTGTTGATTAATTTACTCTCGAAGTTCTCGTGCTTGCTCTCAAAGTTGTGTTATGTAACACCTCACTTGCTGTACGTGTTCCCTGTTGTGCCGTTTATCACCTCTGGGAGCTGGATCAACGATATCATTTTGCTGCACTGTGTAACACTACTGGTTTATGATATGATAAAATTATCAGTCGTGAGACCAATTTTTGTATTTGCACTTCTGTATTTGTACTCAGCATTGCTGTGATCTCCGTACCTTGGGAGCCACTTTTCGGAAACTATTAATAATTACACCTTTTACCTTTTTTCCTCGGGTAACCAATCTGTGGGGGAGACGGGGAGGGACACTTTCACTTGCTCCTTCACCTTCCCCCCCCTCCCAGTATGGGAGCTTTGACTACTTCATGCAAATGACTGCGTTTTCAACTCAAACTTCATTTTTCAAACTTAAAAGTTTTACTCAAGGTCCTCACTGCTCTGGACCTGTCCTGCTGAGGTATGAGGAACAACGAAGACTATCGTGTTTACGTACTTGAGTGTGTAGGTAAGGTTGCGGTGTATCTGTGGGATGTATAAGGCTCTCAGCTTGAGATGGTTTCAGATCTTCCACCTCCTGGCTGTCAGTCCAGTAGCTCAACACCACTTGAGTAGTCAGAAACAATTACTTCTGTGGGGCAGCAGGGATCACAGGGGCACCTGCATGGGGCAAGGGATGTCGACCCCTTCTTCATGTCTCTGTTCTCTGTCGTCCTTTTTGCTTCTAAGTCAGAATGAAGCCACCAGAAGCAGGCAGGATGCGGTAATAAATAGTTAGGAGGTGTGAGACTGAGACTGAAAGTGGGAATGATGGACACAGACTAGCAGACAAGCTTCGTTGTGTTCATAGTGTAAGATCCTCAGCTGGAGTTCCTATGGCCATTGACAACGGTGTCTGTCACAGTACCTCTATTTCAGCATCTTGATTTGCTTTTTTCTTGCAAGGGAGGATTTAGTGTGGACACCAAAGGCACGGCATTGGATTTGAAAGTCTGTAAAACACACTGGATATTGTCCACGCATGGTGAAATTCTTCCAATCTCCTGTGGTAGTGTTGCATCACATAATTGCTTAGCCATGTTGTCACAGTCTGTTATTAGAATCTTTGACATGTGAGTAGATTGTATTAAGTAATCTATACATTATTCTCTCTGCTTCTCTCTCTGTGTGTGAACTACTACAAATGAATGAATAATATTTATATGGACATGGTCTAACCTGGTTGATATGGCACTAAGTGGAAGCATAGTCATTCTTTCTTGTGTTATCTGAAAAACCCAAACTGTTAATACAAGTTTTCTTTTCCTGTTGTTTTGTTTTGCTATGAGAAGAGCTTGACAGATCATTTCTTAACTGATGCATCCCCCAGGGCTGTGATATGCTGATGCTCTAAGGTCCACACTTTCTACTGGTTTATGTATGTTAGATTTCTTAATGGAATTTATTAGTCAGTTTCTGGTTGTAAAGTCCTGCATTAAATGGGATTTGATTGCTTCAGAATCGGCATTTTCTTGGTACAGTGGTGAAACAGTTTGCTAGCAGTCTTTTATAGGGCATACAGTTACAACATTTTATTTTTGATTTAAAATTGAGCATGATGCAGTTGCTGCATTCAATTATGAAATTTATATGCAATATTGGTTTTTAATTGGTAGTTAGAAATTCATACATATATGTACATTGGTAACCATTTTTTGTATTAAATTTAGTGGGAAATTTTGGGTAATGGTAGTATGGATCTGATATTTTATCCCTTTATACATGATAGAGTAGCAGGTCTCAGAGGCTATGACTTGCCCAAGGAGTGACGTTCTCCATGGAGCACTCCAGCCCTCATCTTCCTGCCATTCCTTCTGAGGGACCTCCAAGGAGAGCCATCACTCCGCACTGTCCAGGCACCCACATTTCCTTCCGTTGAGCAGACTCCAAGGGTGGAGATGCCAGGTCTCCACTGGAGACTGTTGGAACCAGGATCCAATCTGGCTAAGCGCTTGTTCCAGGGGGTTGACAACATAGGTGTGGATCAGCTAACACAAGAGTCAGTGAGGATAGTAATGCTTGACAAAGCCCTTTTTGTCCTGAAAGCCCCCCTGGTGCAGGCACGGTGGGGTCGACAACACGGTCCCCAAAATGTTGTTCATCGATACACCGGTATTATTCTCTGTTGTTCAAAGGGTACTCTCCGTGTCTGTTTTTTTAATTGGAAAAGACAATGCACAAGCTTAATTTTAAAAAGCTTTCCTGACCACATAAAAATTGCATTAAAATTAGTCAGATACACTTTGGAGCTTTCTTTCCATCATACAGTTTTGCTTTGAATAAATCAATATATTAAGGCAACTGTTCTGTATTTCTGGTTACTTCCATGGTTAAGTGTGCTTTATGGTTGATTTGAAAGATATTTTAATTTCATCATTTAAGACTCTGTAGGCTATTTTCTGTAGAATCATTCTGTGAAGAAAGGGTTAATACTTCTATGTGCATTTACGTCTAGGGCTTTGCTCTGTTGAAGAGCCTAGTGGATAGATGTAAAGTTCATGAAAGAATCATGACAAGACACTATACATAAAGCAGACATAATGCTGTGGAAGCACAGCATCTCTTAAAGAACAGCTATGGCCTAGACTTGAAAATCATTACATGACTTCCTAGCCTCACTGCTTATATCCCCTTGATGGAAGTAAAATGTGATGTACTTTTTCTGATGGGCACTTGGCTATCTGTAGTGCTCCTGAAAGGTGTCTGTAACTAGTGCCCGTTACCTCTGGTCCTGTCACTGGGCACCACTGGAAAGAGCCTGGCTCGGTCTTCTTTACACCCTCCGTTCAGATGTTTGTACACATTGATGAGATCCCCCCTGAGCCTTCTCTTGTCAAGGCTGAGCAGTCCCAGCTCTCTCAGCCTTTCCTCATAGGAGAGATGCTCCAGTCCCTTAATTATCATAGTGTCCCTTTGCTGGACTCTCTCCAGTAGCTCCATGTCTTGTACTTGGAAGCCCAGAACTGGAACTAGCGCTTGAGATGTGCCTCATCAGTGCTGAGTAGAGGGGAAGGATCGCCTCCCTCAACCCGCTGCCAGTACTTTGCCTAACAGCCCAGGATACCATTTGCCTTCTTTGTGCAAGGGCACATTGCTGGCTCACATTCAACTTGGTGTCCACCAGGACCCCCAAGTCCTTTACTACAAAACTGCTTTCCAGCCAGTGAGACCCCAGCCGGTGCTGGTGCATGGGGTGGTTCCTCCCCAGGTGCAGGACGTTGCATTTGCCTTTGTTGAATTTCGTGAGATTCCTGTCAGCCCATTTCTCAGGGGTCCCTCTGGATGGCGCAACCCTCTGGCCTCTCAGCCACTCCTCCCATTCAGTCATCATTTCTGAAGAGATGTGAGAGCAGGCGCCATCTGATGGCTTCAGTTCTCTCTAGGATTTATGCTGTTACAGACAAGAGGATATCTAGGTTGTGGAATTCCTTTGTCAATGTACAAATGAGTTTTGCTAATCAGCTAAGTTGCTTGAAGGAAAGAGACTGTTTTCCTCTCAAGGTAATGTTCCAAAGGACAATAACATTTTCAGCCTGTAATCACTTCTAATCAGTTCTGTGTATTGCTTTTATTTTGTCATCTCTTAGGATGCAGGAAGTCAACAAATAGGCTTTTTGCTTGGAAGCTGTGGAGTTACCGTGGCCTTGACTAGCGATGCATGCCATAAAGGACTGCCTAAAAGCCCCACAGGGGAGATACCACAGTTTAAAGGTAAGCTAACCCTTGCTTATCATGGATATCACGGGTCATTTACTACAATAACAGTCATTGCACTTGTTTAGTTGTAGTGGGTGAGGATCAGGCCCGTGGTGATACAGTTGCCACAGAAGCAGCCGTGGCTGCTGGGACGCGATTGCCCCAGCTGTGTGTCACTGGCTGGCAGAGATCGCTGCTCCCGCCTCATGGCTGCCGAGCAGTACGAGTGCTCCTGATCTGGTTCTCCACTGGCTCAGCCGGGCTGCTGAGACCGTCTGTGGCGACAAGCGAAATTAAACCAACAGACTTAGGACTGTAGTAGATGAGGAGCATTTGTACGATTCAGTCCTATAGCTAAGTGGTAGGGACAGTAACCTCTGACAGGAGAGTGGTAATAAACTATCTGGGTCAATAACAGCTTAAACTGTCCAGCCATTTCTTCAGGGGTTGTCTGAGAAGGCCATGATAGCCGTGTTAAGAAAGCAGTTCTGGAAAATCTTCTTTCCCGTGCTACGCTGAGGTTTAAAAGAAGCAATGTTTAGGTAATGGTGACACAGGCATTTGGGGAAATGCCTGTGAGAAGAGTTTTGTCTTGTCTTATCTGGCAGAAACTCGACAAAAGCTGACTTTTCTTTGTACCTCAGGCTGGCCAAAGCTGCTGTGGTTTGTCACAGAGTCTAAACACCTCTCCAAGCCGCCTCGTGACTGGTTCCCACACATCAAGGATGCAAACAATGACACAGCTTACATTGAGGTGAGTTAATGAAGATGCATCTTCTCATCGAATCATTGCATATGGCACTTCTGGATTAGGTAAACATCATTATTCATTCACTAGTCACAGAAGTTAATAAGTAATATTTTCTAATAAATTATACTGGATATTGATTTCAGAAAAGTTAATGAAATATTAAATTGCATTTTGGGGCTTTCTAACGTTAATGTTTTTATGTCATCTATGTGGCTGCCACAATATTATATTAAACTTGCCTTGACCAATCTCGGTGTCGTTCACAGTGTGGGCTTGCCCACCAGCCCTGAGATGGATAGAGAGCAAGTTTCACAGTGAAGCTTCAGTTCTCGTATCACAACCTTCAGACCCTTTGAAAGAGAAGGAAATTCTTGTTCAAATGCATGCCTGTCACTTTCTGCTTTGTGAGTCACACTCCACACAAAAGATCAGCATCAGGAAGGGAAAATTAGTGATGCTGTTAAGTTTAATTTTTCCTTTTTTTTTTTCCATTCTTTTTTCCCACTTCTGCATAGACCCAAATGCCTCGAATTCAGTATTGAATTTAAATGATTATTCAAAGGGAATAAGTTCAAGTGAATGGAGCAAAGGTATTTCCTATCTTCATGCAGTCAGACACTGGGCTAGAGAAGCAGAGATGCCTCCATTTTAAATCTTGCTGATTATCTTCATTATGGAGAAAGAGAAATGTTTAATTTACTTTAATTGTCACTGATCATTTTCAGACTCTTGCATAAAGCTGCAAAAATTACTGCAATCATCAGCAATGATCTCCCACCTTTTTTTAAGCTGCTTTCTCATGACTCTTTCATATTCTTCTGATCAAAGAGCTTGTGCCTTTCAGCCTGTATACGTATAGATTATTATAACAGAACCCAGCAAGGATTCTGTGATCAGCTCTTATCCCATGCCTTATAAGACACAGAAGGGAGAAGCTCAGGTTTATTGGTTGGCCTATAAAATCTAAGATACGAACACTGAGCAGACTGAACTAGGTTATTCTCTGCTAAATCTAGCCAGTCCTTTAGTCATTAATGTGATCAGAATTGTTAGCATTATTTTTCCATAATGCCTGTTTTCAAACAGCAGATGGATTTCTGATTTCAAGCCTGGGAAGCTTCAGTCAGAAAGAGAAAGCCTATCTGAAAAAAGTGTCTTTTAACAAAAAATTGCCTCCCAAACTCCTCAATACCGCTGCCTTCTTAAAATAGTCATTAGATGTGTCCATCATTCACCTACATAGAAACAATTTAAACGTAGCTATTAAATAATGGAAATAGGGCAACTATTGCACACTGACTTTCCCTGCTTATTTCATTTTAGTACAAAACATGTAAAGATGGAAGCGTGCTTGGGGTGACTGTGACAAGGATTGCACTGCTGACACACTGCCAAGCTCTGACTCAGGCATGTGGATACACAGAAGGTATGGAGTACATTTCCCTTGCTTCATTCTTAAAATCAAGTGTGAATTGTAATTTATTTCTCATCAGGCTCCTGTCTTATGTTTTACATAGATCTGTGTCAAAGATTTAAAAACCTGATTTTTTTTCATTCGTTTTAGAAAATAAGTACACATTTAAAATATCTTTGTGAGGGATACAAATAACGTCCTAGTCAATACAAATCCTGCAGTGGAGACTTACTATGAAAGTTAAGCTTTGAGGTCATCAGTCATATTATACTGAAGCTTCCTTCCTTTGAGTGGGTTTGACTTGGGTCAATGCCATGTTCTAAAAAATAAACTCTGTTTTGTTTTTGTTGGACAGCTGAAACAATTGTGAATGTATTAGATTTCAAGAAGGATGTTGGTTTATGGCATGGGATTCTTACAGTAAGTATGTTTTTTTATCTTGTGTGAGTATTTGAAAATAAACTAACCTAATATGCTTATTACTATCACAAACTGGGATGTCCTACAGTTTCTTCTAATACAAATTTTTCTGCTTTGAAAGCAAAAAATATGTGACTTAAACCCATGATCTTCTGCTAGTGCACTTACCCATAATGAGCACGGTAAAGATGCCAGTGTATTTTTATGCATCGTGTCAAGTACTCTGGCCCCATTCTTACCATGTTATTCTGATATTACTGCTGCATGATTTTGAGATCAGACTTCATAGCAGAAACCAATTAAATTAGTACTTGCCTCTGTAAAGATATGATCCAATGGCATAGGATGCCATTGACTAGCTTCTCTATCAAAACTCCCACCAACAGATGGTTTTGCTAACATTAAAGCATTTCTGATACTTTAAATTGCATGAGTTGTCTACTTGCTGTTTGAACATCTTCCTCGATTGACATGGGAGGCAACTGACATATTTTTAAGGATTGCTTCTAAAGGTGCTGCTACAGTCAGTGACTGACAAAATACTTACTATTCACCAATCATTTTAAGTACAGATACCAAGTTTTGAACGGTCACTGTTTGGGGGTCCCAGGATGTACAGGTCCTGTGTGCTATGATTCCCAGGGATTCAATACACTTTTCCCATGCAGTGTTATACTGTTCTTAATAACAAAGGGCAGTAATAACTCTTCTGAAGCAGAAACAATCTATTAGGCTTAAGACCCTTAAGTATCTCATGTTAAAAAACCATCTATATCACTGAAGTTGAAAGCAAACATCTAATAGAGCTTTTGTGTGCCTTCCTTTGCTACTAATCTTGGTATGAACTTCATTTTTTTCATGACTTGCCTGTAAGTGCTTTTTCTGTACCTACACTTGTGCCAGACTGAAAGGAGAACTATCTTTTGCAGTTCTAAAAGTGTTTACATGACTAATCCACTGGGACACTTACTCTTTCTTAAGCCTAGGTTTTCCAAAACAAATACTGTATTTAACCTGAGCTGCTCTGAGTGGAGATGTGTTACCCTCAGAAGATGTTTCTAAATGGTAGCAGAAGTAAAGCAGCAGCCCATTTACAGGCTGTTTGTTTAGTACTAACACTGAGAAGTCACTAAAGCAGTTGACTGCTTCAGACTGGGAGATTGGGTTTGGATTTGTCATTGATTTCACTCAGCTGCTTTTTCTAAACTTCCTGCAACTTTTCATGACCTTATTGAAAATACTGGAATTAGCCCACCTGGAGAAGGACTAAAACCTCCTTCATTTATTTTCTGTTAAAATGAATTGATCTCTGCTTAATCTGTGACTCCAATTTCTCTGTCTATTGTCTTCTAAATAATTTGTGCCCCACTACCATTAGTAGTTTTTCAGTCTTCACAGAGGTGGATTTCTTTAGACAGATACATTGCTGTTACTTGTCCTTTTGAGTAAAGAGTCTTCATACATGCTGAAGTTTAGCAGGCTTAGGCATAATATTAACCTACATAGCAAACATGCAGACATTGTTCATCCAGTGTTTTTTTATTTTTCTATGTAAAGTGAATCGCTTAGAGTATAAATAGAAAGAAAATCTGTTTCTTTTTTTTTTTTCAGTTTTTCGTTAGTCTAAATCCTTAATCCTTAATTAAAGCATTAGAAAATGGGGGTCTGTTTCATCTACATGTAGATAGCTAGATAGAAGATAAATGCCAGCATTGCCAATAAAACAAGCATAGAGTGATTTGCATAGATGCCCCTGCCCATAACACAATATAAATAATTACCACAACTGTTGTATAAAACCCGTTTATCTTATTTGATTTCAGAGTGTCATGAACATGATGCATGTTATAAGTATTCCATACTCCTTAATGAAAGTGAATCCGCTGTCATGGATACAAAAAGTCTGTCAATACAAAGGTAAGGAACAAGAATATACAGAAGTCTGCTTGATAGTCAAAATCAAAAGTAGAAATTGATAATACAGCTGTATAGCTTTTTTATGGTGTATTACTAATCTTCCCATTCTTACTGCAGCAAAAGTTGCCTGTGTAAAATCCAGAGACATGCACTGGGCATTGGTGGCACATCGAGATCAGAGAGACATCAACCTTTCCTCACTGCGTATGCTAATAGTGGCTGATGGTGCAAACCCATGTAAGCTATGCTTCTGCAGTCCAACAGAGAATAGGAAGTGTTTTCTGTCTTGCAGTCTTTCAATCTTCAGTCATCTTAGCTAAAATATTTACAAAATATAGGGTTTGTCTACTGCAAACTTTATGATATTCATGGAAACAGTAATTAATTTTGGATTTTTTTAAAATATATTTTTCTTTAGCTAATCCCGAAGCAAACTTGATATTCCACCTAACGTAAGTTGCAGTAAATCCAGTTTTGTTTAACATGACAGTCATATAAAGACTGAAGTAAATAACCTTAAGCTATAGAAAGGATCAGAACATTTCTTCTGAATGATGGTGCTCAGATGCAGAAGTAACTGAGAACTTTAGGGGAATACTTATACTACTCTAGAGAACCACATCTGGATCACTTCATGACAATCAACAGCATGAACTGTTTCTCTATATTATTTAAGATACCAACATATAGGTGTTCTGCTTGTTTGTAATAGTTTGCTTTGAGTTTCTGAATTAAATCTTTAATTTGCCTCATCCTAAAAAAGAAAACTGTAATGAAATTCATGCTGTAAATCTAGCAGTAATGGCTTTTCTACATAAGCATAGTGAAAGGACTTTATGCCTAAAAATTAGTCTTTATTCTCTGTATGCATACACAACTGTGTGTATATATATATAGTTGTAGCAGCTATGACTTCTTTCCCAGTAGACATGGGTCCTTTTTAATTTTTTTCTCCTGAAAAGCCTATATATTCAATAGTAAGTTTGCAGTTTGAGTAGCATCACTTAAGAAATCAGATTTTTTTTCTCCTCTGATTTTTTTTTTCTTTACCCCAGGGTCTATTTCTTCCTGTGATGCGTTTCTCAATGTCTTCCAAAGTAAAGGTCTAAGACAGGAGGTCATTTGTCCCTGTGCTAGTTCGCCAGAAGCTCTCACTGTGGCTATTCGAAGGTACTGTGTTACACCAGTGGAAATAGACCCACTGTAGAATATATGTGGTAATTTGAAAAGGAATGAAAAATTTATTCAAGTATGAATCTGCATACTTAACTTCTGAGTGACATTTTTAGTTTTCATTTTGTTTATGTCCAAAGAAGACATACAAGAAGAATTTGTAGAGTAATAATTTAACCTCAGAGTGCTTTATAATATAGTTCCCATTTCTGTAATTTTATCTAATTTTAAATGAAATAGACTGAAATGCAAAAGCTAATTCTGTAAAAAGAAGTGCAAAAATGCCACCGTAAGCATAAAATTAATTAAAATGTGGGAATTTAAATGGAACTGCTATCGAGGAAAATCATGCTTTAAAGTAGTCTGTTTAAAGAGAATTGTGACGTTCTGTGGGTTGTTTTTGGCTGACTGGCGCTTTTTTATCCATTCATAGACTCTCGGTAATCATCTGGAAATGCCCTTTGAGTCTGGGGGATTTGTGCCTAGAAATAAAATCGATAAATTCTAATAAAACTATTAAGCCTTATGTACATGAATGTCAGTATGCAGCAGTCACCTGTCATGAGTGTTGTAGCACACAGTAAATGGCATAACTGTTGTCTGTTTTAGCAGTTTTCCAAAAGTTTACCTTGAACAGTAGGCACTTTGTTTTTAAGTTCAGATTTCTGCAGCCATTTATAATTGCTTCACATGTTAAAACATGCGGTATAAAACTGTAAAGCACTGTAGTAGCATTAAGTAAAATACTTCCTGCCACAAAGTTTAAAATACACTGTCCAAGTGAAATTTAACTAGATTTTCAATTAGCTTTCCAACGAAACATTGCAGGAAGAAAGACATGAGGCCAAGAGTGTGGTTGACTTTCAGCCACCTCATTATTAACTTAAAACATCTGAAAGCTATCCATCAGGGACTTATCCTGTCCAGGTTAGTTGTCTTTCTGTGAACTACAGGATCTCAGAGAGCCCTTCATTCAGCTCCACCAGCCTGTTCTCAGCTTTATACCAAGGAGTACATTGTTTTTCCCTTGTGTTGGGTTTCCCTGCCATAGGCTGTGCAGACCTTTCGCTCCCTTGGAACGAGCTCTTGCTTGTAAGTGCAGAGAGGAGGTGGAATGGCAGCGGATGTCGCTTGTGCTGAGCACTGATTAATGGGAGAGGGTTTTCATTTCCTGTCCTAGCCCTGGAAAATCTGCCCCAGATCGCAGGTTATGAAGTGGGAGAACTCACTGCATCTCAACATACGATGGCTGGCATGCCCTTTCTAGACTTAAATTCTATGCTTATAGCCACCTGAAGCACTAGAGATTCATTTTCAAATTAACTAGCATTGAGAGCTTACATAAAAAAATTTATTAGCACATAAAATAGTGGATAATTCAAAAAAAAAAGTCATTTTTATCTTCAATGCCTCACTGTGTAATTACAGAGCAGTTCTTACTACAGTGAATGTTACTGAACACATATCTCCTTTTTTTGAAGTCTGAAACAATGGTAGGATAATACCAGCTGAACTTGGGAGCTTTAGTATTCTTCATTTTATTCAAGCCATCTCCACTGACAGTAAAGTCATTATCATACACGTTCCAAAGAGTTACAGCTGAAATATGTATTAAAATTACTCCCTGCAGAGCACAGATCCAGAGAGCTCCCTGTTAATGCTCCAACTCTTTCAAAATCTATATGTATTTTTACTGATCTTCCTACAAGGAAGAGTAACAAAACCAGTTCTCAGTTGAAATACCCTCATAGTTTGGAAAAAGACAGTCAGTAATAGACTAATAGGTACTTTAGCCTTAGAGCTGAATCATGAAGCCTAATATTTAAAGGAATGTGTCATGCAAATAATTCTTTATGGTATTCCCCTTTGGTTTATTGCCTATTAGTCTGAACCCACTTGCTTAAGGGAGTGCAAAAGTTTAAGTACAAGTCCGTTCCCATTTAAACGACTGGCAAAAAATAGTGGTAAAATAGATTGTATCTGTAAATGGTAGTAGTAACTGTTCTCAAAATGCTCTACAGCTACTCAGTATGAACAAATCAGCTTTGAAGTAGATGCACATTGTCCCTCTTTCATGATTAAGGAAACTAAAGGGGTAGGTTTGTCTGGTGGTTTAAGCTAAATTTACTTAGTATATGAAGTAGGTGGAATTACACCTTTCTCTAGCAAGCAGTCTTACAGAATTCCAAACCCAGTATTAGAAATATTGAATGTGTAAAGAAAATTTAAAATGTTAACTTTAAAATGAATTATAAATACATTGGAATGGGGTTATTTATTCAAGAGAGCCAGCATGGCTTCACCAAGGACAAGTACTGCCTGACCAACCTAGTGGCCTTCTATAATGGAGTGACTACATCAGTGGAGAAGGGAAGAGTTATGGATGTCATCTATCTGGACCTCTGTAAGGCCTTTGGCATAGTCGCCCACAACATCCTTCTCTCTAAACTGGAGAGATATGGATTTGACGGGTGGACTGTCCGGTGGGTGAGGAATTGGTTAGATGGTCACATCCAGAGGGTAGTGGTCAACAGCTCAATGTCCAGATGGAGATTGGTGACGAGTGGCGTCCCGCAGGGGTCCTTATTGGGACCGGTACTGTTTAATATCTTCATCAATGACATAGACAGTGGGATCAAGGGCACCCTCAGCAAGTTTGCAGATGACACCAAGCTGAGTGGTGTGGTTGACACGCCAGAGGGATGGGATGCCATCCAGAGGGACCTGGACAAGCTCGAGATGGTGGATGAAAAGCTGGACATGAGCCAGCAATGTGCGCTCGCAGTCCAGAAGGCCAATCGTATCCTGGGCTGCTTCCAAAGAAGCGTGGCCAGCAGGTCGAGGGAGGTGATTCTGCCCCTCTACTCAGTCCAGAAGGCCAATCGTATCCTGGGCTGCTTCCAAAGAAGCGTGGCCAGCAGGTCAAGGGAGGTGGTTCTGCCCCTCTACTCTGCTCTGGTGAGACTCCACCTGGAGTACTGCGTCCAGCTCTGGAGCCCTCAGCACAAGAAAGACACGGACCTGTTGGAGTGGGTGCAGAAGAGGGCCATGAAAATGATCAGGGGGATGGAACACCTCTCCTATGAAGAAAGGCTGAGAGAGTTGGGGTTGTTCAGCCTAGAGAAGAGAAGGCTTCAGGGAGACCTTATAGCAGCCTATCAGTACTTCAAGGGGGCTTCTAAAAAAGATGGGGGCAAACTTTTTAGCAGGGCCTGTTGTGACAGGACAAGGGGGAATGGCTTTAAACTAAAGGGGGGTAGATTTAGACTAGATCTAAGGAAGAAATTTTTTACACTGAGGGTGGTGAAGCACTGGCACAGGTTTCCCAGAGAGGTGGTGGATGCCCCATCCCTGGAAACATTCCAGGTCAGATTGGATGGGGCTCTGAGCAACCTGATGTCGTTGAAGATGTCCCTGCCCACGGCAGGGGGGTTGGACTAGATGATCTTTAGAGGTCCCTTCCAACCTAACTATTCTATGATTCTATGATTTATATCTCACCTTCTTTCCAAGTTATTTTTCTCTTTCTGCTTGGCAGAGATACTTGTTTTAGGGATGTTCCCATGTGGGTATCATGGACAGGACAAAATAAGATACCATATATTGCAGGATTGTTGCTGACAAGATACTTTCTGAGACAATGTATAGGTGCTGTCAGGTGCTTGGCTCCCCACCTCACTCCTCCATCCTGGTCCTCTGACTGTATTCCTTTTCAGTGTCAGATAACTAGTTGCCTGCAAGAGGAGACTCAAGCACAGTTAACTGGTGTCTCATTCAAGGATCCACCTCAACTACCAGGGTACCAGAAGTACTCTGAAATAGCAGCTCTGAAATGCCTGTCCTGTGGTCCCCAGGTCCTGGGCACCAACTCGTTCCTTCTGCACACCTGCTTCTGTTGCACAGCAGTTATTGCTAACAGGGGCAAAGCTGTTATCTCAACTGAGGCCACAGCAAGTGTAGCTCTGTTGGCAAGTCCCCCAGCGTGATCCTAGCAGGCCTCGTGCCTCCAGCTTCCATCCCTTGCACCCCTGTCCTGTACACAGCCAGTGTCTTTCAAAGCTGTGCCTGCTCTTCTTTTTAGCAGTCTTTGGATGTGATGAGTAAGGCAAGAAAATGTATGTGATTAACGTCTAGAGAGCCTCTGCTCCTAGAAGGTTGTGAGAAGCTGTGTGTGCCTGCAGGAGACCTCTCTTCTCATGAGCAGTAAAATGTATGTTTTGGGGAGCAAGGATGAGAGGAAGTTGATCAATAATGTCACGGAAAGTTCCTTTAACATGATGGGAATGTTATTTATCACAGCTGCTTGTTTACTAGCACCATTTGGTATGCTCTAATGCGTTTTCAAGCGTGCCCACATCCTTCTTTGTTGACAATGTCACTTGAGAAATATGCCTCGTAAAACCTATTAATTGAAATTTATAGTGCTGCTCACTGCAAGGCTTACGTGAGCATGATTGGCTAAGGCCCATCTAGTATTTCAAGCACAGTAGAGGAGAAATGTCATATAAAAGGACATTATCTGTTAAAAAATAGTTGTGTTATGATGTAGTATTTAGGAAAAATGCAGAATCTTGAACTAAATATTGGCTGGTTTATCCATCTTCAAAATAGCTGGAGTCTGGCTGCTTTACATGGATGCATTATCCATGCTCAAATCAGCATCGCGTTAGCTTCCAGTTTTGCATTTTAAAATGCAGGATGGTATAAGAATCTTTCCAGGCGTGAAAAGCCCTGACATATTCCCCTGACTTAGTAACTTGCATACATCAACATTCGTTTGCTCAAGCCGCACTCTACGTAGGTATAATTGTATCCACTGATACAGGAGGCGGTTTTATATTGAAACAAGTTGACAGAAGCTTGTGCTGATGCTGTGGAACTGTACAGCGTGTCGGCAGTGAATCTGAGCAAACTGAGGCGTTACAAAGAGGCTGCATCCACAACGTTTTGACCATGACTGATGAAGGTGTAATTTGTTTTAATTTTCATGTGGTAAATTAGAACAGGAAGAATTCAATTACATGCACTAAAATAAAGAAGGTAAAGTCCTTGCAGTTTCCACAGATACTTGGCAGTGAATCTATTACAACCTAATTTCTCTGTTTAGTAATTTT
This sequence comes from Pygoscelis adeliae, assembly GCF_000699105.1. NCBI lineage: Eukaryota > Metazoa > Chordata > Aves > Sphenisciformes > Spheniscidae > Pygoscelis > Pygoscelis adeliae. The sequence continues at coordinate 112,493 of NW_008825285.1, forward strand.
AAACACTGAAGTATCAGGAGTGGGAAGTCATATCTGTGATTTAAACACAGCATACTTGTAGTTTAATCTTGGCTTTGATACCAGTGTGCTAGAGTTAGGCTTTTAGTCTGGCAGGTGAGTTTGGTTTCCTAGTTCTAGGTTGCCTCAAAATAGGTAACATGCAGAGAGTTTATCAAGTTGTTTACTGATCAGTTACAAATATTTAGAGTGCAGTTTCCCTCCACATCATCTGCACTGCCTTTCAGTATTTTTAGAACAAGGCAAAAGGCCTTTACTTGGGTAATCAAGCAATCTTTATAAATCTATCTGAAAATTAAATACAGGCTGTTTTGGGTAAATGTTAGGTGTTACTTTCATCTCTGCAGCCCCATATATGTGGGTGGCTACTGAATGGAAGAGGTGACAGACATGATTCCTCAGAAATGACTGAAAAACAGGGTTCTGTCAGGTCTAGTAGGGGAAAAAAGAAGGTGAAATTTTAAACTCTCAAATAGGGGAGTATTTGCAATAGCAGTCCATTAAGAATAAGTAAATGCTTACATCTGCCTCATGGCGCACTGATGTTATAACTCATGGTTGCAGGCCAACAGATGACAGCAATCAGCCACCAGGCAGAGGAGTTCTGTCCATGCATGGTCTCACTTACGGAGTGATTCGAGTGGACTCTGAAGAAAAGCTTTCCGTTCTGACTGTCCAGGATGTTGGCTTAGTGATGCCAGGAGGTAAGGAACTTTCTTTGAAACTTACTATGATTCATCAATTTAAGTAATTAGCTGTAAAAAGTCATAGGTGGGCATACTTTGCTGTTAGACAACAAGCATTGGGATTAGAACACGTGTACTTGAAAACATTTTAGTCCAAAAGCATTACCTTGTAAAACTTCATAGTTTGGAAATCCCAAGATTTCTTCTCTCTGTTTACCTCCGTGGCTGTCCTTACTTGCATTAGTGGTGTGCTTTAAACAACCTGTCACCACATCAGAACATCCATTCCTTAACTGTGAGATACTGGTACAGAAAATAAGGAAGTTGAATTCTGATGTCTGGAGGCTGTAAATATCCATAAGCCTGACCCAGGTGAGACTCGGTAGTGAAAGTTTTCATAACCTATGCTAAGTATCAACAAAATTGCTATCTGAAGGCTTGCAGAATGTTTTTCCAAAGATCTTATGCTATCACCCAGTTACTAGAAAGAGGAGGTAGGACTGAACAGTTCATGTTGATAATTCAAACTGAAGCCAGTGCTTCTAAAGATGAAGATAAGATTTTTCATAAGAGCTAGATTTTAAATGAGATGTTATAGAGACTAGGAAAGGATAATGCTGTAGTTTTTCGTAAGAGGATGGCTGTTATGCACCAAAGGGATAAAACATAATGATGCATCTTACAAAATTTCAGTTTAAAAACTTAAAATAAAGGAAGATAAGATTGGTTGTTGTCTAATAGTTATCGTATAAGATATTATTATAGATGTGCCATCTTGCACTTCATACTACATTCTGATCATTTCAATAAACATGCTCCTGTTTATCCTCAGCGTGAGAGAAAGGTCATTCAAGATTCTTTACACTTGTACTTAAAAGACATGCTGAGTCATTCTTGGTCTGCCTTGTTCATCATATCCTCTTTCCAACTGCAAAATCTACACATACTGGACTCCTACTCCAGGGATTGTAGCTAAAGCAGCATACTTGATTCTTATTCACATGGCTCACACATAAAATAGTGCTTCTTCCTCAGACCAGAGCTTTCTAATCCCTCCCGTTTAGCTCCTGCTGTCTGTGCAGTCCTGTAAGACCGGTGAGAGGGAGTCTGAGCTCTGACAAATTCTTAGTAAAACAACCGTACTAGTCTCCTAGAATATCTTGATCTTTCACATGGTGTTACTTGCTACTTTGTGAGCGGTAGATTTCCTGGTTGCCTGCCTCCCTGGCGGTATAATTATTATCAAGAACTCCATTCGTTAGGTTACTTCATTTTGCGCTGACTGCAGCAAATCTGGTCTTCAGTATGCAAAACTGGGAACACAATCACATTTCACAATATTACTGATCAACTGAAATTTTAGAGCGCCAGGCAAATTAGGTTTTGTTATCAGTGTAAAGAGTGAGTTTACATAAAGATCTTTGCATTCTTTGTGTAAGTATTATTTATAATATAAATAACATTTGATAATGTTGAACACCTTAATGTTTGAGAAACCGATTGTTAGACATTGGAGACTACATATAATCTATTTGTTTATGGGAACTCCACCACAGTGTCTTTCCCACAGCATTTATATTATTCTGTAGTTCATTTTATAATATTTTTTAAAGTCCTTTGCTCTCCCTCTAGCTATAATGTGTTCAGTGAAGCCAGATGGAATTCCTCAGCTCTGTAAAACAGATGAAATAGGAGAACTTTGTGTATGTGCTATTGCAACGGGTACATCGTATTATGGACTCTCGGGCATGACCAAAAATACTTTTGAGGTAAGCTGTCCAAAAAATGCTATATAAAATTCTTCCTTTTTAATTTTTCTATTTCAGGATAATATTTCACATAAAATATTGATAGTAATAATATCAGAATAGTAGTAATAATCAATAATTGTGGCTTGGGTCCTTAGGTACTCTAGCCAGATAATCTGCACTGAAGCCCATTTCATTAAGTGTAATAGCAGATCTTTATGTGGGTTTAGTTTTGGCTTTGAAGAGCTTTTACTTTAATTTTGAAAGAAGATACCAGGGGCTGAAACAATCAGAAGGAAATCAGGAAGAAAGACAAAGTTCAAAAGGTAGTATTGTACAAGTCTATGAGCTAGCTACGTACAGAATTTGATTGTCGCAACCAGTAGGAAGGCTGCTGGGTATCTTTAAAAAGCAGTTTCCAACATTTCCACAATGCAGCCAGCGTTAAAGGCTTGCATTTATACAGAATCCTGACAGATGCAGTCTTCAAGAGGTATTTGAATAGCAAAGATACCTTTTCCTAACTAGTCCCCACCTGCTTTTGTTTGAAATGCCTTAGGTGAAAGGCTTTTTGCTTTGTGGAATCTGTTTTCCAGTAGGTTTCAGCTCCAGTGCAGACAGCTGTATTTATAGCTCTGTTGTACCTGCTTACTTGTTATCACTAACTTCTGCTGAAGCCAATATGAAAGGCTTAACAAATCAGAGAAATACTGAAAAAATTTGAGCTGAGATTTTTATTAAGTTCTGATCCTTTTCTCATTTAATAGTTGAGAAAAAAGTTAAGAAAAATACATTTACATTTCCCTTAACAAATGCTCTGATATTACCATTTTTAATAGACCAAACATGACTAATATCTCCTGCAAAATGCAGATCTGAATGTTGTAAACACTATACATTAAATAATTAATGGAGACTAGTGGATACGATTCTCCATCCTGCTATTGAAGCCACGAATCCTACTATGCTATTGTGATCTGAAATTTGTTGATAGCTGTTTGCTGTGCTACAAGTACATTCAGCAATACCCAGTGTGAGTGATAATCCCAGATTTGACATATTTCAGGGTAGAAAGGTACTTATGTTCATTTTGTAGTATGTGCTGTAATTGTAAAATCATTCATAATTCATAACTGAGTCTGCAGTTTAACAGCATATTTAGATTGATTTAGATTTATTCCTAATGGTAAGCAAATATATTGCCATTGAGTGAGCAGGACCACTCATTTTTGAAGTTAAGCATGTTCTTAGGAGCCCTCTCCACGTGGGCCTCTTTTCTCTTTTACTCTGTTGCAGGTATTAGAGAATCAGAGTTTTGTGTTCCTGAAATGAATTATGGCTGAGGATGTGTAAGCATTATATATTCAATAAGTCACACATGGGCATCTGGCAGCAGAATTTGACCTTTCTTTTTAGATGAGCCTTGAAGGACACTACATAGCCATGGTCTTCCACTTGCCATTGTATTAAATAACTTGCCTTTAGACTCTTTCAGTTTAAAGAAGCAATGGTAGGAAAGTGTGGTTGTGTCAGAATGCAGCTCAAAGTAGCTCACGTGCCAGAAGGATAACACTGTGCTAGTTAGGATAGGAAAAGTGGTAGAAATCTACCCTGTGGAAGTCACATATGCGTTTGGTATTCAAACATTTAGAGAGGCTCTGTATAGGGCTGTATTTTCACTTTCAGACATGCTACAGAAGGCATTATCACTGGTATTGTGAGGACTTAATTGACATTAGATAAAAATGTGGTCCGCTGCAAGAGTCATTAATGTACAGTACCTTAAAATAGCTTCACTTCTAGCCTGCGTATTTCTCTATACTGTGCTGGAAGTGAGCATGAGGTACTGAAAAGAACCTCTACTGTAATGTTTATGATTTAGTCTCTCAGGTAACCTATACATAGCACCTCAGGTTAGCTGCACTCTGCACAGCATTTTTTTTTATTCAATACTGTTTATGTTGATTTATATATATTTTTAAGGTCATAAGTGATCTACAGAGCCATGGTTAGGGAAAATGTGTATGGTAAACAGAGTGGGACTGAAGTTGCTGGAACTCAGGTATTGAAAATTACGCACACTAGTCTAGGAGTTTCCTGACACTCCCTTTATGGTCAGTGAAGAGTAAAGAGCATCACCAGCGACCTATTTACTTCGTTCCGGAAGAGCCATCTGAGGGAGCATGCCTGAAATATTTTGCAGCATGATCTCCGCGTATAGAATGGAAGACCTGTGTTTCTCTGTCTTACAGGTATTTCCTATGACCAGTTCTGGTGGCCCTATCACTGAATATCCTTTTATAAGGACCGGACTACTAGGCTTTATAGGACCAGGTGGACTTGTCTTTGTTATTGGCAAAATGGATGGTTTGATGGTTGTCAGTGGAAGAAGACATAATGCTGATGACATTGTAGCAACAGCACTGGCCGTGGAACCAATGAAATTTGTCTACAGGGGAAGGTTTGACCCTTTCTTTTCTTCTATTATGTAGAAATCCTTATTTTGCTTAGACCAGGTGTAAGTGACCCAAAATGCTTTCAGAAGGCAGTGCCTAATCTGCACTGGGCTTTCTGAAAGTTGCTGATATCAGTAAAATAGCAATGATACGAAATTTCTTTGCAGTTTCCCTACGTTGCTGTTTATATGGCTAGAACCAGGAGACAGCAGAGGGAAACCTAAGACAGTGTTGAGGCAGATACCAAGGTCCAAAATGGTGATTATTAAAATTTCCTGTTGAACAGTTGGTTAATTCTGAAGGTGTTGACTCAACAGAATCCTAGCTCTCCAAGTTGAACATTTCCCATGTGCCTAACACTGAAGTTCTTGAACATGACAGCAGTTCCTTGTGTGACCTTCTTGAGGTGCTGAAACTGAGCAGGAGACATCTAAAACTTCTGAAAAGCCTAATGCAGTAACATGCGCTCACACGTGATCACATGGCAGACCTCTCACAAAATGATGTTGCAATTACTTTCTCTTAAGGTGGGGCCAAAGAAGGTGCTTATGCTGGCTGTTATACAACAGTTTAACAACCACCTCAGTGTGACCCAAATGTAGTGCTTTTCTTATGCCAAGAAGGTTCACTTCTCCAACCCTGCATTATGCCTGTATTTGCATGATTCTAGAACAAACCCCCCTATTTCTCCTCCAGAAGTTACCCAAAACTGTTCTTGTTGCTTTTTCCCCATAAATAAAATACTAATTGATGCACAGTTGTCTGAGTAATAAGTAACAAAATCATAGTTATGGAGGGTTAACTTAGAAGACAGGTTTTTCCATCTGTCCTGGCACTAAGTACTCTTCTCTCCTTCTCTTCTACAGAATAGCAGTATTTTCAGTAAGCGTGCTGCACGATGAAAGGATAGTTATTGTTGCTGAGCAAAGGCCAGATTCCACAGAGGAAGACAGTTTTCAATGGATGAGTAGAGTTCTCCAGGTAATGCTCTTTATGTATGTTTGGAAGCTATTTTTTCCTGCTTTATATTCTTTTTATTGATCTTTCAGGCCCCCAAGGTAACTGACATTTGTCTTTGAATAATTGTAAGTCCACCTTCAGTTGCACTTGCACCTAATGAGCACAAAATTAGATTCTTCTGAGTGACAGTTCCTATTTGGGCCACACATATGCAAAGAGTGAGCCTTTTCCTAATCAAAATGCTGTAGGAAAACAGGGATGAATTGAAGTAAGTAATAGCAAGGAGAGAGTAGCATATGGTTCATAAGGATATAGTCATTCATTACTTCAAAAGGGTAATGAATGAATGTATTATATACTCGTACTGTCAAAAGCTACCAAAGTCTCTGACTAAACAGTTATTGGCACTGGTATGGAGTTGACCTCATCAAAAGTAGATACACGTATCTGAGCTAGATCTCCAGATTTTTTTTTTTAATCAATGGGAGAGAATTAGGTGTTTCTAGTGTACCATGTTGATAGCTAAAGTAAACGGAATGAAACACAGCCTAAAAATGCCAATTTCTCTCCACTGAAATGAAGGGAAGTGATTGGTTAGCTCAGATGTAGGTATCTACAGTGAGGTTACCTGCATAAAGGACACCTATTGTGAGGAATTCCATTCCATCTGTCTGGTGGATCATGCAAGGCACATAACCGCTGTGATGAAACCCACCTTGATGGTGTTGTGGACACTTTGACCACAAGACAAGCTACTGAATACTAAAAAATTCTGATCTTCTCCTTACATATAGCAGTCCAAGTTAAGGCAATATCATTAACCGTACTCAAAGTTTTTTCAACTTGAACGTCCACACACAAAAAATGAGATACTTTAGATAGCAGTCATCTTCCATCTCCTCCATCTCCATGGTTAAGCCAATTCTCACTCAAAAGCAATAGGTTTAATGGAGATGTAGTCAAATGAAGTCTGTCTGTTGCTACCTTGTGAAATGGTCCCTACCTGTTACTTCCACTTCCCTTGCTTACCTTCCTTTCTATCCTTCCTCAAGGACTCTTCTCGGGTAAATATATTGCAAACATCTTTTTTGCTTTACCCAAGAGCCAAAGAAAAAGATCCCACACAATTCAGAGAAGATGTTTTTATTCATTATTGCTTTGTACTGAATAAGAAAGGGAATCTATCTACAGTATCCTTGAACAGACTGAACAAATAAGCTTTCATCCATCTCAAGACAGGTTTGTCTGCTGTCTTGATTTAGAAGGTAACTACATTTCATACAGCTAGAGGCATCTCATATTCACAGTAGATCTAAATTATTACCAAGAAAAGCTAGAACCTCTAGCTTGTCCATGACACAGAAAGCCTTTGGAGCACCTAGGGCAACCTATTTTAGAAGGAGAGGCTTTTGGATTGCCCATGCTTTGACAATTTTTGTCAAGTAACAAGCTCCTAAGAAAAGGTTGAAATTCTGGACTTAACACTTCTCCAGTTTTGTTAGCTGAGCATTTTTGTGACTTTTACAGAAATGATGTCTTACACCATCAGAGTCAGTGGAATTAAAGTACTGAACACTGTGGAAGTCCAGTGTCAGGTTGCTCCTGCCAAAAGTCAGTTATTATTCTGAGTATGATCAAGTCACAGCAGTCTCTGGGAGTGGTAGGCCATATATCAAAGTATACATTTGTACAGAAAGTACACCCCTGTGTGAAGTCTTCAACTCTGGCATGCATCACTATGTGAAGAAATTTCTGGTTCCACTTCAGCTGAGAGCGGAGATGGAGGACAGAAGCCAGGAACATGTGGGATGCATTGTGCCTCCTTCCCAATCAGATATTTAATGACAGATGTCAGGAAGTGGTAACCAGTTGTATCTGAATCATCTGCTAGTGATGAGCAACGTAATGATATCACATTTGTGTCATGACTCTCAATGACGTCCATGATAACAAACTACCAAATTGCTACTCATTTATGATGATATTTGTGAGACTCGTCTGAATCCCTGCGTGTGCTGCCCTGTGCCAGCCCTGCCCTACACTGCCTGCTTCTGCTGTGCCTTGCTGTGTCTCTGCATCTCTTCCCTAGAGTTGAGCTGCATCGATTTGCAGGACTTGTTTCCAGTGGGTTGCACCTTGTTCTGACTCTCCCTGGCCGTTCCTGCTCCTCAGCAGAGGGCTGAAGGACAGTAGAGCTGCTGTACGTATGGGACTATGTTGGACTGCATCTGTGGGTTTTAGCAGAGTCATGGTTGGGAGAGAGTGGTCAGGCTGGGTAGAGAGTGTCTTGAGAGTAGTGGAGGAGTGTGGTTTTTTAGTGACAGCGTGAGTGAAGATCCCACGTTTAGTCAGATGGATCCTATTCATTCATCTCCCAGACTGCTGCAAACTGATCGGACCTTTCAGGCAGAGTTGGGGCTCCTGTACCTGACAGACTGGATGTTAGTTTTACCAGTGCCAACGCACTGGCAGGACTTGACAGAACTAGGCAAAGCTAGGAGATCTACTGCAGTTCTGGAGAGTGTCTGCCTGGAGAATTTTGTCAGAATGAGATGTTTTCTTAGCTTGAACAACAGAGCAATCTGGACTCTGCAAGTCCTGGTATCTCTAATACATTTTCTCAATGAAACAGAGGGATAAATATTTCAGATACTCTGTTTACTTCTGGCTGGACAGACTAATTTGAAAAAACAAGCCATCTCATCAAGAGGCATAAATGCCAGCAGTATTAAAATTGACTGGTACTCTTGTCTCACAAAATTATATGGCTCCGTTCATTAGGGCTCATCCTTGTGAAACAAAGTAATTCCCTGCTTCAGTGCCAAATTCCAAAGTGTGAAAGGTGACAGTTTTGAATGACCCATGACAATTTATCAGGCGTTGTGCTGCAGAGGTAGCTATCGAAGGAGACAGTTCAGAAGTCACGGGGGAATCATTATATATAACACCCTTCATCCCACCCCAGCTGAGTATTGCTTTCCATTCAGCAACTAGAGGAGCCACACTGTCCTATGTTTGAATAAGAGTGGTTACTTGCCCCATAACAGTTTTCCTTCAAGCTGATGTCAGGTGAGGATCCCATGATTTATCGCTGCTTTTCAGAACCTACAAATAACATTATGATTAGGACGTTATGATGGTTTCTGCCAGAAGCATGAGACATTGTGTGTTGGCTGTCATATATAGCTCACTATTGCTGATCTTTCAGGTAAGGTGTATGTAGACCAGCAGCAAAGTCTTCCAGTACTACCATGAGATCTACCACTACTAAAACTGCAATGTTTGTGAAATGAGTAACTGCTTTATTATTCTTTCTTATGAAATGTTGCAATCAAATAAATAAAAAACGAAGCAAACAGAAGCCAGAAGCAAAGTATTACTTAGAGTCTGTGTAGAAGTAATCCGTAATTTATTGGTCTACACTTAAGTACATAACTATAAATGATTATTTGATTCTCAGAATATAGATTATATCTTCAAGGCAACAGATGTATGCGTTCACTTTTCTCACAGTTAAAAATTAAAATGCAAGTTAAGTAAATTATCTTTTTGAACATCTAACTACTCATTAGAGATGCTGTCTGTAAGTTGTTTCTCAGTCTGCTTGGATGTCTGAAGTTGTTTTTCTAACTCGCTCCAATTTTTGTTACCAATGTGAGGAAAATAACCAGTTAAAATGTGTATGGAATTAAAATCTTAAGTGCATGGATATTCATATTTAACTAAATTAATTACATAGATACTGTACATTATAAATTTTTTGAAAGTGTTGCAGTTTACTCCACTTGTCAGACAATGAACATGGTTATTATAAGATTCAAAGAAGCTTATTTTTCAGGTTTTCATTCAACAGGGTTTTTTTCAAGTGGATAGTTTCATAGTTTTCCCTTATATTGTACCAATTCCCATTCCTGCCTGTGGATCTTTTGCACAGAGATCAGGGAGTGAAACAGTTATTATCTTAGAAAAATTTAAAATATTTATAAGCTACATACATCAGTAAGTATATGGTGATATATGTGCAACTTCTGAAATTTTTTTTTGCTTTGCAAGATGGACTGGATGTTAAGTTGATAGGAATCCTTTGAACTTTAATTCTGAGAAGCATGCCGGTTAAAATCACTTTCACATGAGTTGCCAGCCCATCTTGGTAATAAATCTCCAGGATACGTGCTACTAACATGTGCCTAAGGGATGCCTAGGTAGCATTTCTTAATAGATTTCTGTGTATTTATCACCAGGTTTTTGTTTGCTTTTTTATCTTCTGGAATGAGTGTAATAACATCAGTGTTACATTTCCGTCCACCTGTTCCCACTGAAAAGAACCTCCTTACCACTGACATTGCTGAAGTGTCTTTCCATTGCCAGTTAATTATTAGGGTTGTTTTATGCAGTAATTCAGAACAACATGTGCTTGTTGTGATGAAAAATTAGCCTTTCATTAAAATCGACTTCCTGCTTTTTTTAGGCTATTGACAGTATTCATCAAGTGGGAGTCTACTGCTTAGCGCTCGTACCAGCAAACACGCTTCCCAAGACGCCGCTGGGAGGAATACACCTGTCAGAAACCAAACAGCTCTTCTTGGAAGGATCACTGCATCCTTGTAATGTGCTGATGTGTCCTCACACATGTGTAACAAACCTGCCTAAACCAAGGCAAAAGCAACCAGGTAAGATGAGTGAAGGCAAAGGGACCATGACTTAAAGCTGTGTGTTCATGGTACTGTATGGAGCAAAATCAAGTAACTGTTAATGCAGGTGAGAATCAGCTCGATCAGCTGTTCCTGTTAAATATTCCAGGTGTGTTAAGGACATCATTGGTTTTGGCAGAAGCTAGAAGTACCTTCACAAAGAGTGCAAGGAAAAATGCTCCAAAAACCTAAGTTCAGTAAAGATGAAGACATTTTTATCACTCTAGAAGGCACTGCTGAGACTGTACCTGGAGTTCCTTGTAAATTCCTGGTTAGTTATGTTTAAAGAGGATGGACTGAGACCGAAACAGAGAAAGATAAAATCTTGGCTTATTTGAAGGCTGAGTTTGAAAAGTAGAAATAGAGAGGAAGAGGACACTAAATAAATATTGGAAGAAGAGCAAATACTTAAAAACTGGTCATGAATAAATTAAACTCAAGAATGAGGATAAAGGTTTTTACCTGAGTAGGGAAGTTCTGGATTATTCTTACAGCAGGTATATTTGAGAGAAAACCCTAACTAGTTTTAAGATGGTTCTGCCACACTTTATGAAGAATATTGGATTAAATGATACAGCAAAGCACTGACTCAAATGACCGAGGAAGCCCTTGTAGGCTGCTGTAGTCCAGTCACTGGTTATTCATGCCCAATGAACAAGAACCTTTTTAGCAGATTTTTTACTTTGAATCCAATTGCAGATTTTAGTACTCAGATTAATTTCAAGGATTTCTGGATCTGTAGCCTCAGGCTTAAGACCTGAATTCAGCTACGTTATACTAAGCGTTGGTTACTTTCCGCTCTGAAAACCAGCTTGAAAAACACTATGAAGTGTTTTTACCCTCTGGATCTCGAATATGGGGACTATCCGTCATTAATTCAGTGCAAGTTTGCCAAAAACATCAGATTGTTTCTTTATTTAAAACCCTTGGACAAATGTTTCGGAAATCAAAACCATAATCTCAGTTTGCGGGTACTGGGACTGTCAGAGGCTAACAGTGACTTCCCCTGACTTATCAAAAGCAATGAAGCCTTTAACTGCAGTGCTCAATTTTGTATTTCCTTGTTGCTGCTTGTTGTGGTTTAACCTCAGTCGGCAACTGAGCACCACACAGCCACTCGCTCACTCCCCACCCCCCGGTGGGTTGGGGGA
>NW_008825285.1:126120-137030 GCF_000699105.1 Pygoscelis adeliae
GAGTATCCAGATGACGTAGCAGGTCGTTGACCGCTTCCTCTTGGATTATGGGGGGTTCATCCTGCTCGCCATCCCTGTTTTCCAGCTCAGGGGGCCGAGTACCCTGAGGATAACTGGTCTGACTATTAAAGACTGAGGCAAAGAAGGCATTAAGTACCTCAGCCTTTTCCTCATCCTCGGTGACAATGTTCCCTCCTGCATCCAATTAGGATCGGTGCAATGGAGAAACTTACAGATACATTATGTATATGTTATATATCACTATGGTAAAAGCAATGCTAGGAACACAGAAACCACACTGATAGCATCACATTCTCCCATTTTGCATAGCTGTTACATACCCAGAGGATATATTGCTTTCATCTTTTTAAAGCAGAGTAGTCTGTAAATGTTATTTATTGTACATTATCTGGTTACTTAGACATCTCATATTTTGACACTTACACCACATGCCATCACTGAGATGAAGCTTGGACATCATAGACTAGAAGTAAAGCCTGGTATCAATTGCAGTTAATCAGTAATCCACGCTGGAGAAGCAGAAAACAAATGGTAACATGAGCGTAAATGGTATCTGTGAGACACGTATTTTTCCCTAATGGCAGCAACAAAACATCAGTGAAATCCACCTCATGGAGAAGTGTCAGCCTTGACATCTTCCTTTCTTCTAAAGTTAAATTATTTTTCTTCAGTCTCTATCTTGTGCTAAAGGGCTTGCATATATTTTATCATATGCACCATCTGCCTTCCTAACCCTTGTCACTTCATGTCTATAGCATCACAGAATTGCTACTACAGATGCAGCTTAGCCCAGGGAACAGAAGAGAGAAATAGGAACATTGTCCCTGAAGGCTGGATACATCTCATCTGGTTTTAGGCAGTTGAATGGACATGCCTAAATTAGGAGCTGAATTTTCCAGAGATTCCCCATATCAAGGCAGACAGGATGTGTCTCTGGCTGTAGAGAGCCCATGCTAAATGGGCTCCTCAGTTAGATATGTTTAGAGAGGATGAATCCAGGCCTACATATCTTCCAGCTACTTCTGGTCCATCAACCAAAGTTTGTATCAACAGAGATGTGCTCAAGGTTTGGTGTTGTGGATAGCAATGAGGAAAATATCATGTAATGCAAAAGAAATAAAAAGAATTTTCATCCACAACTGAAGGATTTCTATTGCACTTAGCACATTTCTGATTTATTCTAGAAATTGGCCCTGCCTCTGTGATGGTGGGGAACTTGGTCTCTGGAAAAAGAATTGCACAGGCCAGTGGTAGAGATTTGGGGCAAATAGAAGATAATGACCAAGCCAGAAAGGTAAGCTAAACTTTTCTGATACAACTTATATTTAGCTAGTTAGCATCAGGACACTTAGCAGTACATACACAGTATTATTATTACTATTGCAGAATTTGCTGACTGCTTTTTCTAGTTCACACTAAAATATTTCAGAACCCCCTTTACAGATAAATATAGAATAGACATGAGGGAGGATCACTGCATTTCATCTGTATGGATTTTTTTTTTATAAGTGTACATGGGACAACAAAACAGACATGGTGGAAAGTATTAATGGGACTTCTACCAGAAATCACCCTCTACTATATCTTTTTTGTTAGTTCAAGTGGAGTCCAGGGAATTTTGTTTGCTTATATTGTCCTGACCTTATTTGTTGTTATTTTGATCCTGTAAAATTAACTTGAAATTCAGCTCTTTTGGGGGCTTATGTAATTAAATTAGTAAGTTCTAAGCTGTATAACTATTTATATATCTGTAGTAAGATAAAGAGAGGAAGCGGAAGAATTAAAATTGTGCTTAAATTCAGAGAGATCAGTAAGAACTGGTTTATTGCTTTGAAAGTCTATGTAGTAATATATCATAATCCCAGCACTGACTTCACTTCCAGAGAGACCGCTGCTACCGTGAAAAAGCACCTTGCTATAAATATGTGTGGTGACAAGAGAATTAATTCATGTTTAGTGCTTCTGGGTATTGATGTAAAATGTAGCATATAAATAAGAAAGACATAGCTAAACTAGCAAAAATAGTTACCTGGTTTTTAAACACAAAAAGTTATTTAGTGTCATGACTATCACTCTGCTTTATTTTAGTTCCTCTTCCTCTCAGAAGTGTTACAGTGGAGAGCTCAGACCACTCCTGACCATGTGCTTTACACTCTACTCAACTGCAGGGTAAGAAGCTCAGACCGTTACTCTGACAGGCTGGCGTATGGAAAATGGCACACTGGTATTTCACCTGCACCTGCTCATGCTATGGCTGAACGCGACCTTTCTGTTTCTTTTCCCATTAATACTCAGCTGTTACATTTAATGTTCACTGAGGCAGAGAGGAAAAGAGAATAATCATTGCCAGTTGTCAAAATATAGATTGCTTTTGTATCAAACAGCGCGCCTTACACATTTCTCATTTCTTTTTCCACCACATATATGTTGTGGGTGAGCTGACTCTGCAAAGCTATTTCAATACTGATTGTTCCTATACCGAAGAGTAGTATTTAATACTGCTCACCATCCTGTTTTCCAATTTGAAAAGCACAGGCCTGGCAAAATCAAAGCATTTTCCCTAAATAAAACAATGATTGTTGTTTTTGAGACTGGATCATCTAGGGGAGGTGTGAGAATGGGGAAAGAAGTTGAAGAGAAGAAGAGGTATGTCCAGAATCCAACCAGGTCTGCAGAGGATCACTAATAAATCTATCTGCATAGCCTACATGAAGTGCCAGCCTGGCACAGCGTTTCATTGCTTATCAAAAATGAATTAATGCATGTCACGTAGTACAGAACTTGGCTTTACTAAGAGTGGGTGATTACAGACTTCCTAGATGATTGTAGACGGCAAACCAATAATTCCCAAGACAGCTGTAGGGAATGAAAGTCTGATTTCAAACCATCCCACCACATTACACCTAGACACTTCTGTCAAAACCGGGGAACATACGTAGTATGTGAGGGTCTCCAGGAGAGGAGGGGCCTGGAATAGTGCTATTCCCCTGGGCCACCTGGAGTAGCTGATGTTGTCTCAGCCCACGTGGTCCCTACGCAACTTGGATGCATTCTTAAATCTCCAGTAATTTGTGAACCTCTGTGAAATGACCACTTACTGTATTTACAGGATATGCTTCCCCAGCCCATATTACAGTGCTGGTACCAAAGTTCAGTTTGAGGCTACCAATAAGTCATTAAATGAACTTTTTTAAAATTCAGATTAGTAGCTAATATTGTGTCAACATGTGCAACTTGACAGATAATAGTGAAGTAGTAATGTAGTTGTCTGTGGCAAAGTAGAAAACCTGAGAGGCAGTGCTGTTCAGAGATTCAATATTACACCATTAAAATAGTGCATTGTTCAGTCCTGTAAATTAGGAGCAAAGATGCTGTGAGAAAGAGACAGTGATATCCACACAGGCTATTGCTTTTGAGCTTCAGATAAAGCCAGACTTCCCGTGCTGGCAGAAGGGTTCAAAGAGTGGGAGGGAAGGACACAATGTGGAAAACAAGGATTGACAAAATAATTTATCATTCCATAGAAGTGAAAAATAGTTGAATTTTGAAATTCAGTTTCTCTGCTCCTTTAATACTCTCAGTGTGGAGTATCTTATCATATGAAATTTGTTTCAGAGATACAATGCTTTATGGAAAGATTTAAAGTTTTATGGAAAGGAGTGACAGGTTTGGTGGGTTTTAGCCTAGGCAAGTTTTACTGCCCATCTTGAATTTTAGTTGTGGTTTGTAACTTTTCCCTTTTTGTCTTCCTTGCACATTGTCTGTACACTTTGTTCTAAAACATCCAGGCATCTTGCAGTGGATGACTAATAGAAATCCACTGAGATTAGTGTTTTCCTGTAACCCAAGATTTTTGAGAATTTGGAATATTTCAAAATTAGCGCAATGCATTGTTTTTAGTGTGTGTCATGAAGGATTGCAACACCTTTACATTGCAGGACACCTCGTATAAAAGACCCAAAGGGAATAGTTGCCTCGTGTTTGCCAATGATTCTTGTCCAACAACAGGATTCTCCTTCCCTGCACTTCATATAAACACTGTCTTTCCACTGGTTCACGTGCAGCAAGTGCCAGAAGTCTTAAATATTAACAAGTTTTGCACAAATTTACATGATTTGCAGCAATTCCCTCTCTGTGTCAGTGGGGCCTGTGCTTCTGATGTATGTGGGGATATAAAAGGTCCTTCTTCCCATGACTATCCAAACAAGCAATTTCTTGAAAGAATGAACAAAGAGTTTAAGCACATTCCACCTGGCAAGTCTACAGTGACAAGGACACCCAGACCTCAGGTCACTTTGGCCATATTTAGGGCTGGACAGATGGAAGCCATCTCTAGTCCAGCACCTATATAGTTGCATATGTCTTTAGAGGAAGCTTTCTTAGTGAAATGATCTCCGCATTGTTCAGAAGACTGATTAAAATTACCTGAAGTGCATTTCAGTAAGTGTGGTTGCTGAAGATTGTGAAGAGGAATGCTAAGCCCTGACTTTGCCCTTTTTATTTTCAGTTAGGTTTGTCCTCTTTGTTGACAGTGTTTGAGTTTGTATATGGTTCGTTATAAAGTTTGTAAATGCCAAGTGATGCCTGGTAACATGCCACTACTTCCAGTGCTAGACCTTTATCAAACTGCTCTCTCCTCTCTGATGCTTGTGGTCAATAAATAACCGCAGTGGTGTGTGGGATGGTGATGGTGGATAGAAACCAGCAATCAAGCCAAATGCTTATTATTTCTTGCCTTGTTAAAACAGAGTGTAAAGAATATTTATTTAAAACAGAAGACCCTGTTGCTTCCTCTCTCAATAAGGACAGTGATATACAATATTTTTGATTGCGTCGCATTGCAATTTTGATACATTGTTCTTTTTAAGTGTAGGTATTTTCTTACCTTTTTTTCCCCAATTTCTTCAGCTTCTCTGTTTTTAAGTGAACTTAGTGCTTGTGATAGGTGCCAGGTATATCATAGCAGTACTGGAGACTGAAATCCTCTTTTTCCATAGAACAGGTACACAGGCAGAGAGGTGCAGCCCTTCCCGTACTGCCCTGTCCCTTTATCTCAGCCCAGACCTGGCCAGACCAGCTCTAGGCACATCAGTCTGTCCTGCATGTTCACTTTCAGACTTCTATTCTGAGGTGTCAACTGTGATAGCGAATTTTGTGATACAGATGTATTTATTTCTCTAAAAGTACATTTGTGTGTGTGCATGTATACACACATACATATTTTTAGGGAATGCAAGGACTGTAACACTCATCCAATTTAAAACACCGTAGCACTATTTGAATTGCCAAACTCTGTAGCATATTGTCACTTCCCCTTTTCTTTTTCTTGCTGACCAGAGTTACTCAAATTCAACAAATGCCTTTCTTTTCTATTTCATTTATATGCATGTGCTTAGCTTTTGCTCCAGACCAATTCTTTTCCCCATCACAGAGTATTGTTTTCTCCTGTGTTTTTTATTTCTTGTCTGTTCAAGTATTTCTGCTGTGCCATTTGGCTTCCTTCCAGCGTACAGACAACAAAGTGCAATTTTCAGGATTGCTCTCCACAGATTCCCCAGATTGCTGCAGAGACTATAAAGGCACTTTCCTGGCTGTCAGAGGAATGCTGCCTGTATAGCAAGGGAAGGAGTACAGGTTACATGGGCAGGATATTAGCATACTACTGTACTCCCTTGGTTAGAGAGAAAACACTGTTGAGGGCAGAAGGTACAGAGAGAGGAATGGAGAACATTCTTCTGCTTGACAAATACCTTTTTTCTTTCCAACTACAGTTTGGCATAAGGCTGAAAATTTCCGTGTTTCGGTTGATTGCATGACATATTGTGGGTGTACCTCATGCAGTAACTTCTAAGGTGCAGAGGCAAATAGTTTCAGCACATTGCATTATCTTCTGTGACATTTATCTTTCTTCCTGTGCAGGGAACAATAGCCAACTCACTAACATGTGTCCAGCTACATAAACGAGCTGAGAAGATAGCTGTCATGTTGATGGAAAGGGGACATTTACAAGATGGAGACCATGTGGCTTTGGTTTACCCACCAGGTAAAGAACTGCCACGTTCAGTACCTTAGTAGTCCCAAAAGTTTATCAAGATCCTTTAGGACAGTGCTGCATTGGTGGTGTTACCAACCTGTAAACCATGTTAATTGGCAAAACACAAAATATTTGCTTTATGTACATTTCTTTGAACTTAGTCGAACATATTTAAAAGTATTTCTCTTTGCGTATGCACATAGATATTATTTCTTTGGGTTCAGATTAAGATTAACCTGTGTTTTTAAAACCTGTCTCTTATAAGCAGTCAAATTTAATTACTGCTTTTCTTTTCATTTGCTGGAAACATACTATTTTATGAGCACACAGTTCTGCTAAAATATTCCATCTGCTGAGTGTTCTTAGATTTACCTATTGAATTCCCTCTTGGAAGTGCTGCGTTTCATGAGGGTAAAGCAGCAATACCTAGGAAGTGATCCATGGTTTTTTAGAGTAGAAATATGATGAATAAATAGCAGATGATTAAGAAATACCAAATTATAATCACTATTTTCTCTGTACGTCTTTAACCTAGACAACTCTCTGTGGCTTGGATTTTCATCCTTTGACATAAGGGTTTTTAAGCTTGTGTTAAGCACCATGCTTGACATCTGCTTGAAATTATTTCTGATCTAGTGCTGCTTTTTTGTCTTTAGCATTTTTTGTGTGTTGGTGAAATAAACAGTCTGATTTAAGGTCTGTATTGTGATATTTGGTTTGTAAGGCCTGCAAGATGCTGGTTAAATCTTTATAGGAGTAATTTCTCAATGATTAATATGAGAAAATCTTTTCCACAAAAGACAACTAGTATTTTAAACTTAAGTTTTTATTTTCTGTATTTCACTTGCCAAGAATAAAGCATTTTATTGAAGGAGCAATAACCTATCAGTACTCCAGATCCTTTTCCACTGAAAGAATAAAACAGCCCCCATTGTCGTCTTATCATGGCCTGTGTACAGCAACAGGGAGCTCTCCAACAACAGTATTCACGGGATCTTTGTGCTGTTGTCTGTTCAGCCTCCTTAGATAGCCTGAAGCGTGCTGTCCACAGTCTGTCACCTGCAGTCAATGTTTATATAGAACACCACCTATTTTTATGTTAGAAGTAGGATTTCAAGATCATGACTCCCTTTTTTACTGTAAAATTTCAGGTAGGTAAGTCAAAGCTGCATATCTGAGGTTAAAAATGGCATGAGAAAGACAGCATTTAATGAAACCTCCAGATGTTTTTTCTGCAGCTGATAGGAACAGGCATTGTCCTACTTCATCCTTTTGCTGGGGCATCCCTCTTCTTGTAGACTCTCATTTGTCTATAAATGTAAATTTAGGAAGATAATTAATCTGTAGAAATCAGTCTTTTTAACAGGTTACTTCCTGATCATAAAAGTGGAGTTCACCAAAATGATGATATCTGGCTGCAGCTTTGTGTGTCACCTTTGGTTTTTCATGCTCAGAAGAACAGTACAATTGAAAGGAATCAGTGAAGCTGAACAAATACTGACAAGGGGCTGAAAAAGAAGTCTGTTAAAGGGCTTAGTCGTTCATTTAACCTTCTGAGTTGAGTTCCAAGTAATATTTATGCTGACATAGGTGTCTGTGATTAAATTATTTGATTTTCAGGGGAGGATTTTTGTTTTGTTCTTCATGCAGGAATAGACCTGATTGCCGCATTTTACGGATGCCTGTATGCAGGCTGTGTGCCAATAACAGTTCGACCTCCACATCCCCAGAACATAGCTACCACGTTACCTACAGTGAAGATGATTGTGGAGGTGAGCAGACACCTGAAAGTGCACAAGTAGATTAAATGGGCAGTGGATTTGCGTAGTCTTTAGGAACGGCAACTTAACCGAGTGTGGTATAGGTTGAAGAGTTGTATTCCTTCCAAAGATTCAGGACTTCACTGTTTTGCAGGGTCAACACTGCTTGACAGCACACAACCTTCTGAGTTCCGCTGTCGCATTTTGCCACAGTTCTGCTACTCCTTTCAGGAAATAAATATATTTGAAGTGCTTTCTTGTATTTAGCTATACGCCAAGAATGGTAGGATTCCTCACCTGGCAACGCTGTGCTGACTATTGAGAACAATCCCAATGGAAAACTTAGCTTGACCTGATGGTGATTTGTGCTCAGCTCTGTACATCTAACTGTTTTGCAGTTTGAAGCAATTTCAAAGTTCTGTTGTGAAGATGTTGGTCAGTATTTTGTTTCATCCAGAGAAGTGTTACTCAGACCTTTTCATTCAATGCTTTCTTTTGGTATTTTGGCTTTATCTAATAATGTTTAGTCTTTGTTGCATATAAATAACCGCATTGTGCTTGTTACTGAGGGAAATAAAATGGTTGCAAAGAGATAGCCTTTTACATCTGGCAGTTTCTAATCTATTGAATGGAATTCTGAGTCTCTGAAAAAACAAGTTGAAACAAGTGTGATTTTAACATTTCTAATTAATGTTGATATTTTAAAGTAGTAAGTACTAGAGTTAGTTATAATTTGTGGCTTTCCTTATGGCATCAGATGCCACGCAGTAGCAGTAGAGGTATGAGAAATTGCCCTATTGTCTTCAGGGTTCTCATTATTTAATATTTTGGCACTCACAGTTTTTAAACATCAGTGGTTAAAATTATAGAAGTGATGTAAAATGTGTTATTTTGTTTTTCCTTTGATGTTTAATAGCCAAACTAGATCTGTTTGGTTTCATGATGAAAAACTAGGACAGGTCTAAGCTGACTTGTAATTGTCATCCTTTCAATAGACTAACTTTAAATAAAATGTTGACATTTATTAGCCATATTAATGCCAGTTTGACTTAAAAGCCTCTTAGCTCTGTTTTACCCAAGATACTCTTTCATTTTGGAGAGGGATGACCTTATAGAAATTAAAATATTGAGGCTGTTCCTTCATTGCCGATGCAATCATATAAATTTCCTGGTGTGATGGGGTCAAAGCCTGCTCTGACATGCTATATGTCTACACAACACCTTTTGAAGTCAGTAAGAATGACTTCTGAGCAAAATTTGGCCTACATAATTGTGTTTCGGTGATGAACTCGTAGTAGTTCTTAATAACTGAACATTATTGAGCCCCATCTCAAGCAGTTGCTAACATGTAGCTAAGATGTCTTCTTTCTCTTTCCCACCGTCCCTACGTGTTTACCTCCAACTTACTATTCTCCAGGCATGGACATTCTATATTTTAATAAACCTCCTGGTCTTCCCAATAATATAATTCCTGAGAGGGCTAGTAACCACTAACTCTTGAAATTCCTTTTTTTTATGGCTCCACTATGTCCCAAATCAAGATTTTCATGGATTAAGATGAGCTATGTAAGAATTACCTTGCCTTGCCATGACAGTGACATGATTGGATTGAGGGATACTGCAGTGGCTTCATTTGTCTTCACTTTTAGCCTGAAATGTTTAGATTTTCCATGCAGGGAAATCATGGGGTTAGAGGAAGTAAGTAGAGCTTGGGTCAGTGCTTTCTATGCTCCTAATTTCCTCATGTGCTCTATAAAGTTGACCTATAAAATCGACCTCCATGAGGTTACTGTCAACAGAAGCTGATCTTTTCTGCTCAGTGGTAAAATTTAGTGTACATGTGGTTACTGATTTCCTTAGGTTGAACATTGGAAATTCAGTGTGCAATGAAATGTCTCAGATTCCTTAAAGAAAAAAATACTCTTAGCAATATTTGCACAGATTCTCAAAAGTTCGAGGAAAAGAAGAATCTTGCTGCCTTTTCAGTTTTTCCTCTGTACTGTCTTCAGTGATTAAGTGTTCATATTTATGTTTGTCTGAATATTTCCTTAAATATATTATTTTTTATAATCAGTAAGAAATATTCTTGTAGTTGCTACTTACGTATTTTTAAAAATAGCCAATCTAAAAGGAGAATACCTTCAGCGTGTGTAATCTAAAATTCAGTGCAGATGGTATTTGCAGTAAACTCACCATTTCATTTCTTAGTGCCACCTGCACAATTTTTGGTCTAGAGCTATTTTGCTGATATCAGAAGAGTTCCCAGTGGTTTATTACTAGCACAGGAATCGGAAATATATGGCTAACATAAAATTTACTTAAGATAGTAAAATTACTCATACAAATGTCAGGCTAGGTTTTGGTTTATGTGAAAATATTGTTTATAAACCATGATATATTACCATCACATAGGAAATGCTTTGGCCACAGTCTTCTGTACTGGCATTCTGGGATGATAACTGATATAATGTGTTGAAAAAGTCACATTCTCACTATTAAGGTGCCTTTAGTTTCATTACAACACTCTTCTCAAAGTGCAATTTTCATGTAATTTGTAAAATTCACATGACTCTGTCTGCTTTGTGAGCTGCATTTTTTGTGCATCTTTCTACCTCCTAATTGGAAAACATGAGACTAATGTGTCCTGTTCTGGCAGAAAATAAATCATGGTCTTGCTCATTTTCATGGGAGAATTAATCAGTATCCTACTGCATTATTATTTATTTCTTAAATTCCTAGGTGAGCCGCTCTGCCTGCTTAATGACTACACAATTAATATGTAAACTGTTACGGTCGCGAGAGGCGGCAGCAGCAGTGGATGTCAGAACGTGGCCTCCGGTACTAGATACAGGTGAGTACTACGGCTAGGGGACATCTGTGTCTTCTTTTATCATTGTTTTTGTCAAGCACTCAGAGGTCTACCTGTCATGGGAGTAAGATACACACATTTTGTTTCTCTTAGACGATTTGCCAAAGAAGCGGCCTGCACAGATCTACAAACCTTCTAACCCTGAAACGCTTGCTTACCTTGACTTCAGTGTCTCCACAACTGGCATGCTAGCAGGGGTAAAGGTAGGGACTTCTTGTTAAAGCTG
>NW_008825285.1:137063-172349 GCF_000699105.1 Pygoscelis adeliae
CTGGCCTTCCTGCTATCACGCCTGGCTGGCAGGTGGTACATTGCTCCTGATTTGTAACTCCTCTTGATTTTTGGTAATAGAAATTGAATTGCTTCCTCTCTTGCAGTCATTATTTGATTCCATTAACATGAAATTAGTTCTTCTATACTCACTGTGGTACTGTGTGTGGTGAGTTTAGCCCCACTCCTCCTCCTCAGACTAAAAATTTAATTCCGATACCCCTGCAGATAGCCCAGTAGCTTGTCTGCCTGAAGCATTCTTCAACTGCAGCATCTATTCTTTCCTTTTTATGAAGGAAATGAGACCCAGTCATCCCTTTTCTACTTGTTCCAGTGCCCATTCACTGTTTGCTCTTTATTGCAACTCAACTGCTGGCCATTGGTTTTTAATATTCTCTTCTTCATGCTATTAAGGGAACTGCCGATGTCTCTGGTATATTCACCTGGTACAAAACTAGAGTAATCAGCAAAAAAAATTAATTGATGGATTTCTTTGATAAACTTAGGCATCTTGAGCTCTTTAAATCTCTTTTCTGGCATTTTCTCTAACTTTGTAGCCACAATTTATCGAAGCTGTCTTTTCTAGCTGCTAACATACATATTATTCCAATATTGGTTTCACCAACATGCAGGCAGAGGTAAAATCACTCTCTTACTCTTACCTGTTACTTCCTTACTCCTATCTGTTGCATATCCATGGATTATGATTACTTCAGCAATTTTTGCTGACATATCACACTTATAGCTTGTATTGAATTCCTCATAATCTTTGGCATCATTCGTCTATTTTCAGAAGCTGTCAGCATACCTTATAAACAAAGAAAGCATCTTTTTCCCAGTTTTCAGATGGAGAATTTGAAGCACAGAGCAGTGAAGTGACCAGCCCAAGGTTGACTGACGGTTAAATGGTTGAGCTGGCTGAAGGTCACATATCAGACACTCCTGAAAGATGCATTTCATCTAGCTTTAAATAGCTACAATGCCTACAGATGCGGACTAGTCATTGGGCTCCTCAATAATCAACAGAGAGAAGCAGGGACTTTTAGAGTGTAATTTATCTGACTTATCTGAAACATTATTTTTGAATGGGGTGAATGTCACATAAGTCTTCATTTCTTCTAAAGGGAGCCTTAAATGATTGTTTCAGATGCAGTCATCCATATTAAATCAGGTCTGAATTCCACCTTATCAGACTTGCAGAAATTACTGCTAATTATGCAAAGTCAGTATTTGGAGAGCTTCAAAGACAGTCAAAGGCAGGGTAAGTGGAAGAACCTTTTCTTAATGTAGCTAAAGGGAAATCCAGATAAATCTC
Source organism: Pygoscelis adeliae (assembly GCF_000699105.1). Taxonomy (NCBI): domain Eukaryota; kingdom Metazoa; phylum Chordata; class Aves; order Sphenisciformes; family Spheniscidae; genus Pygoscelis; species Pygoscelis adeliae. The sequence continues at coordinate 138,378 of NW_008825285.1, forward strand.
TCGAGGAATTCTTGATTAGCTTCTGATACCTGGGTCACAAAGCTTCCAGATCACTGACCTAGCAGGTTTATGTAAACAGTTACCATCTACTAGATCGTCACTAGTGATTAATTAATTATAAAAGGATCATAAGAGGCCACAAGGCTTATATTCATAATGCAGTGGTGCTAAATTTAAAAAATGGCTAAACAATTTATGTGGCTTCTGAAAAGTTGATAAATGTTTTGTAATCACTTTGGAAGTAGTAGATTCCACTTATGTTTACTCTCAACTTTTTCACTGGCTTGCACCCAGTATGGCGTAAAAATTCACAGAATGACACCAGTTCTGGCGCTACAGAGTTCAGTTTAATCCTGTGTGAAAAGGTGATCTTGATTCAGCTAGAGTAGAATTAATCTCTGCAAACTGCAGATGATCACACTGTGGACACCTGTTTTGAGCTGGTCTTTTTGCATCACTTGGAACATGTCCAGCCTCAGTTATGGCTCTCATTGGTAATGGAGAAAAAGTCACTTCTGGAGCTTTGTTCCCCTGTTTACCTTAAGATAAAATAAATTTTATGTTCCAAGTGCCTGTCCCCCTCCACTGACTCTAACAGTATATAAGGCAACTAGCTCACTATGTGGCAGGGATCAAAGGTTAGATGAGTTAAATCCTATCCAGGCCGTCTTTCCAACATGGGTATCTTTCTTGTTATTAACAGAGAGGGCAAAGCTTAAAAGATATAATTCTGTTCCTGCTCTAGTTAGAACTTCTAAGCCAGGATGGGTGAGTGTGGGAAACTTCCCAACACTGGAAAAAAAAATCAGAAGAATTTCCTTTTGATCAGGTTTTTTGTTTCTACTTTCGGCTTGTTTTATCTCTGAGAGCTTTCTTACCAAGATTTTTAAGAGTCTGTTTCTCAATTAGGAGCTGGATAACATGAAGACATTTTACAGAACCGTTACTAAGTTTATTGGGGATCTTTATCACCAAATGATTAGGTCCTTAGTACCATTTTGCATGCAAAATCCTCTTCAACTTAAAAAGTGCATTGGCATTTTTTATTTATTGTATTAAGAAATATGTACTTAGAAATATGTTACTGATGATCAACAAAATACTTCAAATTACATTCGGATCCTGCAGTCATTCATTCCTTTGTTCTTCCAGAAATTTTAGCTTGTTATCATTAGCTTTGCATACAGCTTGAAGCACATCTTTAAACCACTCACAGCTTTCTCCCTAAATCACTTCAAACTTATCATTCATTCTGTCTGCCCTCCCCTTTCACGGTTATTTGGATGCCCTCTTGAAGGAAAATTATGTTTTCTTAGATATAAATTACATGTGTGTTTACACTGAGAAGAAAGTCAATATTTATTTGTTTTCTTTATCCTGTAACTGATTTAAGCACTTGGCGCAGTTTGGGAATGAGCCTTCCGAATGACATAGTTCATCATTTTAATTACTTTGCTGTTGTCTTTCAGATGTCTCATGCAGCCACTAGTGCCTTTTGTCGTTCTATTAAGCTGCAGTGTGAGCTTTATCCCTCCAGAGAAGTCGCTATCTGCTTGGACCCCTACTGTGGACTTGGGTTTGTCCTCTGGTGCCTCTGCAGGTGAGGTTTCTCCTCAACCTTTTAAAATACCATTTCTGTTGTACTATGACACAACAAAACGGATGATGTGAGTGATAAAAGGATGGGAAGAACATACAAAACCTCTGGGACTGACATAGGCAATTGGAATTGCTGGAAGCTATATTGAGGGTGCTGTACGGAGAATACGCTTTGTTTGAGCTGGGCATGGCCATAGGTATTTAGACTTATGAGTGCAGAACATCAGCACGGCTGCTCCTTGACTCCCTACTGTTCTACTGCTGTCTCTGCAGAGTCTGGCTAGTTTTATCTGATGAAGGCAGCGCTCTACCAATATTATCTTGAGGAAGTGGTTTCCTGGTATATTCTTTTTCATTCTCTAATCTGAAAGCATGAGTAGGTATCAGGGGCTTCCTCATTTGTGGGACTTATGGCTGTGATTTTTGCAGAGACATGGAAGGATACTTCTATGGCAGTAGCAAAGCTATCAGAAAAAAACATTTCTAGTGAAATGTGATTCAGCTTTTTTTGTTAACAAGAAGTTTAGAAATTTAACAATTCTGTCAATCTCTATACTCAGGGAAGTTGCAGTTCAGCACTGAAAGCAGTTCCATCGATTTTTTTCTTTCTTTTTTATTTTTTTTAAGTTAGCTGGGTTGATGCAGAGGCAAAGGGGAAGAGCTATGGGAGTGTTAATGGAACACATTTTTATGAAGACATCTTAGAGTCACAGTAGTCCGACATCTTTGCTCCCTACATAGAAAGTTCTTTGGTGTTAGCAGTACTGCTGGTTTTAGTTACTAAAATGAAGCTAACCCAGGGCAATAAAAATATTCTGGATAAACTTTTTACCAATTTACTAAATTCCCGAAGAAAGCTTTATTTGATAACACCTGCAACAATTTGTTTTCAGCAAGTATTGTTTATTTAAAAGTAGGCTATTGGCCTGTCTTGTTGCCCTTTTAAAATATTGGCTATTAAATATTAAATGGGCCAAAGATTAACGGTATTATCTTATTCATTCTTGATCAGTCTTTCTTGATTTAAACTATACTTGCCCTAATATTAGTTCAGATTTTACATAGGGATCAGAGATTTCTTGGTTTTGAAAAATCTTTTTTTTCAATGTCTTATTTCCCCAACACAAAAATAAAAATATTGAGGCTGCAAAAAAACTCAGAAAACCTTTCAGAAATTTTGAGATTTTAATTAAATCACTCTGTTTAAGTTAAATTTTTAAAATGTTGATTTTTTTAAGTCAGTTGAATATTTCTTATATGGACTTATGTGTTTCAGCATGCCCTGATGTCAACGCTGTTAGGCCTTCGCTCTGCTGGGGGCTAAGCCAAATCTGCCATGATGCATTCAGTGAGACCAGGGAAGGACTGTAGAGCACCATAGGAGAGTTCAGCTAAGGAGTGTGTTATTATATGGGATAATGTTGGGACACAGACCATCCAAGAATAACTTCTATGCAACATCATGGTAGAGCTGTAAAATACAGATAGATGTTGATCTGTCCAAAACCCAAGTAATTTGTGGTGCCCATGAATCTCCTGAATACAGAAATTTTTGTTTCTTACAGCACCATATTTGCAACAAATAAGCATTTGCTGCCCTTAGGTCCTTCCCAATACTGATAGTATTCAGCCTTTTAGGAGGAGAAGATTGTTTATGAGTGGCAAGTGAATAAGGCAGCAAGCCTTTGGGAGAAAGCAATCAAGGTCTGCGCCCCTCCGTAGCTTATAGAAGGAATAGAAAATTTTATACCATTTTCAAAGAAGAGAAAGGAAATGAGGGACTTGAAGGAACTGAGATCAAACCAGCAACATTCTAATCTTATGAACCATCATGTCAATCTTTTCTTTGCCACTGATCTCCTGTTCCTGTAAGACGAGAAAAGTTGCAGGCTGCTTGAATTGTGACTGTCATTTAGGGAAAGCTGACATCAGATACAGCTTCATTACTTCCACTTACAAACTTAATTTCCATTTCATTACTATTTTAGAATGAGTATTATTTAATGTGATAGCAAAAAATACATTCTGGAGGTTATTAGACTCTAACTCTTCATAATTTAAAACTTTGCAACTTTGCATTTTACTCTTTGTAGTTTAGCATACCCAAATCCTCCCCAACATTGTACAGCCCAGATTTCTGCCTCAGAGGATTCTACTGTAAAGTTATGATTGCCTGTCACCACTCCCATTAACTAAATTAATACTTCTAATGGCATATGGAAATGAAGTTAGATCTTCAATTTTTCATCAGCTAGGGTGTTTTGAGAGTTAAATAGGAACTCTTCCTTTTAGGAGCCCAACAGGAAGAGAAAGCAGCCTCCTGTGCTGGTTGTGGTTAAAATCACAAGTACATTTTAATTCCTTTATTAACTAGACCAAAAGAGGCATTGACTGAGGAATGAAAGAAAAACTAACCTTTTATCCCCGTTGTAGGTGCTTAGACGTTGTGCTGGCCTGCTCCACTGCGGTGCCCCAGAATGCCCTATTCTGTGAGGTCAAAGCTACTTAGGAAAGCTGCTGGAGCATGGAGCCAGCCCTTTGGTAAGTTTGGAATATATTGCATAGTTTTGCAAAGTTCTTATTTTTAAAAAATTTATTATTTTATGGCCTAAAGGGTATAAAATAATAAAGAAAAGAAACCTTGCAAAGCAGAGCAATACATTTTAAAAAAAAGGGATTTACCACGTTCCCTCTAAACTGGCTGCATGCTCCAGCAGGGTTTCCTTGGAACCTTTGTCATTGAACAGCACATCATGGGTGTGGCGGCAGTCATCAGCCCCATGTGAGTTCACAAACCCCAAACTTCCTAATTTTAACAGGTTCTTACTAATGACTCAATAAAATAATACATTATTTTTGCATTTTTCTCTTTAATAATCTCATCCATTCTGAGAGGGTGATCCTAGTATTCTGACTTGGCATTGCATTACATTTTAAAATGTATTACATTCTTTGAAAGAAAAAAAATCGTGTCCTCCAATGTAAAAAAAAATCATTACTAAATCCCATTGTTCAAAAATGCTTCCTGAAATTAAGATGTCCCTATCTTGACACTGCTCACTGTGGGGCAGAATAGAGCATTCTGCAGTTTGTTAGTGAGGATTTACTTAATTGGTAGTTGCTGAGTGATGCAATAGAATAAGAATTTTCCCTCCATTTTAGCCCAGCTAAGCCAACCCATATTGCAGTTCTACTTTTACTACTGGAAGATAGAATTGTCCTGGCTGAAATTAAAATTAAGTACGTGAATAATTTTAAATAAATTATATATATATATTCTCAGAAACTGAGATTATAATAGTACAAGTTAGTATGACTCAAACTGAACCAGAGGAACTGAATTTTCCGGTTCACGGTGGCCACATAATAAATACCGTGAATGCTGTACAATGGTCCTGGGAAGGCTTTCCAGGTAAGGTGCAGTGAAGTGGCTTTCTCCTGTCCTGCTGCTGCTGTGTCTGTTCCATAGCCACAAGCTGAAGTCCCCAGTGGTGCTGCTGGGTAGCTTCTGCAGCAAGAGACTGCAAGGTTTCTTATTAACCAAAGAGGTGGAACTGTGCAAGAAGTAAGTAAGGAATTGCAGCATTAACACGAGAACTGCATTTTAGAAAACTTTATTGTGCTAGGACTCATTAATTATTGTTACATTTTTTTATGCTAACTTGAATATATCTGGTAGGCATGAGCTTTTCACCTAATTTCCAGCCCATTTATAGCAAATTAAAGGCAAGACTGCATAAAGAACCCTAAATGCCACATCAGAAAAGGATAATTCTGACATGGGAAGTGAAGGCTATGAACATAGCCATCTCTCACATGTTTTGCAAAGTGCGTAACTGGGGCAGGAGGAATGTGAAGGTGTCTCTGCCCACACGCTGCCGTGTGTGCCGTGGAGTCTTTAGCCAGTGGCAATTTGTGGAAGAGGCAGTTTGCATTTCTTCCACATTACAACAGGTCTGTTAAACTTGCCTCAAGTCTAGAAGGTTCAAGGGCAGCTGAAAGCCCTGATTTACCTTGATGTGTGATTTCTGCAATGTGTTGACAGACTTAACTCCACCAGCTCTGTAGACCTGCCCTCACATGGGGGAGTAACTGGGGCAGGAGAGGTGGTGCTAAGGCACCACCTGAGTGGTGCTCAAGTCTGGGCAATGGCTTATAAATACAAATGGTACTGTAATGACCTGAGCTGGACATGTTTAGCCTCTGCCTGCCTTAGGACGTCTCTAATGCCAATGCTAACAGAAATGGTGCTGCCATCTATATCATCTAATTAACCTTAGGCTGTGGTTTCTGTATGCAGGGCAAGATGGCTGTCTCTTTTTTCTTCAATACAAAAAGGAAACAGTGGCCAAATTTTTAGAACTTGCTCACCTGCTTTGAAGTATTTAGGTAAAGGGACTTTGTGTTGGAATGGCACTGAGCACCACAAGTTCTGTCAAGAGACGGTATGATTTCCACTGCTGGTGCTGCTGGGTCATGTGTTTGTGCTCAGGAGCAGTCAGCAACACGCTTCCCAGTGACACACAGTTCAGAAGTGCCCAGTAGCAGCCCAGAGCTGTGTTAGAAAGCTTCCCTTGTGAGGCTTAGAGATTGCTGAAACACTTCTCTGAAAGGAGGAGGTTAAAGCTTTTGGAGGACATGCCAGTAACAAGAAGTTCGAGTCACCTCTGGCTCTCATTCTGGGCAGACAGCACGGTCCCAGCAGGCAGTGCAGGCACTACGGGAACACAATACTGGCATTTCAGTGTTAACCAAAGACTTACGGGTATCTGATTGGGGTACCAGCACCAGAGCTTGGGTTAAAGCAGAGTGAGGGGTTATGGCACCACTCTCACCGACTCCCAGTATGCTGACGTGGAAGTTGTAAAGACTGCACCTATTCTCAGCACTAGAAGCCTGTCAAGGTGTATGGGTGAGGTCCTTTCCTTTCTGGGAAAATTTGTGTGCCCTACACAATGATCCCTTTTGCTGTACATTAGTTAAAATTCTTTGTGAGATATCCCTGTCTCTCCAGTACTGATTGCTTATCTGCTTACCATATGCAGTCGTGCTCTTAGTGCACTGTATGCCAGCTGGGCACCTTTGAACTCTGCAGATCATGTGAAGTCCTTTACTTGTTCTCCAAAAGCCCTTTTTCTGTGCATATATGGGTCTCCAGGAGAACTGAAGATTTTATTTTGGCCCAAGTCCTATGAAGCCTAGGTCAGACATATGCCCAAACACTCTCCTCTGTGGCCTGTACCTTCCTTCCTACAAGCTGTGGTCCAGATGATTGTGAAGGCTTTTGCTCAGTCCAGTTCAGGTTCCCTCAGCAAGCAGACTCTTTTCACAGACTTTGAATTAGGTGCATGGCAACTCAATTATTTCAGGCCCTACCAAATGCCCAATTCCCATACCTGTCCCTCATCACCAAATGCCAAATATCATCTGTAGAAATGCAGAAAAAAAATATACTTACAAGACTCAGCAATACCTACCTGCCTCCTGCAGTTAAGTGGGAAAGCAGCTCATATCACCTGAGAAGGATGCCAGAAGTAAGGGCAGTGGCGGTTCAGTAGCCTGCCAGAATGCAATTCCAAATTGCAGTTGCCATTTGTCAGCATTTATTGCCCTGCTGAAATTTCTGGAACTGTAATAAAACCTCAGACTTTACTGTTAATCTGCCTCAGGACAGCATGGGGTAAATCTTTGATTCAGTGGAACAGTTAATTGCCAAGATGTCCTTCCAGGCATCTCTGTATGCTGCCAAAACAGCCTGCCAGGCAGTGGAACCGGTGTTGTGATCAGATGGCACCGTCATACCAAAATACATCCTGGTGCATTTAACTGGAGTATTCCTGTCCTTGGGCAGCCCTTGCTCAGTGCAGGCAGACAAGGCTCTTCACTTACTGCCAAAATCGAAGGCTTTGTCTGCCATGTGAATACTTTTTTTTCCTCCGGATTGCTTCCCTAAAGGAAGACAGTATTTCTAAAATGTGATCTCCCACCTCAGCTACCACTGCATTTCACTCTCTGTCTGCATCCCGAAAGGCATTGTGACAAGACGATGCAGGGGTGCTCTATAGACGCTCTCCTTTTTTGTCTTCTTTTTTGCCTACTCCTTTTGCATTTTCTAAAAATGGTGGAGATTGATAAACAGATGTCCAGGTCTGTCAGATAGTCTCTGCAGTTCTGCACTGTGTCTACTCCTGTTACAAGACTTGCATCAAGAGACAGAGTTACCTTTGTGAGAACAGATTTCTACAGCAGTGGAAGAAACAATCTTGCTTCAGTTCCTTCCCAGTATTTATATAACTAAATTCCTGCGCCTACTCCAATAGATCATATATTGTTGCAATTTCAGAATGGTAATTTTAGCTTCCACAATTTATATTTAAACCCTCAACTTTTCCTAATATCCCATCTGATCCCCCTGATGCCACAGTGTTCACCATGATTCTGTTGCTTCCAGTATGAGAATAGCAAAGCTGACAGCCTAACTATCTCTTGATGAGTACTGTGTTTCAAGAAGATGAGATGGAACTGTCTATTTGTTCAGTGCCTCGGTTTCAGGATTAACTCTACCATATCTAGAATGTGCCATACATAGATGTACCTACCATACATCTCTACCATACCTAGAGTTACATCTCAGCTTCATTGACAGAACTTCCTATAGGTTTGGGACCATATCTAGCTTTATCTAGCATCTCCAAAGCAGCCTTCCACAACTGCAGTCTGTTCAAGCACGTGGTCCACTGCTTGATTGTTGGCATCCATACTAAGCAAACACCCTCTAACATCTCACAGTGATTTGAAACCACCAGAGTGATAGAACTGTTTCAACCAGCTATACAAGGGAGTATCTTTTTTTTTCTCAGCTTCCCTCCACCAAAACATTGGTGACATACAGCTTCTCAGGGGTTAACCTGGAAATATAAAGTCTGTGAATTTGCAAGGATATGTGGCTACCAGGAACGTTTTGTTGCTTGGAGTCATTCACAAAACCTACATAATGTTTCTGAGCTTGATTCAGGAAGGTGAGCCAAGTTATGACTGACATCGTGGTGGCCAGGTGCTGCATAAACCACTTCAGCTGTGGAACTGGCACATTCACCCCAGAAATACGTCTTTGTAGTTCTTCTCCTAGCTCCACCAACTACTCTAGCAAATCAGATGATATGCATGGGTTATTAAACCACAGCTTGGTAGGCAAAGCCTGTGTTGGTCATCAAGTTTCCAGGCATGTTACCATCTTTCTGTAGGTTTATGCACTGTAGACAGGAGCAGCACACATCTGAGGCTCTGCACCACAGAAATTTTCCTTCCTGCTAGATATTTCCTGCTGCACTGCAGTTTAATTCTGAACTCCTCAGCATTTCTGAGGGATTAGAAAACTCAGAAAAGGTGCTAGCAACATCTTCATTTATTTCTGTCTAATCAGAGTGATTTTTTTAGTCAAAGTCTGATCATAAGAGTGTTTGGTTCCCTCAGTCTGAAGAAGTTGGGGTTATTTTCCATCCAAATCCTTGTGCTTTGCTGCATGGCTGTTGGTGGAAGGTTAAGGGCAAACACAAGTATCTTTCTTACTTGTCCAGCATAAATTGATCAAGAGAGGGAGACAGTTCACCCCCACACTGTTGCTGAGGGGGAAAAGATTTGTCTTTGGTGTAAATTTGTATTCCCAAATTGCACCATTTTGGACTATTTCCTGGTGAAGTGCACTTGGAACCAATTTTCTGTTCTTCTACTGAAAGCAATGCAGGTTTTTCCTCCCTTATTACTGGGGAGTTTGTGTGGGCACTTTTCAGTACAGGGATAAAGTTTGTTCTTTTGATTTTGTTTTTATTTTGGGATGTTCTGCCCAGTTGAATAAGTGGCACTTAAGGGATCTTAATGCGGTTCTGAGTAATAATTCTCCCACATTTGACCCCCTGGCAGCTTGTTTATTATTGTGCGGATTTTTTTTTCTCCTGATAGTAGTTGCATCAACTAGAGGAGTTCAAGGACAGGGGGAAGGGTTTGATGCTGAATCTCTGTATACCATATTCGTACGGATTGGACCCCAGCCCAGGTTCTTACTCGAGTGGTTACAGCTTCCCATTTGTAAGAATTATTTATTTACCAGACAGATCACACACCTTGATTGTTTGTGGGGCCCTGACCCTAAATTTGCGAAGAACTAAGACCTTTTGGTCTTCTCTGGAAAACTTAATAGAATTGGCTGAGAAAGAAAGAGTGAAGTAATATTTATAGTAAAAACTGTTACTACTCCCTAGCTGGGTTTGATCTGTCACTTGAGCTCAGGGCATACTCCTTTCAGGCTTGGGTAACTTTGCCAAGATCTCTTTTCACATGTTTATGAAGCACATGCTCAAGGTTCAGTCATACTTTATTCTGATCCCGTAAAAGCAACATAAAAGCATAATGCTTCATTTGACCGTCCTGTGCTATAGTCATTATGTCAACCGTATCCGAGAACACATCGCTTCGTGGCAAGTCACTGGTCATGAATCATCAAGAGTGGCGTAAATGTGGACAAGCAGTCAAAGATAAAATTCTTACTGTATGATAAATGAAATTATTTGAACTATAGTTCATACATATTCCATGACATCCTCTGGCTCATACTCCAGCAGAGACCTAAACTATTTGGATTATTAACTGCCATTGTGGCTGGACTTGTACACCTTTTATGCCTTTATCATACCAAGTAAAGACATCCTGGTCACACAAACCTTGTTCTAAATTGCACAGCTTTTGAAAGCACTCTCATCTGGGTTTGGGGGGAAGTGGGGGCACTCGCTCACCAAGGAGGGGAGCTGTGTGAGCAGCCCATCTTCAAGAATTGCAAAGGTGTGTATCTTCTTCCTAATGTCAAATGTTACAGAGATGCTCATATTCCTGAAAATAAAGTTCCATTACGTGTCTTACCTCGGGCATTTGGATTTGAAAATGTCAAGCTTTACTTTACCAAGCTGGCATTCCAAGTTTTCGAGTCACAAATGAATTTCTCTCATGTGCATCATAAATCTCTGGGGCTTTATGGTCTTTTCTCAGAACTTCTATGATCTGGGGGTTTTATGCTATGACCATTCTGATTTGAAATATCTACAAATCACAAATTAAGATGTGAGGGGGACTGTAAAATTGATGGTAAATCTGCCTGTCTGAGATGAGTGAACAACATAGCACCCACGGGAAATAAAGACATCAAATTGGGCATATTTTTTTCCCTTGGGGAGAATCTTGGGTACCAGAGAAATTAGCTCTGCATAATTGTTTCCTTCAGGGACCCTGATAAGTGTCTTTTCTCAATACTTATGCTCACTAGGTATCCAATAAACAAGAGATGTAGTATATTTGGGTTTTAAAAGTTCATAAAACTTTCACAGAAGAAATTTAAAGCCACAAGGATTGTTAAATTGGGGCCAGATTTACTCCCTTGAACATGACTGCAAACCTCTTGCTTGCCTCAGCAGGAGAGAGGTTATTTCCATATTAAGCAATCAAGTACTCTTTTAATCAAGGTATCTTAAAATGGTAATTACTCAATCTTAATTATTTGTCAGCAACACATAATTTTTGTTGATATTATAATAATGTTTATTAGTACCATTAATAACCGAGCTATTTTGCTCTCTTCAGTACAGTTCTAACAGCAAAGTCCACGGGCATTTTGAGTAAATTAGTATTTTAGGAGCATGTTCTGCCTGCATTCCTCAGGATTCCTCACAGACTCTGAAGGTATAGCAAAAAACAGAGTTAAACTTCATGTTAAACTATTGGACCTGTAGAACACTATGACATTACATGGTTCATCCCGCGCTGTGATAACCTTTATATTCTAGTACTCCATAGCTTGTAAACATCTGTGGACACAGGCGTTTAGCATGCGTTAACGAATCTTGTGTCTTTACAGCGTTTATTCAGGACACCAGTCTATTTTGATTCCTCCCTCAGAACTGGAGACCAATCCTGCTCTGTGGCTTCTTGCCGTGAGTCAGTACAAAGTGAGAGACACTTTTTGTTCCTATTCGGTCATGGAGCTTTGTACTAAGGGACTCGGTTCGCAAACAGAGTCACTGAAAGTGAGTAATTCTGTCGTCCTGCGCAACCTTCCGTCTGCACGGTGGTGTTTGAGAGCCTTGCCTGCCGTGAACGACTGTGCTAAATGTCTGCAGCGAGGAGAAAGTCATCAGAGGGCAAGGGCAGCTTCCACAGAACCCGTGTCATTCCTTGCCAAAGGCTATATATAAATATCAGTCATTCTCTTTCAGATCACAAGGCTTTTAAACATCAAGGAAAGGCTTTTATTTACCTAAGCTTTCTGATCTGTATTGCAGCCTATGTTGATAGGCAAGTGTTGGAAAACAGAGGTGTAAACGTCCAAGAGGCCCAAGGAGTGTTGTATTGTATATTATGTTTTATGAATTCCCTGATTATATGAAGTACTCGTTTGGTTTTGGCTCCTGTAGTTAAATAATCACGTACTTAAAAGTACCATATTGTTTTAACTGGATTGTCCTCATGGTATGGGGGGGGCGGGGGGAAGGGGTGTATCTTCTTTTTTTTTCCCCAAAATTAAAAGCCAGGTAGCCAGTTACATTTCTGAAGTCATCTAGAATTTCCAGTATGCTACTGAAATAAATTAGATCTTGGGATACTGATATTTATGATTGTCTCCAGCCTTTACCATCCTCGCTTAATAATTTCCTAATCAGTTTTTTCAAGGCTAGACACTACTTCCTGTTTGCCATTATTCACTCTCTTTCCGAATTAATATTGGGAAATAGCATTCCCTCCCTTCAGAATTAGCATACCCATCTCTTCCTATGTGCTAATGTTGAGATGACAAGCAAGTATGTCTGCTCTTCTACAGCTATTAGACTGTCATCTGGCCATCCGGCCTCCAGGAAAGACAGAAATTATCCTGGCACCTTAGCCTTTATTCTGCTGTTCCTCTTGAATCATAATACCGACATAATACACTTAAGTACTACTAACTGGTTTTCATTAAATCTGCCCATTTGTGGCCTTTGTTACATTTTAACTTCTTTTTAGGCAAGGGGACTGGACCTTTCACGTGTACGGACATGTGTAGTAGTGGCTGAAGAACGACCTCGGATAGCTCTTACTCAGTCATTTTCAAAATTATTTAAAGACCTTGGTCTCCATCCACGGGCTGTCAGCACATCACTTGGCTGTAGAGTTAACCTGGCAATATGTTTACAGGTAAGATTTTTCTTAAAGATTTTTCGTAAGGCCTCCTTAAGCTCAAAGTTGTTTTATGAAAACGGTTTTCAGTAAGAAGCATTCATTGTATTTCCTTTGGCTGCTTGGTTGTAAACATCTTAAGAAAATGCATGTGGTACTTAATGTTCTTGCATATACAGGTAGTAAATTTCTGTTACTTTGTCAACTATTCATCCCTCTCATGTTGCAATCATAGCATTTATTCTGCCCATGAATAGAGTAATTCAGAAAAGCGCATGGTAGTGACAGAATGTACTCCAAAACCAGTATTTAGTCATGTAATGTAAAATCCAGTTGCCTGGTGCTTACTTTAGTATGTTACAAAATGGATTCTTTCTGTTTATAAAGTAATTCCAACCATTACTTAATTAACTAGATAGATATTTCCCGCGCACAGGTCATTGCTTACAATGAAAAATTATTTTGCTACATCTCTTTCATTCCTTTTTGATCCACTAATCAGAAGAAAGTACCCAGGGATAATACAGGATTTAACTTGCATTCTCCAGGAAGCTTTACTGAGTCGTGATTTTAAGGACAGATGGAGCACTGTAGCTATCTGGTCTGAATTTCTGAATAGCCTCTGGGTTTTCATCCAATGATAACTACACCGAGCAAATAGTTTTAGGCCGATCTAGAGTATATTATTTTATCTTTCAGGACTTCAAGTGATGAAAGTTAACTTGCCTTTTTATAAGGTGTTCAATTTTTAATTAATTTTGCCTTATTTCTAGTTTAAATTTATCTGGCATTAGATTCAGCCATTTTTTATTTTATTACATTTTTCTCATCTAGAATAAAGAATCTCATTTCTATCATGACTCTAATACACATCTTAGTCTTTGATAAACAGATAAAGAAGCTTAAGTCATGCTTTCCTGATCTGCGTCTCATTTTTATGACTCCTGATCTCTTTCTGTCCTTCCAAATCTGGTATCAGAACTTCACATATTATTCCTGTAATGATGCCACGGGTGTCCTACTCAGATGTAATATGATTTCTGACTTAATAATCTTTTTAAATAATACAAGAATCATCTTTTGCATTGGCAGCTGCATTGGCTGGGAAGTTCCATATCCATTTGGTCACCTACCATGTCTCTAACCTCTTCAAAGTCACTGTCTCCCCAGTATAACTTGGCTGTACTCTATATATGGTGCATCCCACATTTCAAATCTGGCAGTTACCCCTAGTTTACATTAAAGGACTTCTCATGCATGTAACATGCATAATTGCTCAGGTGTGGAAGCCATAACAGATCTTCTCAGTGACGCTATAAATAAGGCATTTGCTATTTTTTTCCTGACTGTAAATGTAAAGATTTTTTTTATTTTATCCAAGAAATGTGACAAATACAGGTGATGGGTTCAGCACAGACCAATATGTCTGTGTGTTATGCCTGCATTAGCCTCTTGCCCTTTTCAACATCACTAAAGAATCCTGGCTTTCATCAGACCTTGGCTAAAAGTGACCTTGTAGTTCAGCATGTTACCAGAATACAAATACAGGAGGTACGCCACATCTCCAGTACTGCTTGCTTTCTCTCTGACTGCCAGCAGAGTATCCCTTCAGCCCAGGGTGACTTTAATTATTATTATCATCAAACATATGACAAGGCAAAGCTGAGCAGGGTTAAAAGTCATTCTGTGCCCCAGAGGTAAAGTTGTTTAGTTTGGCATTCTGTAATTGCTGCCATAAATATTCTTCAGGAATAAAAGTTTAAGAAAATCTCCTGTAGTCTCAAAAGCAGCGCTTGAATCCTTCAAAACAGTTTTACCCTAATAAAACTTAATAGTCTTGAGAGAAATATACATCTAATAGGTTAGAAACATCTATGAACTCATGCAGCATCTTCCCCCATATTTCTGTCATGGATTTGATACAAAAAGTACTGACTGAAGTTTTGAAATCTCTTCTACTGAATGTTTCTTTGCAAGAATACAGGCCTCTTCATTCTTTCTCCATATCTAGAGTCCTGGGTGATGACAAGGCAGAGAGGACAACTCGGAAAACATCTAGGAAATCTTTAGTCACTCCCACCTGAGGCAGCACAATTTGGACGGTACCAGTTTAGGCCGGTTAGCAGGTGCAGGTTGGTGTGCTTTCCCAGTCAGCAACCCAAGCAAGGTTAAACACTTGGCTGGGAGGGGCACAGCAGGCAGCAAGGACACTGGCAGCTTTCCCTCGAGTAGAAAGGGAAAACAGAGGAGAAAGAGATGAGCTGGTTACTTGCTATCAGTAATTTTCTGATTTGCTCCTGTATCTTTAGCCATCTTGAAGTGCCCATGAGATGTCTTTTACAGATGAGGGGAAGGAGGGAAGTGATGGCACACCTTCATGGCCGATAGATGAGGATGGGGCCCATCAGTTCCCCCCTGCAGCTGTAGTGGAGCTACTCCTGAAAAATAACTGAACTTCCTTGGCTTCTGGTCCATGGAGGGACCAGACATGAAAGAAGCTGTAGATAACAAGGACAGATTAGCTGTGGAAGTTTGCTTGCCACTAATGAAAATCTCCATTTCAGGCTTGCAGTGATCTCTGGACTGTTTGTGGTGGCTGTTTCACTTACGAGAGAAGTCTTTTGTTCAGGACAAATAATAAAACCAGGGAATGACACTGAGCAGCAGTAAGCCAGGTCCAATGCCCAAATATGCCTCGTTGGAAGTAATATTGTACTGGGTCTGCCTGGGATGGAGTTAACTTTTTTCATAGCAGCCCGTATGGAGCTGTGTTTTGGATTTGTGACTGAAACAGTGTTGATAGCACACCAGTGGTTTAGCTATTGCTGAACAGTTTTTGCACAGCATCAAGGCTTTCCCCGTTTCTCACTCTGCCCATTGCACCACGACCCCACTGCCCACAGCGAGTAGGCTGGGGAGAGCAAGAGGCTGGGAGGGAACACAGCCGGGACAGCTGACCCCAGCTGACCTGGGATATCCCATACCATATGATGTCATGCTCAGCGATGGAGGTTGGTCTTCCAAAGTAGCCATTGCTCAGAGACTGGCTGGGCATCGTTCTGCTTATGGGAGGTGGTGAGTGATTGCTTTTACATCACTTGGGTTTTTTTTCTCTTTCCTTCACTTATTTAACTGTCTTCATCTCGACCCACTGTTTTTCTTGCTTTTGCTTTTCCTATTCTCTGCCCTGTCCCACCAGGAGGGGAGTGAGTGAGCGGCTGAGTGGGTGCTTAGCTGCTGTCTGGGTCAACCCACTACAAATGTGCAGGAAAGCTGAATACACTCAGAGAAACTGGAAGTCCTAATCAGCATGGAGTTAGGCTGGATTTTTGCTTGACTACGTATATCTGCCTTTTGATTGTGTTAACTCCTTAGCTGAAGTTTACTTCATAGATAGTTCTTTGCAGAAATTCTTGGAAGAGTGATTGAATCAAACTGTAAAAGTGGAAAACTCTCTAAAGAAATATTATTAATGATACTGACTATGAATTTAAGAACAGCACAGAATGAGAGCCTTGAGTGAGGTGATTAACAGCCTGGCTGATCATATAGTTTAGTGTGAGGCTTCATTGAGTTCTACTAAGATGTTGCATCTCAGTCCATAGGACAAATGAAAAGCCATACACCGTCTAGTGTGGAATGAGGAAAAGCCATTTCAGAACAGGCTATATTTAGTAATGTTACCATTCCAAGTGGAATGGTTTTTGAAGCATTTACGCCGAGGATAGTTTGGCAAGTTTTAAAGGGGTTTGAAAAATTGCTAAAGATGTTACTTACAAGCATCACTGCAAAACATGTCATTTTGATAGAGAATATAAAGATACAGGATTGCATCCTTTGAAGCATCTGGTAATAGACACTGCCAAAGACTAGATACTGAATTAGACTGAATGCTCTTTCCAAACTGTCTGGAAGTTTATGGCTAGTGATATTCCAGAATAGCTTGTGGACTATTCTGTTTTCTGGGCTGAGGAACAGAATGAATTTTAATCCTTGGTCAACAATGTTTCTGAAATTAGCATTGTCTCCAATATGTTCCAGAAATGGGTCATGATTTCTGGATTCTTCACACTGCATAAAAATACTTCTAAAGATGTTTGAGTCAATAGCATCTGCCTTTGCTTTTTTCCTTCCAAGTTGTGTCATCCATGAGATCAGCTTGTGGTTCCTGGAACAACATCTTTCACAGGGATAACTGTGATCCAACCTATTCTACAGTCTTTCTAAAATACGTACCTGCTAATCACCTTTCTAAACATATCTCAATAGTCAGCTATTGACCCTTACCAGCAAAAATCCTATCCAGGCTTTCTTCTCTATGGGCTGCCTCTAACACAGCTTGGATATGATCTTCACTCCATTTCCAGTTTTTTGGACAAATTTAAGACTCAAATGTTTCAAGGGGAAGGTACCCCATTTTTTCCAAAAAGCTTTTACTGTTGTTGCCCCCTCCAAAAAAAAGGGGGGGGGGGGGGGGTATGTACATGTATGTGTGTGTCTATGTCTGTGTGTATAAAAACATCAAGATTACTTTAAAAAGGAAATCATTGTGATAATCCCTTTGGTACAAAAGAGCCTTAGTCTACCAAATGAATCTTAATTTCAGGATTAGGATCACTGACAGGCTAATCCATTGTCATTTGTATTCATTTCCTCTCAAATTTAGAGCAAATTTACTATGTTTCTTTCGATGTAATCATTTTGGACTAGATTTTTAGAGGTATGCTTTTGAAAATCAATAATTCTCTCCATCTTTAGGCACTTAAATACCATTAATATCTGACCTTTTATGGCTGTATAGGCACAGATAATGGTCCAGGGATTTGTGAGATGAAAAGATTGTATCTAGCATATTTTAATTCTCATTAACTAGCATCATAGCATGAGAGAGAGAGAGAGAAAAATAGATAAGAAAAGTAGCCTGTTTCTTACATCTGCACAGATGGTTCTCTAGGATTTTAGCTAATTCCCATTTAAACACTTGAAATAAATATTTTCATTTTATTCAACCTGCTACTCAATTTCAGTTGAGGAAAAACTTCTAGAAGTTGTTCATTTTCCTTAGTTAACCCTGAAAATGTAGTAACGAATCTGCACAAGCTAGGGCAGGAGAGCAGGATTCATCTTGCTTTTTTTACGTCACCTTTAAGTTAGACGGCAAGGTTAAGTGAGTTATCTAAGATCCATCTATAGTCAGTAGAACCAAAGAACTACTTCCAGAGAGAGCTTCATTCAGCCTATGTCAGCAGCCTATCTTGGGATGGGATCCATCACCATCAGGAGATACTTCCTACCTTATACTGCACACTTTCTTCTTTGATGGCTGAAGTTATATGAAGTGAATCCTTCCTTCACCATCTAGCAAAGGGAACTTTGTTAGTCAATTCAGGGATTAAAGCTAACGTTTCTTTTTACTTAGTGATAGATCACATTTTTTGAGGATCTTCCATATCAAAAGTAATAAGGAATAGCCTGTGAAGAATGCAACAGGAGATCATGCACTTTATCAGAGGTATGATTCACACTTAGCAATGTAGTACAGCTCTGGGTGAGTTCCCTCAGATTCTGTGTCTTCCCACCTTTACTATGAGTCATGCCATGAAGTTCTTTTCACAGCTCCAGCTGCTGTGCTTGCGTACATGAGATTGTTAAGTGCACATCAAAAATTTCATTTCTGAGCATCACTGGAGCAGAAGTAGACTCAGAGTAAACATTGAGACCACATCCTTAGATAGCAAAACAAAACAAAACCCAAAACAACAGTTATTTTTAAATTCTTAGGACTTCTGATTTCCTAGTTCCTGGTTTTTAACTCTGGGGAGGGAAGCAGGGGAGGGCATGCAGCTTGGCCTTTGACTTCAGTGGAAATTGGGTACAGGCTGAGTGCTGGCACATGGTCATCCCTACTGCTGACTTGTTGAGGAGTCCTCTGTGCAGTTTTGACCTGCAGTGTTTTCCCAGCGAATAAAAGCCTGGCATGTTGCAGAGGTTTGCACGGACCAGGGATGGTTCACTGGTGACAGCCTATGCACGGGCAGGAGATTTATTTAGTCCAAGGGATGTGACTTATGATGTACCCGTTTTCAGACACAAAATGATGTTTGGCCCATTTTATTTCCTTGAACACTACCTAGCATGTCCTTAGTAAGTATCAGATACAACAGAAGTCATGTTGGTTTTTTCCTGTTACCAGCATTACAGCTGCTCTCTGTCTCTGAGAGTCTTGCAAAATGAATGTGCACGGGTAAATTGAGTCGGTCACTCTGGTCTTGGCTAAGATTCTGCTCCTTTTGAAACACTGTCAGAGTATCTCAGCTGCAGCTGGCTGCAGAAGGACAATGCTGAGACTTCAGCTGACGTTTCTCAAGCCCTTCCTTAGTTAATAGCCGTATGAGCCTCTGGTACTCTCAAAGTCCTCTCTGGACCTGCAGTATAGTCACGAACAATGAATTATATAACTGATGAATTTCAACAATTCTCCTGCTTTCTTGCAGTTACACTGCAGTGTTCAACCTGGATTATTAGTAATATTTCTATTTTGGGGCAGCAATGTAATGAGAAGATCCATCCTATTTTTTTAAATGCTTCATCTTCCCCCGCATCCAAAATAAACCTATTTTAAGATGCTGCTGTGGCAGCTTCCTGTAGTCTTTAACTTCGCTGGAATTCAGAAGTTTGATGAGAGGGATGTGGGACGTCAGTGCTCTAAGAGCTGTTTATTTTCACAAGTTGTACTGCAAGTCCCACTGCAGCCATCTGGTGTTAGATGCTCCACGTGACAGTAGTGGCTTAGGACTAGTCACCACTGTGTTTTGTGTCTTTGCTGCGTTATCGATCGTGGTGGAGAACTGATGGGTTTTTATCAGCTTTTAATTTTCCTGTTCTTTATATGTATTACACTATCATAGCAAATAGACTAAGAATGAAGAATTGTTGAACTATGAAGTTACTCCATTTAGTTATGGTCTTCTAATAATTAGGTTGTACATGAAGCCTTGATTTTATTTCACTTTAGGAGCAGGTTAATCTGTATGAAACAAGGTGTAAGTATCTTTCTCCGTTGCACACTTCCAACCCCCCCCCCAAAAGAGAGCTTACTTTTGATTTCCAGAGGACATTGCTTACAAACTTCTTTTAATAGTGAAATGGCAGACCTGGAACCCCTGTCTCAATGGATGTGCATTAAAATAGCACGCCCATAACGTTTACTGACTTCTTCACCAAAAACAACAAAAAAAATCAGTATGCTAGACACATGTTTTCCACTAACAACGTTGTCTATGGTGTCCTAAAACCATTTAAGTCTGTTTGTCCAAGGTTAGCAGTCTACAGCTGTCTCTTCTGTTGCTCTACTAAAATGTTGACACCTCATTTTTTACTTTTTTTAACCTTTAATGGTGTAATGGTTAATTTGTAAGATTCCTGTATTTGACATTGTTTTTCTTTTTATTTTACTCCCTGCTTTTTGCATTCTCCTCTTTTTTTTTTCTCCCACCCTTCATTCCCATTTTTTTATTATTATTTTCGTCTTGTGTTACCTTCTTTCCTTCTCTCCCTCATCCCTGCCACTTCATAGCCTCACATGCTTGGGAAGCTGGCCGAGCAGGTAGGGGATTTTCATGTTCCCTCAATACCCACCTATCAGCTTCCAACAGTGGGACAGACTAGAAATTGAGTCTGGAGATTTGGGGATTTTCAGATCCTTCTATGAAATTATAAACAAGTCCAGTATAGCTTTATCTGGATGCAGGTTTCATCAAATATTAGCTGTCTCTTGTAACTATTTCATTCACACTGAAAATAACAAATACCATAGTGATTTTCTTTGATTTTCAAACTTGACTGTTTCCATTATTTTATAAATTGATTCAGGTTTAGTTTTGTTATAAAGATAACCAATTTTTCCTTGGTTTTGTTTTTTTTTTAACATTGCATATATTTCAAATAAGTTCTCCACTCGGCACTAGTCTGTTACACTGCTGAGTTTACTAGTAGACTGAAAATTGTGTCGTTAATAGCTAGAGAGGATATTGTATCTTGTATTGTGTATAACAAGCTAAAGAGGCTAACATGCATGTGCAGCTCTGTTACTCTTTTTCTCCTCTGGTGGTGGGTCACTATCAGTATCTGTACAGTAAGTATCAATTGGTAGTGGTAACTCTTTACCCCCGTAGATTCAAAAATTATCTATTTGTGGAACTCCGTTGCAATTTTTAGTGCTCAACAAATTGTGGAAGTACCAGCCAGCATTGCAGAAATGCAAAATTTAGCCCTAGACATTCCTAGTGTGAAGAATTATACCCCAAGCGGGACAGAAATCATTGGGAGTTGATGCTGTCTGCTGTTTTAAGTAGTAAACACCTAAATAACTGATAAAGGAGTTCCTGCACCTGTAGTTTGCCAGTTAGGTGAATTTATCTGCTGGGGAAAAAAAAAACTCCAAAGTTCCAGTGTTCCAAAATGAAGTTGTGCTTTTCTTTTAGCTTTCTGCTTAGCAGTGATGTGAGGTATGCAGCAGAGAAAAGAGCCCTAGACTAGAGCATTGACAATTCGCATGATGTTCAGTGGTGATGAGTTTGAAGTTTCGGATCAGGGAAGATCTTCAAGGAAGATCATAGCAGGTTACAAAACTGCAGCAAAGCTGTGGGTGGAAGGGCCTAAAAGACTGTAGCACCTCTGTATGAAAGGAAACTAAAATTAGTCTACTGCTTTTCAAGTAACTAAATATTGTGACATAAAGCAAGGATTTAAATTATGCAGTGGAAGACTGAAAAGAAACAGAATAATTGCTTACAGACCTTCAGTCCACATTTGTTCATGTCATGCGTGCTACCTTTACTATCTTTAGCTTCAAGTATTTTCTCTGTTGCATGTGTGGAAGACTCTCAGTAAACCATGCTTCACATTCCTGACCATGTGCTTCTGCCATTAAACTGTGTCTCCTCAGCAATTTCCGCATTTCTTTATATGGCAAAACGTGTTTAACATTTTTGTATGTATCCATGTGCTGGTTACTTGGCCTTTTATAGCAAATAAAACCTATGTTGACATGTGTTGGGTTAAGTACTATGGCCGCTTGATGTTTTTCCGAACCCCAAGGTAACAAGTACCTGACGGTAGGTATGTTTTCCAGTGCTCCTTCTGATTCTGTAAAGCTGAGCTTTGTTTGATGAATAGCTTAAATATAACTTGTCATTTGATTAGCATAATTAGCAGTGAAATGAACATTTGGTTATATGGGGGTAAAACTCTCTTCTCCTCCCAGCCTTCAGGTTCTGATTAGCTGATGTTGTTGTTTACAGGGAACATCTGGACCAGATCCCACCACAGTGTATGTTGATATGAGGGCACTGAGGCACGACAGGTCGGAACCACCTTTTTCTTTTTCTCTACACACAATTAACAGAGTTTCTAGAAGGAGAGCTACTTCAGCACACCTCCCAGTCCCTGAAAACCTTTGTTATCCTCATAAATAATTTGTGCTAACTCCTACCAGCGAGCAGACATAGACATTTTTATTAGTTGGTTAATTAAATTTACCATTGATAAAACTGAAGCATCTGACATAGCCATTGCAAAGACCAGCAAAATTCCCTGCTTTTATTGCGTTCAGGGTTTCATGACACTTGTTTCAGGTGGTGCAGCCTAGCTGGTCCCTAAGAAATGGAGTTCCGTTGAGCCTCTTAGCTTCACGGAAATGTTTCTCCTGGGTTGGCGACTGTGGGGAGACCATGGGAGGATTTTGCTGTAATTCTTAATGCTGCAGGACTATGAGGGAATGGATTATTGACTTTAGTCTGTGTGAGCAACCACATTCTGTAACTGTGGACGTTTTCTAGTTCTGTCTGTAATGTTAAACACATATACAAAAAGTGAGAACTATAATTTACCACTAGTGGTATTAAGATGTCTGAAATCTTCTAGTTGGAGGGAAACTTGTAATTTTATGTGTAATTTCAGAAAATACCCATGCACATATATTTCGGTTTTCCAATACTCTGGTCAAAAGGCTAGCAGGTAGCCTCTTTACAAAATTTTAACAAAACAAAAAGTTTTCTATTAACTCTGGAAAAGATTAACATTTAATTGACAGCGTACACCAGCCCTGGTACCTTAAAAAATCATTATCCAAATAGGGCTTTTTTTTCCTTTTTTTTAATTCTTTCATCCTTCTTAAAAGCTTAGCAGAGAATGTGTTCCCCTTAGGTGAATACCAACTTTGGCTATATAAAAGTGACCAGCTCAGCTTGCAGGGTGCAGACCTCACGGCACTGCAGGCCCAAATTATCCTCTGGATAGTTAAGTCAGATACACATATAGATATTTTCTTGTAGTGCATGGAGTTTGGCAGGTGGAAGAAAGGAACTGCAACATACTTGACTCTCTCACCATTTCTTTATTCCTTTTGCACACAATGTTACCGACAATATTGCTCATATTTGATCCATCCTTTGGGTACTATTGTCTGCATGACCAAGGCATAGAAAACCTGGTCTTCCTGGCCCAGCAACTGCGGTACTATGTAGACACAGTCCATGCTCATACTCAACCCAGCAAAAAAAAGTCCTTTTTTTTAAAAAGGCATTATCGTTATGTGAGCTTACTGTTTCTGCATTGCACTTTTGAAAGGAGATTTACTTGAGAAGTTGAATGATTTATGTTGTAAAAAAGAAATGAGAAGTGGAGCATTTCTTTACCTAAGAGCAGAGCAAACACTGTGACCACGACAGATCTCATCCACCCTGAAGTGGTCTCCCAGGCTCCTTCTGCAGTCACTGGAAAGGCACGCACACCACCAGTGTATCGCAGCTATCTCAGACATGCACCAGCATGGGATGAATTGACCTTTAAGGTACCTTTCTTTCTGTATTGATGAGGAAGGAAGCTTACATGACTAACTTTGGAAATCAAATGTTTATTTTTTAGTAGACACAGTAAGCTGAGACTTACTTACACATAGTGTTTGCTCTAATCTCAGAGCTCTGAAATGGTTGAAGTTAGCTTGAACGCAATATAGATAGATACGTGTAAGCATCATTCAAGTGCAGGAGAAAGAGCTAATCAATCGTTAAAAATAAAGTTGTAGCTATAGAGGGGAAAGAAAAAAGCAAATGTAGATTAATTCCTTATTTGGAATTATTTTTTATGAGAGGAGAAAGAAACTTATAGAATATTCATTGGAAGGGAAGTATATAGAAACAAATATATATAGAAAGAGAACATAACATTCACAGTCAGTTAATAAAAATTATAAATAATAAAAATAAATTTGTATATATTTATATAAGATTTACTGTTCATAAAAGCTGCATAAACCATGGATGTACTATTTCCCTGCCCTAGCATGTCATTGAGAAGTAGGCATCGTTATCGAGATCAGACTTTGCAGTGTATTAATTTATATTTAGTGACTAGTTCTACAGAACATGAAAGATGATCTTTAGAGTTGGCTTCTCAGATTGTGGTAATGTAGATTTTACTTTGATGGATTAAAGCTGTGCCTCATTTACTCAATCCTGTGGAATTTAGAATGATATTCATGGGTCATAAATTAGGGGAGAAAACAACTTTATTTGACATAGTTTCTTCACACTTGCTGTTTCTAACTGTTTTAATGGAACTGAATGTCACTATTGCTTAACAGTAACTGAAAGATTGCTGTACATATCTGTAAGACTGTACAGTAACAACCCACCAAGTCTTTGCAGGTCAGCCAGTCCAACAATATGAAAAATTTACACTGTACACTTAATGTGAGAAAATTTTCTTCATATTTTATATTTTAGAAGATATTTTCCAGAATTTGAAAAAGACTTTTTTGAACATCTTTTTTTTTTTTTCTTGGCATGTTAACATTTTCTAGTTGCTGCAAAAAGCAGCTGTAGTTCATCTCTTTGAACTTATTCAAATCCTATTCACATCTGTAAAAATAAATAATCAGTTTGAATACAACTGTTTCAAGCTCATCCAGAAATTATGTGTTTGCACACCTCACAGCTTATGAAAATATCATTGTTTGATAGGAGTTTAGATCAAAATACCTGTGCTATGTACAATTTGGGTAGAGATCTAGGGGTGGTTGGTTGACCAAACTAGACATTTCCTCCCAGCTCTCACTGGATTTGGATGGTTTGCTTCTTAGGTCAGTTTGGAGGTTTTCAAACACCTTTTTGTGTGTGCCTCTGTGTGGTTTTGAGCCACCAGCCCACTGGTTTAGCTGCTGGGACTCTGCAACTTTCTGCCAGCTGAGGGAAATGGCTGGGAGTGGGCTTACGTAGAGGTTCAGGAAACTTGTGCCAAGGGGTGCAACCACTTGGTCAGTGGCTGGCATCAGTTATGATACTGCAAAAAGGCTTGATTGCCTAGGTGTGAGCATCTAGTGCAGGTTTAGATGCTACAGCTACTCCAGCAGGGTCTCCCATAGCGCTTGCATTTATTTGCTAGCACTAATGAGATGTCCCAGGCACCCTGTGCTATCTCAAACGGCATTAGACACCTCTTTTTGGAAACTGAGTAATATCCTAATAGCAAGAGTATACAGCGCTGGCTTGTTCTTGGTGACAATACATCAGTATTGTTGTAGTCTGCATCTCATTGATTTTCTAAAAATCAGAGTGTCCTCAGGTTGGCCACGAAAGAGTGAGCAAAGACAGGCAAGTCCCACCTGGGCTGTTAATAAAAAACTAGGAGAAGACTCCTGAGTTAGCACCAAGTGGCTGATATGCCCCTGCACTGCAGTGCAATGCAGTTTAGAGAGGATAACTCAGATCCAAAAGGCAAAATAGGTGGATTAATGCTTCACCACGCATGAGCTGGCCTCGCAGCAGGCTGCGCTGGCACGGCACAGCTGGTCCCAGTTGCTGACTCACTGTGCAACTCAGGTCATGTAAATGTGCCCGCGTGCATTTGCAGGGAGGGCAGGTGCAACAAAACTCCAGGCGTGAGCACCCTGTCGGGTCGTTGGCTGCATTTCTCTGCTGCTGCCTCTGCAAAAACAACTTTACAACCCCCCCCCCAAAAAAAAAAGAAAAAGAAATAGAATAAATATATTCCTATTCTTGTACCGCTGTCTAAACTGCTGGTTTTCAGGTCGCTCCATTGTCATTTTAGACCAGTCATATTCTCCTCAGAGAACTTCTCAGGTGGTTAAGCACGAGATACCTAAATATGCTAAAAGCTGAGAAGTGCTTGGAATACAACAAAGAGAGACCCTTTTCTCATCATACGAAAACACCATATACTTGAAAGATGTTGGCTTTTGTAATACTTACATGCTTTTGTAGCAGTAAAGATGTAAATTTAAAGCCCAAGCATCCCTTTTATCCAGGATGTTCTAAAACAATATGTACATGTGTTTATAAAATTAAAAACTTCCAACAAAAAAATACATCTCTGACATTAGCATAAAAACTTCACAACTTCCTCATCCTTAACAGCAGGTTAGTTCTTGGTAGAAAAATTATTTATTGGCAAAATGAGCCACTTCATCAAACTAAGAATAGACCTCGTGTATTCCAAAACAAATCTTCCTTTCACGTAGACAGGGCAAAAATATTTTTTAAGTGTTCTTCAGAAGGTCAGCCTGGATTTTCAAATGTTTCAATATATTTGAAATATTCTAAAACATTTTTTTTTTAGACTAATTCGAAACTGTTTTCAAAATGTTACTGTTTTAACCTGCTAGTTTAAATTTTGAAATTACCTTAAATTTGAAACTAAGCTGGTATGAATAAGAAACAAAATATGAAAAATTATGAAATATTTTGACTGTTTTGAATTTTTGCTCAAATTTTTAACATAAGAAATTTTTTTCTGCATTTCTGTGTCTTTCATATTTAAAATGTTGTATAGAGGATTTCCTCAGAAGTTTTAATTAGTGAGCTGAAGGATCCATCTGGTGATGGCTGAGGGAGATCATTGATCTTCTCCTAAAGTTGAAACTTTCTGCAAATCCTGTAAAGATAAATCAGATGCAATCCCTTGCATCCTGATATTCTCTTCTATAGCAAAACCTTATCCATAAAGGAAAAAAGATTATGAAAATCACTGTCCTGCCCTAAGTGGGGCAAGAAAAGATCTACTTTGATATCAGAGTTTATTTTAAAAGGACAAAAAAGTAAAAGGAAACAAATTCAGTGCAATCTATGTCCACCTCCAAAAGCAGGTAAAAATGTCACCAGTCTTCTTGTTCTGGAGCAGGGGTAGTGACAACTTAGGAGCTTTGATGGAGTGGAGGCTTAGACTTCTAGGGGGAGAGGGCCACTAATCAAGTCCAACATGTATTGATGAAGATTTTGATACCATTTTGTATACATTGGTAATAGACAGTTTCCCCTTATTTTGGCTACAAATTGTATTTAAGCTGATTATTGAACTACATCCACATTTTGTACCAAACTGGGCAAGAATGAAGACTTTCAACCAGTGTTAGTAAACACTGTTCTCAATTTTATTTGATACCATCTCTAGTTTCATATACGCAAGCATCCTTACCCCTCATATCCTGTCTTTAAATTCCAGTATTCCCTTTGTTGAATAGGTGCATTAAATGATCATTTAAATTATTCAATTTCATCTAGTTAAGTCTGTTCTTTTTTCAGTAGGGTTAGAAAAATTGAGAATTTAATTTATTAAACCCTTTTGTGGTTTACTAGATTTTCTTTTGAGCTACGTGTAATGGTGAGCTGCTTGGATAGTTTCTTGGTCACAGACATGGTGAGGCAGCTGGCACCGAAGAGGGAGCCAAATCCAGATGTAGGATATTGCCAAATATACTAGAGGCACCAAGATGTATTTGGGTTTGAGTTACTAGTTTTTTAGGCTGCCTGTCATTCAATGTGTGGTTTGTGGTATCCATAGTCTCTCACTGAAATACTCCCACTCCATCATTAGAACAACTATTCAAATCTGATTACCCTCTGCATTTATTAAACAAGCAGTTTGTGGAGCTGTACAAATAGGTGTCTTCTATTCTTATGTGGTCACTGACATCTTCTTGGAGTGACGCAAATTAGTGTATCTCTTAAAAAGAAGTGACCCTTGTATATACTTATGTCATTAGCAGACTTGATTTCTTAGGAAGTCATTTGTATGTTGTGCTAAATCTTATTTTTCGTTTTGGACTTCAGAGATCAGACTTCAGGACTATTCAGAGATCTCTGAACTTCCATCAGACTTGCTCAGACATTGTCTCCTTGACAAAGGTGATTTCAGAGGATGGAAATTCTGAATCTCATTCCCCAAGAAAATAAGGGAACGCTTGTAGCATTTCAAAGATATGTGAAAATAGTTAGGATTTATTTTTGTAGATTGCTTATACGCTGAGCCCAGTCTCAAATGCAGGCTCTTTCAAAAGGAATCAGTTAAGGCTTTGGCTTCATTTTAATATATTCCAGCATTTCAGACTTCATGCAGGAAAAGAAAAATAGCCTTTTATTCTGGCTGTCAATTGTTTATCCTTCTCCTCCATATTTTACTGAAACTTTCATGTTGTGTGTACATTGTTTTGGGTAATACCAAGCAACAAAGCCACAGGAGCTTTTTTCCTAATTCTCAAACACTTCTACTCCATCTACCTTGAAAAATACTCTTATTATAGGGTTACCAGACAAAAGAACTACTTAGCTAAATTATTATCTGAGCTATAGCCACGGCAGTGCTCTGTAGCACAGTCATGGCATGGAGGATAACCATTTTATAGTCACGTAGTAGGGAAAAGAGACTGTGGGGGAGATAAGTCAGAAGGAGACATGCTAATGGCAAGTGACAGTAAAATAGTTACCTTTTGTGAAACTTTAATTGATTAATCATACTTGAAAGCCATTTGCATATGGTAGCAAAAGGGAAACTTTGAAGAGTGCTCCCTGATGCATTGGGGAGCAGTGCTTTTTCCAGCTTTTGTAATGGAAAAACAGCGTACAGAGCCCAGTCACAGGTTACAGAAAATCCCAGTCCTCGATTATTCACTCAGTGTGGGGTCCAAAGGGGTAGTTAAAATCTATTATTGCCCCCTTTGACACCCAGCCACCTTTTCCCTTGCAGTGAGATTCAGTAGGTAAAGTGTGTAGAGTATTTTGAGGTTTGAAGTGCTATATACCTGCTGTTCAAAACATAGACCTCACAAGTCTTTGGTCCCAGAAAGTCACCAGTGCTTTATATGCAGTAAGCACATTTACAAATTGAATTGTCGAGTGCTACCTCCAGCAGTGCCATTCTGGTCATCCCGAGCTTCGAGGATCTTCTCATATGGGTGGTTCCAATTCCAAGTTTCACATATCACCCATGCTTTCTTTTTTAGGTTGTCTGTTGCTTTAGCTGTTTGGGGTTTTTTCTGTTATCACAGAAACAGTTTTTTCATGGAAAAATGAAGAGACTTTCATGCTTGTGAAGTCAGTAAAAGAGGTAACTCAGCTGAGAGGAGGAGGGATTGAGGTCTTTAAAATAAAACCTACATCCCTCAAAGTTTTAAGTAGGATAAGTAACGATGCAGTTTGATTTTGAGGAGTCTTTGTAGAAACATCTGGCTTTTAGGCATTTTGCCCATTAACTTGCAGAATCTCATTAGTGAGTTTAAGCTATCTGTCATGGTACTGGCAAAACCCTCCTCGTTCTTCGTGGTTTTGCTCAGGAGAAGATACAGCCTTGGCCTTCTAGCAGCGTTGTGTTTTGTTTCTGCCACACAAACACTGCTGTCTCAGAAATCCCCTTGGCACTGTTTCTGATCTATGGGAAACAAATCCCCCAGAAAGAAAAGTTAATTTGGAATGATAAGCATCATATCAACACTTTCAATTCTGACTCAGAGGAGAAGTCATGGTCTGTCTAGAGTGGAGGAAAGGTTCTCTCTTGCTGTTCCTGCCTGCATCAGGGGATGAACCAAGAGACTTGTTCAACCTCTGTGCGCTGGATAGTCAGTGATTAGGAATAAAGCTGATGACCTGGGAAACTGAAGAGGAGCAAATATTGTCTAAGGGATTGCGCTGTTTACATATGAGGATCCAGAGTTATAACAAAATTTGTAAATGTACCTATTTTAAGAGCTTTTAAAGATGCTTCATGTTTCCAGGCATAAAGCAGCTTCGGTTGCAGGGCAGGAGAAAGGGACAAACATCCAATAACTTTCAGATGGGAAGTCACTCCCTCTTGTCCCAGTCAGTCTGAGCTGTGAGACTAAACTAGGGGGATGGGAGACCTACAAAGCAATTTCTGTGCTTTCTAAGGCAAGATTACTAGCTCTTGAAATATTTCCTTCCTTGAAACAAGTCTATTTCTTCCTTGATAACGTAATCTTCAAGGGATCAGAATATTATGATTTTAGTGGAACAGGACAATAAGAGTTGGGTCTAAATGTGGTTTTTGAAAGAGGATGTGGTTTAGCATACTTTAACTACAAATCAAGAAATTCCAGTTACTTCCCTGGGGGGCTTAGAGGAAAGACAATACTGTCATGTATACCAAGTAAGACGAAGACAAAGGGAAAACAAAAAGCCGTAGCTTTCCAGGAAAGTAGGTGTACTGCAGTTGTACATTTGTGTAATTGTTCGCAAGTGCCATTTGCATGTGATTCTTCAAACATGAGTAAAAGAACTAGGTGGAAAATGGTTCCATTTTTGTTTGGTTTTACAAACCAGTTTTGAATTTCCCAATAATATTCCAGCTTATTAAAATACACCAACATTTTTATTCCTGAAGAATGTCTGATGCTGTTAAAAAAAAAAAGGGATTTCCCATTTCAGAGTATACTGAGCTTCTTTGGTGTTACAGATCCTTCTCTTTCAATCATGCTCCTTACAGAAGCTGCGAATTGATAAAGCAAGCTGGCCGCTCACATTTTTGAGGAAGATTTATTAAAAATTCTTCCTTTTTTTGCCCTACAAGCCATACTTCTTTCTTTCTCTCTCCCAGAGTTTGCCATGAGTCTAACCATACAGTTACAGGACTGTCTTAAAAAAATGGAATTTTCATTCTTCCATTTTCTTTACAGATAAAATATATTCTATATTTGATTTTTACAGATAGTGTATTCTGAAGCATAATTTGCTTTGTTTCCCTCATTTTGGTATATACTACGAATGGAGCACTAAACAGTGATTCTTTAAAAATGCCAAGAGTGATCGACATAGAGTACATTTACTGTTTCAGTAGTGGAGGAAAAAGTGCTGCTTTCCCATACTGCTACCTTAGAATGCATTTCACAATAGAGACATCTGCTTTGGAAGGAAAAATACTTAATGAATACATGTAAAATTTGGAGCGAGCCTTTGTAGCTTCTGCAGACCTAGCCACAGACTGTGGTGTGCTATAAGAAATGGAGCTTCCCAAGTGCTTTCCAGCCCGCTTTCCTTTCCCCTCTTCTCTTGCCAGCCTTTGCGGGAGGACAGGGCCTTTGCTGTCCCACATGCTGACAGGTTTTTGCGACAAATAATTCAGCAGAGGGTGCTGTGCTGGCGGTTACCCCTGGGAAATGGGCTTTGTCACCTTTGGGACCCACTCCAACTTTGCTAGCCGCAGGCACTCGTTTGGCTCCTGTTGTCAGTGGAGTCTCTGGCTGTAGGAACACTGAATGGTTAGGGTTGGGAAGGAGAGCTCTGAAAAACAATAAAAGCATCCTATATTTATATAAGGATCCGTCACTAACTTGGTTAGAGATGTAGTATCTTCTTAAACGGCCCTCTTCAATAGCTCTTAATATGTTGCTTCAAGCCTCACGTACCCTTTTTAATACTGCATATACTAGAAGTGTCTGTTTGCCGAAGATGAGCTTACTTATGTGAAGAGTCTTGTGAAGCTCAGCCAGGGTTCCCAATAAGTCTCCTGTGAGAAGGACAGTCCCTTTTCAGTGCCTTCAGGTGTACAAGGGACTGCTGCTTGTGGCACCACTGACCTTTTCTTCAGAGTGGTAATCTGCAGTTTTAATTCAACTGAAAAAATAGCTCCGTGTGTTGGAGTTTTCCATGCACAGGAAATGTCCCTGGTGGTTGTTAAGGAGAGGGAACTTTGCAAGTTCTTCCCAAAAAATGCAGGGTGAGTCAGCTGGTGGTGTGAATTTTGAAGGTTGTAGCAAGATAAGGGGGCAGGTGAAAGAGAATGACCTGATTTCAGAAATTCCACCTTTCATTACATTGTGTGAATGTAGAATATGAATATTGCATTGGGGGAGCTGAAATTATTTCCATCATTTGTAACAACAAATAAGCTAATTCAATTAGATAAAGATGTTTTCAGATCCCAAGTTTGTTACAATGAAAGTTTTCCCTGTGTGTGGAGTCTCTTTTTCTCAGTTAGAACTGGGACGATAAAGGGTGACGAAGTAGAAAAAGCATATTGCATTAAACAGAATCATCAGATCACAATTATGATTATGAAAAGTGCCATAAAAACAATTAGTGATAAACATCATGTCCTGGGAGGTTTGTAATCAGAATAAAAAGATAACAGCTGAGAGCAGCATTATGCCTGGTTTTGCACATACGAACCTGAAGCACAGAGAAAGGTGATGCTGTGCCTGATGGGGCACAGTAGGTGTGAGGTAGGGCCAGGAGGGAGACCAAATTCTCCAGAGTCCCAGTCCACTGCATTCACTTGAAATAGTTGTGTATTGTGCTTTACACAATGTGCAAAGTTAATTTAAACAAATTTAATGTAGTTCATGTATAATGAAAGCTGAACATTTTAAAGTACTCCAAGTTTCAAAACAGACATAAACATGGCTTAGTTTTTTTACATATTCCCATAGTCTTATATGATAAAATTGCTATTACTTTTTTAATCTCTGAAGCTTTGAATATTCCTTTCCTGAGCCAGAGTTCCTGCCTCATTTCAATCTCTTTGCGACTTTCTGAACTGTCTTAAATCCTTGTGTAACCTTTTCTGCTTCTTTGTTCAGCCATCTGAAGGATTGGAAGCTGTTTGCTTTTGACCTCAGGGAATTTGGGACATGAAGTGTAATTTAGGTTTATAGTGAAGAAAAGTCTTTACATTAAAGGAAGTGATTTAGTGCTAATTCTTTAACTGAACTTGTTGGCTATCGAGTTAACAGGATTAAAATATGTCTGAGACATATAGAAGATTTAATGGTTGTGCCTTTTGTTGGCTAAAGTTTGCCTCAATCCAAAACTCCCTTTTTCAGTCTCAGTTGTATTTATTCATTATCTGAATTTGTCATGTGATGGGAGGAAAACTGCTCTGAGGAAACCAGGATGGTGCAGGGAAACTCTTCTTCATTATCTAGATTTTCCCTTCAGCCTAAGTGTTCAGCTATGCCATTTTCCTACTTTCTCATCTGGCTATTTGAACTGGCTATGTCATTTTGGAAGGCAGAGCTTATGTTCTTTGATCCGTATTTCCATTTTTGGTAGAATGAGCTCATTGACTCGTAGATTCTGGAATAGTTTATGTAGAAATATTTTATTATTTGAGTAAAGAGAAGATGCGCTGAAAGTCTTGGGTGTCAAAGAGCCCTGACCCCAGTCCAGGATCCTACTGTTACCTACAGTGCCCATCTTTCCTCTAACTGTAGAAAATCAGAACAGGCTGCATCAGCCCTTTCCCGCTATCAGTCTTACCCAGGCACCATCTCAACATTAGGCAGTGGTACGTATCTGAACGGTGTTGATGATGGCAATAGTTCCTGGCAATAGTTCCTAGCCATTTGAGTCAGAACTGGGAAATCAGCGTGCTGTGGGTATAGCTACACGAAAGCATATATGCTCTCTGGCATTAAATGCCTTACAATTAGATTTTAGTTAAAATTTCTAATGAATTAGGTGGTTGTCTTTTTTCACCAGAAGAGACCGTTGTGTTGAAATCAGAAGAGTCAGTTTTGACAGATCTTTTTCAGCTTAAGGAAAAATATAGAATTCTCAAAGTGGTCAAAACACCCTACTTTAACTTTTGAATTTTTGCTCATGATGGTGGTTAAAGCATTTTCAGTTTGGAGAGTTAATTAGCTTGCATTTCAAAACAAACCAAAAAACCTGAAACACAAAACATAAATAACCTCTTTTTCTGACCGGCAACACTTCTTTTCAGATTCTGTTTACAGCTTCTTTCCATATTTCGCTTTTTTGTTCCAGTTTAATACACAAAAATTTTCAAAGCATCAGTTTCTTGCAGGATAAGAAAATATCCACTTTTCCATCACAAGCTCAACTTCTAATATAAGATGACAATCAGCAG
>NW_008825285.1:172388-192159 GCF_000699105.1 Pygoscelis adeliae
AAATAGGGCTGGAATGAAACCAAAGAGACCATCGGCTGTTTCATTCTGCCACGGAAAGGCTATGGACAAGGAGGGGACTTATATAGAGTGTATTTTCGATATATATTAGGTTATATGTGCATCACATCGTGTCTGGTTTCCTCTAGGTTTTGTTGCTGAAGGTTTTCCAGAGTGGCAGCATCCCAAAACAGCTACTGACTTAGTATTAAAGAAACCAAAAAAGCTGGACTTCCAAGCTGGCATGACTGCAAAGTGACATGGTGTGAGAACAGACAGCTCAAGACAGGAGGAAGGGTCGGTAGGGAAGACAGGGAAGTAAGAGCTTGAGATGATGGAAGGGTGCAGTGCTTCAGTGCCCAAGCCTGGCTAACAGCAGATGCTGGCACACAGGCAAGGAGGAGGAGGGCAGTTACCATGGCTCAACTTGTGGGAATGGCTATAAAAGCATGGAAAAAATTCAAGATGTGGGGTTTGGCCAAGTGTTAGGGTAAAAGGCAAACTCTTCATCTGAGTTATATTTAAAAAGAAAGGGGACAGTGGGAAAAACTCCTTTGAATTGGACGTGGAGAGCTAGTTAGAAATAACAAGAGGAAGCTGAGAATGGGTCATGCCAAGCATCGCAGAGTAAAAAGGTTCCTGACTATGAAATACATTCAGCTGAGAAATAAACTCTGAAGGGAAGTGGAAGAAGCCCCATCATTTGAAATACTGTAACAGGAGTAGACAAAGCACTCGAAAGTGCACTGCAGGGAACAGTCTTTTTTTGGCAGGGAGTGAGACTTGGATGACCTCATAGCTTCTTTCCATCTCTATTAGAATCACAGAATCCAAAGTCTTTCTCAGAGCAACAGCACAGCCGGCTTTGAAGGTTTGCCCAGTTTTGGCATCGTAACGTTGGTTAGTACCACTCTGCACGCTCCAGCCCTTGCAGATTCCCAAAGCAATAGTTAATAGCTCTGCTGACAAACTCTCCGATTAGTGCAAAATACTAGCAAGCTGTGGAATATATTTTGGAGAGTTTCAATCACCGAATGGACCAGATCTAAAAAGGAGCATAAACAAAATTTGCAGTTTCATGTAAGAGAGTTGGGCAGAAAGATGTTGTTGCTGTATTTCGAAATCCCCGTTGCTGCACAGTGATTACAGCGCCCAGTTAGTTATAGCTTGCCAGTTTTCATTCTGAAGTCAGATTTTAGTCCTACTTTTCTATAGTAAGTGTTTGATTTAAAGGAGATGAAATCTGTCCAATGTATTAAATTGTAACAAGAAAAGACATTTAGCACATACTGGTATTGTAGCTGCATTCCCTGTTAAATCCCAGTAGCAGACTTTGAAACATAGGCAGCTTTCTCAACTGTACAGCTCCAGTCAGAGATTTTTTTAAGAAAAAAGACTAATTCTTAGGAACCAGTGAAAAATTCTAAAAATTATACTCTCCTATACTGTACTACGTAAATACTACAGATTCATTGCATATCATCATTGCTTATAGCTTTGTAATAGTGCAACGGTTCTTAAACATCTTTTGCCTCTCCTCTTCAGTGAGACATTTTGGTGGGAGAGAAGCTCTGTATCTGCCCTGCATTGGGTCACTCATTTATGTTTACCCTCTCAGCCTGGCTGCAAACCACCAGAAGGTGCAAAAGTAGCTTTCACGCCCAAGGGCAGCATTTTTCTCCCATCCACTTGATTTTCAGGCTCTGTGCCCAGGCTGGCTCTACTGCCATGTTCTCCTCTGCCCTTCCCAGCACGACTCGAAGGCAGCCGAAAGCAGCGGGAAGGCTCTGTACTTAGTTTGTAAGAGACTGTTTTCACTCCCAACAAAGAATGGCTGGAGCACTGCAGAGAAATAGGACTTGCTCTTTCTAGGCCGCTGCTGTCTGGGAGCACATTATGATTATTTGTGAATTTGGAGAAGGTTTACTAACATTGTCCTAAGAAGGCTGTAAGGAGCCGTGGGTTTCTTCGCCAGCATCACCTGGGTAATTCAGAGGCGTTGTTTTTCAAGGGTCTGATGGGCCCTGTGCTCTGCCTTTTTACCTTGCCTGCCAGACCAGCCTTGATAGTGATGCTGCTCACTCAAGAGGGAAAGCGAAGAAGTTTTCAATCGTGTCTGCTGTCTGTGTTTGTCAGTGGAAAAATGGAAATCTCTCGGGGAAGAGTGGGAACAATTGAATTATTTTATGCTGAGGCACAGTAAAACTCATTTTAAAAATTATTGCCTAATGTCCATAATTTATTCACAGTACTAGTCCCAGTAGAGTTAATAAGACTGTTACGCACTTAAAATTAAGTATGCACATAGGAGTCGGTAACATCAGAATCTAATGTTTTACTTCTGTTTTTTTGAAATCTCTTTGTGGCAAAATATCTTTTATTATTTCAGAGTTGTTAGAGGTTTAACAGCATGTTCCCAAATGCATTGTGAGCTTAGCAGAAACTTTTTAAAAAGGAGTCCAAGTTTTTGAGCGCTAACAGGGCCCTCGCAGAAAACCTCCAGGAAATGCCGTTTCTATGTTTAGTGCGCTGCTGTGATAACTCTGTAGGGATGTGAGGCGGAAAGCACAGAGTGGGAGAGGTTTAACAGAATTGGAAACCAAAAAATTGTGCCTTCTAGATCGTCATGTGCTAAAAAATCAGATGAGGTTAAAGGAAATAGGTGGAGAAGGAAACTAGAAGAATATGCTAGTGATAATAAGAACAAGGTGGGAAGCACAGATGCTGAAAGCAAAGAGGAAAGAGATGGTCAGATTTATGAATGTTGATTCATATCCAGTAGTCACTTCATTGACTATTGAATGTATAGCTTTATTATGTGTGATTTCTGCTAGGCCTGGACTTCAGCACCACTTCACTGAGGCATGTCTTAATAACGGGAAGGGAGCAAAAGCCAGCAGTATCTCTGGGCAGCTGGACAGCTCTGACATACACTTTTCCTGCCCCAGAGGTTTTTTTACTACTGTTGTCCAAATCAAATTCCTTTTAAACCGATCTTAAATTCAAATAAAGTACTTCCTGACCTTTGTTACACCATCACTCTTAGCAGTGCTTATGGCTGAGGCTTTTTTAAATGGTCTCTTTTTTAAGATTTCCTCTATTTGACAAATATTGGTAAATAATAAATAAGATAACTCTCTTTGTTAAAGGAGATAACAGGTGGTTGAGATGATGACTAGTTCTTCTAAGAACAGCTACCTGTCTACAAATACATATCTAAAGATTGGAGATGTCAGTTGTTTGGAAGAACTCAGTTAAAGGCATTTTCTATTTCTACACTAATATGGATTTTACAGAACAAAGACATATATAAAAAGACAGAAATGTAGGTATTATTAACAACTGTTTTTTGCAGTATTTGATTTTGTTTCCATATGCACAGAGTTATTTTTAAAGCCTTTGCTGCATACTCCTAAATACCTATGATTT
Organism: Pygoscelis adeliae; assembly: GCF_000699105.1. Classification (NCBI taxonomy): domain Eukaryota; kingdom Metazoa; phylum Chordata; class Aves; order Sphenisciformes; family Spheniscidae; genus Pygoscelis; species Pygoscelis adeliae. The sequence continues at coordinate 175,815 of NW_008825285.1, forward strand.
GGCTTGCCATTTGAACAGCAACACAAGTGTGGCTTGTGTAGACATATCCTTTATAGAGTAGCATTAATTTAGCCTTGCATGTACACCTTATAGTGAAGCTCCTGTGGCCTGGGTTTCTGCTGCCCTGTATCTGTGTCCCTGGTTGAACAGATGGATGTTGTAGCTTCACTGCTTTTGCTGTGAATGCAGTGGTGTCCCTACTGCTCTTCAGCTGGTAGGGCTGGGAGGCTCAAGAGAAAATGTTGCAGAAAACACGGGCACGTGTGCACACCTGTAACACAACAGAGATTTAAGAGAGCAATACAGTGCAAAACAAGGACAGTATAACATTGCAGGTAACACACGGAAGTGGTAATTAGTGCTTCAGGCTCTGTCTGGGAGTTTTGTGGCGGTTGAACAAATGTTGGAAGGTGGTTCCTGTTACGCACCTTGCAGGAGAGCAGGTCAGGCTGCAGCTGCCTAACCGTGCCTGCTCCAGGCAGTGCCCCTTGTAGGGCACTTTACATCCTTTTCCTCTCAAAATGACTTGGAAAAGCAGTCTGAAATTGCTGGGTATTTGGGTTGTATCTCTTTCTGTTAGCTTAAGGAACTGTTCACACTGATGTGCAATGCCTCAGGGCTTAGCCCTGCCCCATCCATCAAGGTTGAGAGACTTCCCAGAACTGCAGATAAAACACTATTCACTATTCCTGCCTTGACCTCAACAGTCCCAGCTTTTATAGAAGACTTTTGGAGCAAAGAAATAGTTTGGGTTTGGTTTTTTTTTTATAAATCATCTTTCCATCTCCTTTATCTTTATGGGCTGAACTTGCCAAAGCTTTGTTCTTCTCCAAAGGGACCTCTAGCTGAGGTCTCTCTGTGTCTCATCCCTCCTTTCCCAAAGTGAGCACTGTGGTACTCCATCTATAAAAAGACCTCAAAACAGTCCAAAAAAGATCTGTCGAGACTGCTCCTAACAGACTGCAGTTTTACGATCAGTTTAACCGGGATCCAGTTCTCCACCCATCTACTCCTAGCTATGTCTTCCTCTCTTCTGAAGTTTCATCTTTACCTTTTACAGGGTTGGTTTTTAGGCATCTTGTGTTGTTTTTTTTCTTTCTAATCACAGAGCTGAGGGGAGGAAAGAGGTAAGAACAGCTCTTTTGACAGAAGTCCAGATTTAGCTTGGTTAATTGGATTATGAAAAATGTTCAGGAGTGGAAAGTTTAAGGTTTTCATGGGCTGTTAGAACTTTTAAGTTATCTCACTTAGGATACACAAATGGCTAGATGTTACCAAATTTTCTTCACCATCTACTGGCTGAGATCATCAGCTATTTTAGGACTTTAAAGTCTCTTTCATTCTAAACTGCTGAGTACTTTTCTAAGGTTAAATGAGGAATTTCCTTCCAAACCATCATACTGCTGAAGGAGAGCTGCCATTTCTGTTCCTTTAGTGGGAAAATAAGTTACCTAAGAAAGGAAGAGAGAGGACCAGAAAGCCACACTCAGAGAAAGGGTCTGACCTCAGCAGTAATAACATTTTTCATTAAATGATTGGGTTTTTTAATATTAAAATGTTTATCAACCACTGTCTATTGAAAATAATTAAAAGATTGCAAATGCAGATTTGAAGCTGAGGCCAGGTTATAAGTTATTTCAATATGACTTTGATTTTAACTGTTAGCTACTCATGGAATGCGGTTGCTCACTCAGCGCACATGCTTTTGTGTCTGTGCCCTGGCATTTATGATGTTCTTGTGGGAAATCAATATTTTAGATCCCTCTTGTTGTGAATAAATTTTTCCATGGAATCCCATTTACAAAAATGTATCAAAAACAAATAAAAGGCACCAACTGCATTTGAAGAATTTAATATTTAAGAAAAAGTTCACACATGTCTTTCTTTCATTATTTTCCCAGCCGTAAGTGTTGACTAAGATTAAATATTGGGCCTGATTATGTTCTACAGGATATAAGCTTCATCTGTTTCAAGGATAACGTTAATCTCTGCGACCATTACCCATTCCTTTTAGAAATAAATGTTAATGAAAAGCAAACAAATGCAAATGTGTATTATGCATATTATTTTAATATGTATTTTACAGAGTTCGTTTAGTCGAAAGAGGATCTCCACATAGTTTGCCCCTCATGGAGTCAGGAAAAGTAAGTACTGAAAGAAGATTTAAACATACCTTTTCTGGTGAATATTTTCAGTAAATTTCCATTTCTGTTCATTTTTACTTGAATGTAGTGTTGAGGAAGGCTTTATCAGCTGTGCAGACTGAAGACCTTTCTTTACTGTTGAGGTTACAGCACGATGGTTGTAACTGATGCATTACTGCTCTCTCAGAAGCTGTACCTCCCTCTTTTATGCAAAAAGCATTTCCTTCTTTTACACAAAAAGCATTTCCTTCTTTTATGCTAAAAGAAGGTATTTCATTCTCCACATCTCACTCTTGAAACAGCCGACAAATGTGCCACTAGTGAAGGCAGTTTTATTGATGTAGACCCACCTCCACTGAGAACTGGTCTGAGATTACCAACGCTGTACTCACAGGCTACTGATCACCTGCAGAGGGACCGTCCCTGGTGGGTGGCATCGCTGTGGGGACAGGGTGAGGACACAGGACCGGCATACAGAGATAGGAGTGCTGCTCTCAGCTCTGTCCCTAGCTGCGGTGTCTGGCTGTGTGCCAGTGACCGAGGTCTACTGCTGAGCATGCTCTGCCTTTGGGAGAAAGGAGAGGTGTCATCTAAAGCTTTCTAACCATAGCTTTGCAAACACTCATGGTCAGAGGATGCTGCCTTTTCTATTTTAGGGTTTAACATCTGCCCACCTCTGTAGTGGTTGAATGTCCATCACATGAAGTCATTGGCAGGGGCTTTTTCGGGGGAGATTGCACGATGCCTCTGGCTTTCTTTTTGTTTCAGGCCAAAGTTTCATGTGGCTAGCGTGGGGTTTTTTTTTTCTATTCTAGTATATACTCTCAGAGAGACTTGGGCCATTTTGTAGGATTTTTGTATTGTAGGTGAACATTTGATTTCTGAGGAGTTTTTAATGATGGAACAGCTTTCACAAAGAGGTTTTGTAGCATTTCCCGAACATCTCAGAATTTATTACATCTGTGGACTATTTTAATTTTTTGTCTTTAACTTTTTAAGGATTTCTTCTAGTTTCTAATGAAGGTTTTTTGGGGACGAAGAGTCAGCGTATGATTGCATAAGCTGCTATCTGCTTTCTTGCTGCCTCATGTTTTCTTTCAATAGATCCTCCCAGGAGTACGTATCATTATTGCTAATCCAGAAACAAAGGGACCCTTAGGAGATTCTCATCTTGGTGAGGTGAGTCATGAAAACTTAACCTTTGTATGCTCTGAACTAAATTGCAGAGATACAGCTATCATCGGGTATGCCAATGGTTTCCTATAATATGTCTTATCAAATGCCCGGTTAAGAAAATTGTGAATTCTACAGATCTTTATAGTATATAAAGTGTGTAGCATGATATTTGTATCATTATTAAAATTGTTAGTAACATACTTGACAAACACTAATAATAGCTCAAGGTTGTTAAAAAATGAAAACAAATCTGCTGTTTCTAACTGTATACTTGGTGCTTCACTAATTCTGATGGAAACTTATGAAAAAATGAGTTTATTGGTTAGTCTAATTTCAGCTAGATGGTTTTCTAGTGCTATTCTCTTTATAATCATTGTGCTTCAACGCACTGAAGTACTCTCATTAGCTGAGTTGAGCAAGGCTATATGTTTTTCCAATTTATTTTGTGTTTCAAGAGAGAGAAAAAAAATGTTATTTTCAATGAGCAATTAAAGATCTACTTAACAAAATGAAGAATTTGCTTAGTCATAATTAAAACTACAATCTAATTTCTGAGATTCATAGGATCATAGAATCATAGAATGGTTTGGGTTGGAAGAGACCTTAAAGATCATCTAGTTCCAACCCCCCTGCCACGGGCAGGGACACCTTCCACTAGACCAGGTTGCTGAAAGCCCCATCCAACCTGGCCTTGAACACTTCCAGGGATGGGGCATCCACAGCTTCCCTGGGCAACCTGTTCCAGTGCCTCACCACCCTCATAGTGAAGATTCACCTGTAAGATTTCATTATTATGAATCGTAAAAATTTCCGTGATGCCTTGAGTTAGATGAAATGAATTCTTCTCCATAGGTGAAGGTCCCTGGCCTCACCCTTTAAAATAATCTGTCTGTCTGGTGCTCATGGAGGATGCCCTGCTGGAGTAAATGTACTGAACCCAACCCAGGGCAGGGGGGGCGGGGCTAAGGAAAGAGCACTGTGGTCTGTAGGCTTTTCTGAAAATTGCCATAACCAACAAACCTCAGAGCTAGCTGAGCCATTCAAGGAGGCTGTGCAGGTCATTGGCTAACTTTGGGCCAGAGGGCTGCAAGGCCTATGTCCTTGCAGCCGTGAGTCCAGCGTCCCTCTCCAACAGGCACGGCTCAGATCCGCACGCCGACTTCAGCGAGGCTAGATTGGGGTCTCTCTGCCTGAAACTGGGTCAGTTATGGGTTCAGAAACCAGTGTTAAAAGGCATTATAGTATTATCTAGCTATGACTAAAAATACTTGCATCAAGAATTTTCAATAATGCTTCATTCTGGAAAGCTACCTTAATTAATACCAGTATAATTGCTTTTAACTTAGATATGGGTTCACAGCACTCACAATGCCAGTGGGTATTTTACCATCTATGGAGATGAATCTTTGCAATCAGATCATTTTAATTCAAGACTCAGCTTTGGAGACACACAGACTATATGGGCTCGAACTGGCTATTTGGGGTTCCTGAGAAGAACAGAACTCACAGATGCAAACGGAGGTAAGAGCTTTCTCGTCATCTAGGTCTATGCACATAATTTGGATTATTTTGAGGCTGACACCATGTCTCTTGGCCTGCGCTACCTGACGTGTTCAGTCTGTGGAACCTGTAGAACTGCAAAAAAGCCTTAGTTAAAATAATCAGAAAATAAAACAGAGGGCAAGATTTCCCTACTGAAACAGTTGCTTTTCCTTATAAATCCCCCCCACCGGTGACTTTTTGGCACTGTTAATGTGCCAAGTGCTTCAGCTTGAAAAATATGAAATGCAGCTTAAAATGCTGCCATTTGTTCTCGCAGTCATATCCACAGGAATGCATTCGTGCAGATAGAAAAAGCCTTGTTGTGAGTCTGAGCCCTGTCCCTCCTGTGACAATCACCTTCTTTGATAATTCCTCTATTACAAACTTATTTACAGAAGCTGTCCGTTTCTCAAATTTCCCTGTCTTTAAACCTGCGGGGACGATTACTGAAATGTAGTACAAGCAGTAGCCTGCAGGAGAAGCTACGGGGTGTTTGGGTTTCTTTGGGAACATACAGGATTTCATTATTTGTTTTTATGACATTCCTTATCTCATGTACACATGTAAGCAAACCAGCAGTGCCAGGAACACAAAGTCTCTGCTTGGGAAAACATTACTTTCCTGTGATTTTTGCAGAGCACAGTGCCACGAATGGTGGCTGGCTGAGGTGGCAGTCGAGGCTGTTGGCAAAGTATGGTTTCTAGCAATGCTGCGAGCACCTCCAGGAGCGATCCCAGGGCCCCGGTGTCACTGCAATTAGAATAGCAGCTATTCAGCCAAAGAGTGAATTAATCAAATCTGAAAGCATTTTAGTAATCACTGTGGATTACGACTGCTGCCCATGTCCTTATGTTAGCAACTTCCTGAAGAGATTTACTTTCAGTTGCACAGGCTTTTTTCATTTCATAATGATAGGCCAGCCTTGAGCAAATTCAGGATTCTCTGAGGGTATTGCAGCTTAAGCATCCAGATGGCTTAACTCTTCTCCTGGCAAAGAGTTGCTAAGTCTCCGTTCTCCTCCCACTTTATCTCCCAGGGCAGAAAGTTCTCTGCCCTTTTATACTGGTAGAGGTTATATTGCCATTACATTACCACCATGCAGCTATCTAAATTAATGTAAAAAGAGCCGGTTATCTGCTTTTAAGTCTATTAGAGAATATTATTTCCTTTATGGATAACATGCAGTTGTTTATTATCAGCCTAATATCTTTTTAAAAGTGTCATTTCAGCCTCATTTATTTCTTTAGTCAGTAAAAATTTGTACTGTAAGAGCATTACGCTTCAGAGTTTGCCATTTGTCTGAATGAGCAATTTGCTATCTGGCACATAGCACGTATTTCTAGTTTATTGATAAACACCTTTGTAATACACCTTAAGCGTTGGTACTGACCATCTCAATGCTACTGGAAGAACATAATCCATACTGTTAGGGTCAAATCCATCCTTTCTCTTTCAAAAGAAAGAGAGAGAAACAAGGAGCCTATTGTCTATTTAGGGGGCCTTAAAAAAGAATGAGTCTGTTCTGCATCCACTTGGGAGAAAAACAGGAATTTATGCCACTGTCTTTGGATAAAGACTTCCACCTTTCTCTTCTTCAAATGGAATAGTGTTTCCGCTTTCCTTTCTTCGGCTTCCTGCTCTGCATTGCACTTCAGCTCAGAAATCACTTTGGGGTTTCAGACATTCAAGGATGGCTTATAAATATTATAATTATTTTACTTATTTATTAATGTGAACATTTTTGTAATTTAATGTACTGGAGCATAGAATCATTAATATTTTTTTTCCTTACAACCAGAACGCCACGATGCACTTTATGTTGTGGGTGCATTAGATGAAGCCATGGAGTTACGAGGGATGAGATACCATCCAATCGATATTGAAACCTCTGTAATTAGAGCACACAAGAGCATCACAGAATGGTAAGGATTATATAACACCAGGGCCCTTATATAAAGCTGAAATATCTATAATGTCTGGGGGTTTTTCTTGGATATTGCAATTGATCCAGGAAATGGCCTGTCAGGATGGTCACAGGATTTATAACCCAGCTGTAAATATGTCCTTAGGACGAAACTTTTCACAAACAGATTTAATCAGGAAGGACTGTTTTCTGCTAAGATCATTCAATATGCTTCTTTTTTTCTGTGGTTTTAAGTACAAGTGAAGGATTAAACTTTTAATTTGAGAGAGCCAAGCAGCTCTCAAGTAGGTCAATAGCTGTTTCTTGGAGTTCGAGATTTATATTCTAACCAGGAAAAGCAAACCGGTATGAGTTCAGGCTTTAGGAGTGTTGTTATTAGAAGGAGTAAGCAAGCAAACATTTCAAATAAATGAACACACTAATAAATTTTATTAGTGAACACACTGTTACTTTTGAATTGGTTATTAATAAATCAAGCGGTGATCAAATCAAGGTCACAATGGAAATTGAAGCAGTAAATCAATGAGTTAATAATGATGTTGTCTTAATCAATGTATCACATCATCAAATGCACATAGCAGGTAATCATTTCTCGAGGCCGACATGAGAACAAATTGCTTTTCATTATTCTTGCATCAGAAGACTGAGTCAGGTAGTTGTTTTGTTTTGATCTAACCTCAGCTCAGCTCTTCTCCTTTCAACCAAAAAGAACCTGTCACAATAGCCAGAGCAATTCAGCAAGTGTAAGACGTGACTCTTCATTTTTCTTTTCAATCCTGGCTGCAACGGTGTGGCCTGGAGCAGTAAACTTAACAATGAAGCACAGCAACCAGACTGGTTTCTTTAGTCAAAACACCTTGGTTTTTTCTTAAATATCTGCTAAAATTAAGGCAGTTGATTGCTTGGCTGACTGTAACTGAGGTTTTGCCTTATTGCCTCCTCCCTAGAGCATCATCTCTGCTGGTATGGTGGTCTTGTGCCAGCTAGCCATTACATAAGGTGGCAGATTCTGTGTCCTCATACAGACCAGTGTGAACACTTTAAGGATGCTGTGAAATTCTCCTTGAAAATGTGTCAGATCAGTATCAGCAGTGGATGGAAAGTTTTTGGATCAAGCTATTTAGGCACAGCTCTATTGTAAGATGGCCACAGATTCATAAATCGATTATGTTCAGCAGTACCTGTTTGTCAGAGATTTGCGAGTCCTCAAAGTGTGAGCTCATGGGCAGTGAATGAAGTAGCCATATCACACTGCAGAAATGGTCATCATTGGCTTCAGTGGCCAAAAATGCTTATATTATGTTCCTTTTTTCAAGACCACTGAGAGCACTTTGAGGATCTTTTTCCTTCCATTATCATGGAAATCCTGAGTGGGATAGTGGCAACTAAAAAAGGGTTGGAGTAAGCTGGGAGGACCGAAGAAAAAGGCCACTGAATTTCTGCAAGAAGGTAGAAGTACATGCAAATAATTCTTGGTGCCTTAACTCTTCCCAGTAGTTGGGTGATAATGTACAAGGCACATGAGCGAGATTTCAGACAACACACTGTACTATTACTACCCTTTGCCCAAAGGCCAAAATTGAAAGCCTTCAGGGTTGTTTTTTCCTTGAAAAAGAGAGGTAGCTGATGAGTTAGATGTTTCTCTGAAGTGGTCCCTTCAGAAAATGGACATAGAGTAGTTCAGAGCAACAACATCTGATTTGCTCACAGTTCCCAACCTCTTCCTAACCAGTGCTCTGCCTAATAGCTCCCTCAAGCCACCATCATGGAGTTTTCATAGTCCTGACTGTCCTTGACTTTTCTCACTTCTCTTTCAGCTTCTCCTAGAGATCCTCCTCTTGTCTTTGGGAAACACCCCTTGACAAAATAATCGCCAGTAAAATATTTCTTCTTATATATATTTTGTATATACCTCTGGCATGAGCCTCTGTTCTTGCTGGAGGCCACTGTTGTTTCGGTTACAGTGACCCATTAAGCATTTAAGTGCCTCAGTGCTTACTGCAAACAAAAGGTACTGGGTATGTCCAGTTGATAGACTGTAAAAATAGCCTCAGCTTCCAAGAAACACATGCTCATTTGGTAACATGTAACACTATTGAGGAAAGCGGTGACTAGTTGACTGACATGTGATCCTGCTGTGCAACTTCTGTCATTGAGGATCAGATCTAAAAGGTCATTTAAAATTATTTTTGTCTCTTAAGGAATTTTAGCACAAAATCAACAACGTCTGACTCTGGACCTCCTGTGTCTCAATACATAACAAGCAAAAGAGTGGCACCGTCTGTTTTTATTGTGATGTATAACTACACCAGCCATTTTTGAAAGTGTTTTTTAATACTGCAGAATATCTTGAGAAATAATGTGTGTGTGTGTTTTAATTAAAGCACGTTGTTGACTCATTTCAACTTGAAACTCTTGAAAGAGGAATTTGCTAAGAAGTGGTTTTCTCTTTCTGCATAATGACAAATAGGTAAAGCTACACAAGATATTTGGAGAAGACGACCATTACGGGCCTCTTTCTCTGGAGGTGTTTCAACAACTTCCTTGCTTTTTCTGAAGCATTTGGTGGGATGGAAGCAGCAGGAGGGGCCATTCCCAGCTCAGTGCATTGGCTGTGTTGCATGTCTTGGGTGTGACATCATAATTTCTTGAGAAAGTGCAGCTTTCCTGGGTCCCTAGTTTTTTGGAAGTTCTTTTTTCTCCCTCAGGGCTAGAAAATTAATATATTCATAAGTGATACATGTATCTTCATCTCAACTGGTGGGAAGACAAAGGGCAATATTTCCTTGTACTTACAGCGGTCACCAGTGAGTTAGAATCATGACATATGAAATGAGTTTTAAATTAAATTGAAACCCTCTTAGGAGTGTTGACGACTCTAGGAATTAATAGAAGCTTCCTGAAAGCTTTGGGAATCAATCTTCTGAACTCAGACAAACTAACTTCTCCTAAGCCATGTTTTAGGGACCTGCTCCTGAATCTTGCTATTAATTGCTTTCCCAAGTAACAAGCTAACAGTAGGTTTAAGGCATGGTCTCAAGTGCTAACTTACCTTTTAATAAAACCTCCCCAGGCTTTTTTGTTAAAATATATATTATACTAATTTAGATGTTTGTACAGCAATCCATAAAAATTCTAGGACCTCTCTGGAGATGGTCACCTGTGCAGACTGATACTTCACTTTGTTAATATTCAGCATTCATTAAAACTTCCTAGAATGTCTGTGAAAACATAATAACAAATTAAAATTCATTTCATAGCAGTACTAAGTCAAAAGGAGCCAGCACAGCCTTGCTTTGGCTGCCCATTAGGTTTCGAGATCAATAAGCACATAAGAATTCAATCAAATAGTACTTTGGCAGGATCTGAAAATGATTTTTTTTTAGTAGTAAGTACTTTTCTCCTAAAAATCCATTCTGTTAAGCATCAACATAGAGCACATTTTCATAGCTAACTTCTGGGCAAAGTAAGATATGTTTCCAAAGTACAGGGATTTTCAGAATTGTCTTAGTAGACTAAAACAGTACAATTCTGTCTTAATCAAGCGTTGACTTTAGGGTAAGTAGCTCTTTTTGAAGTTGGCTTACATACATAATATATTCTAACTTTCAAATGCTTATGTTCAAGAAAGTTCTGGGAAATTATCCCCTGATTTTATAAGGTAAAGGAGGGTAAAGTACAGGGCTTGATGTATTAGTTACATGTGTAGAATATTATTAATTATGCTGTGGAGTAAGTTAGAGGAAGAAATAACCATCGTCTGTGTCTTAAACACCTGCAGGGAAGAATGAGATTGCTCTTTGTGGATCCGAAGTCCTGCTAACCTCCTGTGAGACTTCAGAGGCTTTGGAGACATTTGAGATATGGGGAGGAGGATGGAGGGAAGCATACACAGACTTTCATACCCTCTCAGCCTCCATGTTTCGAAGGATAAATGCATTATCCTTAGTCAGAAAAGATGTCCAGTAGCAGAAACCAAAATTTACCTGCCTCGCTTCAAGGGCTTAACTAAAATTTTGGGGTCTTACAAAGTTCTTTTAGTAAATAGGAGATGCTGGTGATAATCATGTTCCCTTGACCATCTCACCCGTTAATAAGGAATGTAAAAACTCCTGTCCCCTTAAACCCAACAGAAATAAAACACAACCAAAATAAAACAGATGGAGACACTGCTTATTTCTGTATAAACCAATTGGTCCAGAAGAATCGTAGCCCTTTTGTGCTGAGCTCTGACCTGCCTGGACAGCAGCCAGCCCAATCCAGAAGGCATGTAGCCATGTTAGCCTAGCACCGTGCAAGTGAGGAAGCCCCCTCCCCAGCCACCCGGGGCCCTCTGTGCAGCCTGCAGTATGCCATGTAAACGTTCCCAGGGCTCCGCACCCCTTTGCTAGGCCGAGTTTATCCCAAAGATCTTTCAGCTCGGACTATGCTCCTGCTGTTAGTTTTGGTGCCTCCTCTTTTAACCCCCTTTGCTCTTCCAGGCTGCTCCTCAGAAAACCCCAGAGAAGGCACCTCCACCCACTCATCGCTCATGCATGCCTTCATGAACACAGCAGTGCTGTGACAGTTCTCTGGCTTCAGAGGGAACCGCACCTTGTCTTACTACCTCCTTACATGATGAGCAAGGACTAAACATGAATTTCTGTAAAGTTTAGCCCAATACTTGGTATTGCAGCAATATTAAAGTGAGAGCTAGTGGGGCTGTTCTGCCCCTGCCTGCAGACATGTTCTCTCTTGCTACTTACGCTTTGTGGTGAGCATACAGAAGGAGCCCTAGGAGTTGAAACAAAAGGTAACCAAGGTGGAATGAAAAGAGTAAAAAATGAAATGGGTAAAAAAACCCCACCACTAATACTGTTTTTTCTTTTGTTCCAGTGCGGTGTTTACCTGGACGAATTTATTGGTCGTTGTAGTTGAGCTGGATGGATCGGAACAAGAAGCTTTGGACCTGGTTCCTTTGGTCACCAATGTGGTCCTGGAGGAACACTATCTGATTGTAGGGGTGGTGGTGGTTGTGGACATTGGTGTAATTCCTATCAACTCCCGTGGAGAGAAACAACGTATGCACCTACGAGATGGATTTTTGGCAGACCAGCTAGATCCCATCTATGTGGCCTACAACATGTAGTCTTGTACCTTAAAGCTTCCATGGACTTTACTATAGATGTATAAAATTTTTTGGTGTCCACTAAAAAAGTGTGCAGATAAGATGCTGACACTCATCAGAATGGAACTGTGTTTCTATTACGACTTTTCAAAGCAGTCACGATTGGCAGGAAATAAAATGTGAAAAGTTTTCTTTTACCACTAAATTTTAGAAAAGAAGGACTATGGGGTAAGACCCTTCAGTGTGTTGGAAAAGCCCATTTTAAACTTTTTTTTTTTTTTTGCTTATTGGACAATACTGCTTTTTGAGTAAATGTGGCTTTGTATTTTACATTAAGTAAGCTGAAGTAGATTTTTTTTTTTTATTCTGCCCTCCAAATGGATTCTTTTAAAACAATTTGCATACTAATACAATTAATTGTTTTCTTCATTTGTTTTAATATGTCATAAAAAGCTGATGAATACAGATCCGTTACTAACTTAAGCCATTTTAGATCCCACATCTTAGGAAACTATGTAGTGGTACGAGGAGAATACCCAAAGTAGCACCTTTCAATTAGAAATCTTGCAGCTTTCTGTCGGAGATGCTGAAAGCCCAAAGGCCAAAGAGCCTTTGCTGTTAGCGTTAGAATGGAAGAAATTTATAAATAAGGTGTATTTCGGCAATGAACTTGCAAATATCTTTGTACTAAACTAAAAAGATAAAATAAGTTAACTACTTCTTCTGTAATTATGTACAAAACGTTTAATTTATTTTGATCTCTTTAGAAGTATAAAAGAGAAAAAACATTCAAGAATATTAAACTCTTGAAATGTTTGCTAATATAAAAACAAAGTGTTGTATTATCTTGAGTGGATAGTATCACATCAAATATATATATATGAAATATAAATTCACTAATGACAAAAGATTTTAAAGTTTAAAATGCAGTACTTGTCACTTGCATGGTGTCTCCCACTGTAGATAATCAAATGTTACTCACAAATTTTTTGAAAAAAAAGCAATCCTGGATTGCTAAGTATCCCTGTCGAAAAGAATCCTCTAGATACCAGCAAGTGGAATTATTGCTGCCTTTAAGGCAGTGAATGAATTTAAGACTAAAAATGCACTACAATAATTTTCTTTTCTTTGCCATGGAGGCAACAATAAGTATTCGTGCTGGCATGTGCATACACTTGTTAGACTTAGAAAAGGCAGGTTGAGGAATAGCACTGTTGTCTAGCTGCAGAATTTTGTTGCACAATTTTTTTCATTGTTTTAGTTGGTGTTTTTATTGCTATAAGGAAAGGTTTTGGGGTTATTTGCACAGTTATCAATTTGCCTCTCAGCTAGGACACGTAGCTCGGTGGCCAATGCATCCAGTTTACATTTACAGGAAACGATTGTTTCGATGGTCTTTAATTTATTCCTTAACAGAGAGGAGCGTACAGTCACTACAACCGATATGGCACGAATCGTGCGTCTGCTAACTAGTCCCTAAACGCATTAGAACATCGGAGGAACCGATCTGCCTGTTTAAAGAACGGAGGAGTCCCGCGGTCTCTGATCTGAGGCCATCACGGGAGAAGAGTAGGAAAACATGCATCACAGCTGCCTTCATTTTACTACCTTTGGATAAAAGAGAGGTTTGATTCCCCAGTTCTGTTGTCTTCCCTGCACCCCGTGCCCCTTTTTTTAAAACCTTCCCTTTCCTTCATGTGGTTGTAACTGAATTGACCTGTTTGTGATCGAGAGTGGGATTTACCAGCTGCAGTCCAAGAATGCTTTTCTTATTGTCCCAAATGACGTTCATGTGCTGGCTCTCATTACCGGATATGCATGACTAAGATTGTTGCAGGGCAAATGTAATCATGTTTATATCACGTATAAGGGAGTCTCAATGCTGGGTGTTTAGAATCTTTTTAAAAGGTAGGGACGTTTTAGTCTGCATGTACAGTACAGAGCATCTTGCCATGTCAGACGCGTTTTCTTTCAGACCATCCTTTCCGCCTTCACTGTCCTGTGAATAGCCCTATTCATGCTCTGCAGACCAATCCTATATTTTGTCAAACTCATTTTCTGCTCCCTAAAAAGAATAAAATCTGTTCTTAATGGCAAGTTGTTGTAAGGTTTCAGACAAGATGTTGATCGATTACAAACATAATTGCAGTGTGTGAACTAACTTGTGAAGTCCTGCTATTGCTGATCTCAGTACTGCAAAACAAATCTCGCTGTCGTTCAAAGCATCACTTTAACCTTCACGAAGTCAACTTTGCATTTGTAGAGAATAAAAGAACTGCAACGCAGTTGTGAAACGCAGTTAATAACAGCTCTCTTCTGCAACCTGTCATCCGTGGTTGTTAAATCCTGAGTTAAGAGAAATGATAAACTGAGTTTCTGGTTTTGTTGTGCAAGCAAAAGGAAGGAAACATTTAAGCACCATCAGACTGAGCAATAAAGAAGGATTGTTCTGTATTAGAAATTGTACTGTAGATAAACCATTCATGAGAATGTATAAAATGTTTGTCTTGTGACCTTGTGCTTTTGGAGTCAGACAAAACCATGTAATCAACTTGATGCACATGCACAAAAAAAGAGGGTACACAATGAACATTTAAACACAAAACTAATCAAACAGGAGCAGATTCCTCATGGTGCTTGTTTATTATATATATTTAATCCTGCTTGACACTTTACCCAAGGGAAGACTGTCCCTTTTATCAGTTGAATGTTAGCAGCGTTATTTCATAGAGTGTGGTGACTGGTTAGAGAAATTCATGTAACTCAGCCAATCACAGTTTCAAACAAAAATTTTTATGTGCAAAGGACAGCAACCTTCTTGTATGTTAAACCACCAGTACGCTTTGTACATCTGTGATAACGCCTGTTTTATATTCAAATGAACAAATAAAAGCTTTTATTTTTGTTGCTCTGAAAATATCGGTTTCTTAATTAGTCATCTAAAATGGAGCTTCCGAGAGCTGCGGATGCTCAGTGGAGGAACATGGAGAGCTATACTGTAATTTTATTTTGTTTACCTCTCTTGTTGCATAATTTATTAGTACAAATCATTATACTTTTAACAATGTTTAAATACTGGTGTGGGCATTTATTGCTGAAAGACTTTCATATGGCAACAAATGTTTTTTGTGAAATGTTTTTTTAATTCTTTTTAATATATTCAAATATACTGTTCACATTTTTGCTGAAAGTGTAAAGATTATTGTAAGCTTGGTAACATTTTGTGAGAAGCAATAACAAGCATTAGTACTGTAAAACTCCTCAAATTTGTCACTTATCACTTTTGTTGCAAGGTCTTGCTACCGGCATATTGCTAATCAGTCGCTTAAGTTATCGATCCAGGTGTTACATCTCTGCTGGAGCTTTCTGCCAGTGGAAGTATCTGGGTAACTGCTTGGTCACACATGTGGGGCGAGAACCTCCGTATCAATTCAGAAGCCTTGGATGACCAGATAAACCCCTAGGAAATGTGATCTGCCTATTTCCGTTGGCCTTCTCCAAAAGTACCTTGATTGCAGAGCCGGCTCCCAGCCGCCGAGTAGCAGCGTCCCCAGAGGAGAGGTTTGGCCCTAGCTCCGATTTTCCAAATGTGATTTCAAAGGGTGAAATTCTGCGTCCTCGTTTCTTTGGTAGCCCATCTGAGAAGTTCAAGGTATAAAATCCCGTCTCCAATGGCTCAAATTTCAGGTTGATCATCAGAAGAGGTGGGCGCAGGTTAGGGGAACCACAGTTTTCCAGAGCAGAGAGTGCAACCTGAAATTGTGGGAGGGAGACGGCAAGTTAGGGGTGGCAGAAGGAAGAGGATGACAGAACAGCAAGTAGTTCCTGATTCAATTTTACAGATCGTTTTATAAAAGAAGGTTTTTGATGTTTTGTGCTAATGATGATGAGGATTTTTAAAAGGTCAAAATCTTTCAAGTACGCATTTTAAAAATCATTTTGGCGAATGGTGGCTACAGCGCTGAGAAGCTGGGGGGGAATCTCAAGAAAAAAACACTTTAGTAGGGTTAGAAGAATAATTTCATGCACACTATAATTTATTCATTATCAGGTTGATGCTAACAAGGTAAGAACTGGAAAAAGCTTAATAAAAGACCTTGCAGCTTTTTTTGTGTGTTTTTCAACACAAAAGTTTGCTTTATGCAGCATTATCGTATAAGGTGAGGAGGGAAGGACGTGCACAGAGAACAACAACAAATCCTCACCAGTCACCTTGCGAACGAAATCGCGGGAGAGCCGGGTTTGGGGGAACTACCAACTTCCTCCCACACAGCTTTTTGCAGTCAGCCTGAGCGGTCACAGAGCCCTCTCTGCAACCTTGGGGATACAAATCCCTGCTGTGGCTTCTGCGCGGGGCGTGCCTGTGGTTTTGGGGGCCTGGGCTGGGCGCTGGTGTGGGGCACGGCGGCCTGGGCGGTGCCAGGAGAGGTAAAGCCCAGAAAGATCATGCCA
>NW_008825285.1:192177-195681 GCF_000699105.1 Pygoscelis adeliae
TAAGGCCAGAAAAGAGAAGATTGTGCATATGGGGGTAGGGTCAAGCAATTGAGACTATAAGCCAGTGGTATCGGGCACCTAATTTTAGGGGCCTACATTTTCATTTCCTCACCTAGGTGAGCCCATTTCAAATCGGGGAGCCCCAGGTGCTGGGACACACAGCCCTGCTGCTCTTCGCCCCACATTCAGTCTGGAGGCTTGGATGAACTACCTACCACCCGCTGAACTCAGCCAAGGGGCTTTGGGATAAGGCCCAAGAGAGGAAACGTATGGAGGTGGGAGGACAGACGTGGCGCAAGAGAGGAACAGAGGTTATCCCAATCTCCAAGATTCAGGAAAATATAAAGAAAACAGGTCTGTGTCGGGGAAAGTCGGGACTAAAGCAGGGAAGTGCTGAGAGAAAACTAGGGTAAGAAAAGCAGCTGCGTGCAAGAAGAAAATAATGTTTCCATGAGGCAAGGTTTGGAGGGGAATGTGGCATGGCCAGCGTTCACGGAGCAGAGGAAGATGAGAATTTGAGCCAACTGCCCAAAGGAAATTAGTGGCCGAGGAGATACAAAGGAGTTAAACTTTCCTTGCAGACACACGTGATCATTAACATTTCTAGGATGCCTCTCACAAACATTTGGTTTCAGATACTTTCCTGAAAATCCATGAGAGGATTTTTTGTGTGTGCCCCCTTCTCTGCCCACTGCACATAGCTGCGCGCCGGGGTGAGGATACACACTCCTGTGCATTTGCAGGGTCTCACAGCCGTGCGCGTGGCCATGCTGCAGCCGCAGCGGCTCAGCCCAGGTTAGGGGCCTGCACAGGGGCCGTGATGGAGACGCACAGCCCCGAGACGCCTGTGTGCTGCAGGGGCAGGCGCTGGGCATCCGCAGTCACGGAAACCCGCAGCCCACCCCACCAGTCCGGGGTGTAGGGCCAGCAAAAATTGAATGGGGAATGTTTAAGTTCTTCCCTTCGCTCCTCTAACAGTCTCTGGTTAGTAAAGAAAAAGAGAAAAGCAAATGAAGTGTGTCTCAGCTGTAATTATTTTTTCGTTCAGAGGACGGAAGTATTTTTTCATCTCGGGGCAAAGCCTTTTAACAGAAGAAGAGGCTTTTAACTGCTGGTTTAAGCCATAATAAAATGACTCAATGAGATCACTCAATTTTGAAAATTTTCTAAAAAAACCCAGGTTTTCTTAAATGAAAACTTTCATTAAAATGCTCCCATTTCCAGTGGATCACGTAACAGGGCTGTAGCCTCACTGCAAAAACAGTGCGACTGCATTTTTGCTGTGCATGCATGCAGACACGTGCACTTTCACTGCACTTCACTTACACTAACAGCACCATTTATTTCTCCAGCACAGTAAAGCCAGCGCATCTGCAGGAGAGAGACAAAGCCAGGATGCAATCTGTCAGCCCGAGACATGACAAAGCGTGTCAGAGAAAGCGACCAGAAATGCAGGTTACGATTGGTCTCGTTGGCAGTTTGACTTAATTTTAGGTAAAATATATTTGTTCTATTTATCCAGTTTTGATTTGGCAATGCTGAGCCACAGGAAGGATAATAATTAGCGGACATGTTGAGAGCCCTTGCTCAGTGCTGACCTGCACTTCAAGTCATACTCTTTAAAAAAAAAAAAAAAAAAAAAAATCCCTGAGCCCACATGTGACTTTGGTTTTGAATATGGATTGACTGTATCTCAAAGGGAGAGCATTTTCAGCAGGGTCCTTAAAGAGCGGCAGGAGTTATACGGCTTCCTCGCCATGCCCATATGGTTCCCATTAGGAAGTACACAAGCATCTCGGGGGGCTCTTCTGAAGTTTGGCACGATCAGTCCCGCTCGGCTGACGCGGAGCTGATACCCTGCACCCCAGTTCATGGAGGAAGGCCGGGCTGGGGGAGCTCCCTGATCCTGGTGTGCCCCATGGGGGACGAGTGAGGCGAGGAGCCCTGCTCTGCGGCACCAGTGGAGTCGCACATGACCTTTGAGGTCAGAGGGATGGGATCGTGTGATGAACTTGAGTTTAGTAAATGGTAAGAAATTTGACTGACATTCCCTTCCAGGGCGGTGTTTGCTCCACAAAAAGCCTTTGGAGAACTTCCCCTGCCCTTTGTGGGTGCCTTTGCATAGGAGCAAAAAAAATCTGAACACAGGCTCAAGCCAACCAAACCGTGGATTAAAAGGTTGCTAAGGAAAATAAAGAAGTAAAGGATAAAAGAAAGTCAAAGCAAAAAAAATCCCTCCCCTGCCCCCAGTCCCATGGTTACTCCTTTGGATCCAGTTCTGCACTTTTATCCAGTCAGCTCTAGTGAAGTCATGTTAATAGAGATTATGGAGTTGGCCCATCTAAAAGATGCTCAGGAATGTCCTGATGGGCGTCTCTAACTCTGCAGCTGAGCTACGCGTCCTGCGCAAGCAGAGTCCCCAGTGACTGCCATCGCGTCGTAAAGTAGCTTTGTTAAAAAGGTCTGTGGTGCCGACATGCAAAAGGACAGATTCCACCCTCATACCAAATGGCCACCCCATCTTCCTACTGCAGCTTCTGGATGGGCAGATGAAAATGGCCCTCCTCTTCCTCCTCCTCTTCCTCCTCTGCCTCCTTCTTTTGCTCCTCTGCCTCTTGCTCTTCCTCCTCCAAATGTTGCTGACACATTGCTTTGAATTTCAGCCATAGCAGCTGCCATTTAGCAAAGCTCCTCCAAGCTCCAGGAGCTCTCAAGGCTTGGGTACTCAGTCAACAAGCTGGAGGACCTCAAACCACCATAAAAATGTCACCACAATTTCTGTTCTGAGGTGCTGAGCACTAACGTACAGGAATGAGTTTCTAAAGCAAAATTCAGCCTTTTTTTTAAAAAAAATAAGGGATGTTGCGGGACAGGGGACTCTGGATGCTGCTTTGCTGCACCAAATGGTGATTGCAGTAGGTGGGAGAGATGGAAACACTCCCTCTGCCCAGAGATCTCCTGACCAGAGATCAAGATTAGGTGAAGAATCAGCAAATTCTGAACAAGCTCTTACCAGAAAAGCCTGTAAATAGGTTATATCTCTGCAGTTAATTCTGTACAGAGAGTGTATCCCCAGGATCCTTCTGCTAAAAAGACAGGCTTTGGGCATGGGTGTCATGCCCAGGAGAAACCACTGCCAGGAGATGGAGCTCACCCCCGAGGGGGTGACAGGCGGCTGGCTGTGTGGCTGTGTGGGGACTGTGGTTAAGGTTTCCCTAAGGCCCGTCAGTCAAAGGCAGCGAGCAGGGTTTCGGGGGAAGGGGGTGGTGGCACTGATCATTTTCGAGGCGCGGGCAGGTGTAATTCCTCAGCTGATGCCGGGACTGCCGCGGCAGCAGCCGTGCCAGGCCGTGCCGCTGGTCAGGGAGGGCTCGCTGCAGGCGCAGGCTGGGCCCTACCAGGCAGCTTGCAAGGGCAAGAGGGTGGCAGGCTGCATTGTGCCAGGCTGGGGAGGAGTTCAGGGAGGCCTGTAGCTCTTGAGCTTGGATTCCTGGCTGCTCTTTC